>NC_081353.1:48513948-48742521 GCF_029784015.1 Lycium ferocissimum | reverse complement strand
TCGTGATTTAAACAAGTATTTCATTAAATTATTATGACATCTCATGTTTTATAAAAGCTCATCACGTTCATGCTATATTTTCGCTCATGTATGCCTCATGATGATTCAGCAAGTCATGTGGTTCGCTCGGTCACATGCAGTACCGAGTGCCGTGTTTCGCCCAGGCCATGGTTCGGGGCGTGACAGTGTTCGCTGAAATGCCTAATAAACAAGTTGACATGGAAGTTGTAGATTCAGTGAAGAATGATTTAGTAAAGTTTGAAGTCCAAGTGTTCGATGAAACATTTCACACAATTTTCACAATTAAGGGTGATTCCAGTAACCTTGTCAAGTTTGACAAAATGCTGCTTGCACTTCCTCGTATGCTTTTAGCTTGTAGTCCCGGTAGAGGTATATTTGCTTACTTAAGTGAACTCGATCATGCTAGACTCCCATTGTCCTTGTATCGAATCCCACCAGCTCAATTCGAATTAGACTTTCCATTTGATCCTGGTTCTACTTTGCTTACCATATTTATTGGCACTACAAGTTATTACATATTCATGGTTGTGGATGATTTGAATGAGATCATTCGGATATTATCCTGTCATGTTGATTTTGTGTCCAATGATCAATGTATTTTGAATCAATTCCCACTTGATCCCCGTGCAAATCTGTTCATTATAACCCCTGGTGGACGCCTCCAAGTTCATCAATTGCCAACTGGAACATTTGTACCCGCTCTGGTGCTTATGAAGGACATATTTCAGATGTGGGATCCAGGAATTCGTTTGGATTTCATGGCTGTGATAGGTACTCTCAACAATGTAGAAGCAGAAACATTGTTTGAAGCAATTAGAAAAAGATGGAGTAGTTTATTGGCAAAGTTCTCTGATTGTGAGCAGTTAGGTGGAGTTGTATTGGGTATTGCAGCCTTTGATTCCATGTATCTATATATATGTTTTAGGGTTTATAAGAGTATTGAGGATCAACATCTTGATTATTCTTTTATGGAGAATGAGCTTGGCTTTCCAATAAAAGAACTTCATTATGATGAAGACATGGTGCGAATCTCCGAATTTATTGTGTCAACAAAGATTATGCGCGAGATTTTGGAGCATGCACGAAGGAAAAATAAACGGACAGTATTGAGTTCTCCTACTTACTTTGTGTGCAATATTTTCACGAAGACTCTAGAAAGCCCTTGCCAAACAACAATTCTTACCGGAGCATGAATCTGCAACCTTATTTTTATTCCTCATCAAGTTTCATTGTTTATCTCGCCTTTTCAAATCTTCCATTTGATCCTGGTATACATGTTATTCCTCTACCCTATGGCGCCATCGAGACTATGTTTCCAGATAGTAGTTTTCTTTCTACTTATGTTTTAGTAGTTGCAATGTGGGGTGAGCAAGTTTGTCGCCTTTGGCTGAAACATGTAAGCACTTATACGGTGGACATTTTAGTAGTTCGTGGAGGTTCTCCCGACACTCTATCTGTTAGTCTAGTGCGACATATGTGCATAAGAAAACGATGGAATGCCTTGCTTGAACACATTGATTCGGCTAGTGCTAATTTTATTAAGCTTGTGGAAGATAGGCAATGGAAGGGTCTTGATCTTATCCTTTCGCTGAATCTAATGCTATTGACCATCACATCCAACGAAGGGCATCTTGCTACAAGAGATAGTGGAGGAAACGAGTACATTGTCAAGGGTGGACCTATTTCACATGGTAATCCGACTGACACGAAGAAGGCTTTTGGTGTCTCGATATTTTTGAAGACCATTCCATACAAACTGGATGGGAGCAATGGCTATAAGAAGACAAGCAGCTGGAGAAATGTGCAACATTTTCTCAATCAAAGTTAATCGTTACTAGTACAAGTGCTTATGCTCGCCTATATGATTGTGCACTTATCCGCAAGGTATGTAACAAGCAAGTAGTTATTCTCTTAGCGGATATGGCATATATCAGTGGCTTGGTTGCTTTTGGGGTCATATGTTCTCCTTTTGAGTTTGCAAGTGGTGTTAGATGTGTTACACATTTTATGGGTGCTAAAGTTTACACTACGGTCATATTTGGAAAGAGCTTGTTTACCCTTGAAGGTTTTGGCAGTGAGCAGACCATAGCTCATGTTGTTTCCAGGTTGGTGGTTGATGCAAGAAGTATACTAGATCACATACTATTTCTTGGCAACATAGTACAGTTTGGCTTGGCTACAATTGATAGGGAGCGCACTACTAACATTACTTTTGACTCGAACCTTGAGGACAAGGTTCTTATTGAGGACGGGAGTATTGTTATGAATGGACCTGGACCAGTATTCATAAAACTTGACCCAACACCGAATTAAGTGGCTATATTTGGGACCCCGGTTGATAAATAGCGACTTATGGGAACAAATTAAGCTTAGGCGTATTATGTTGTAGTTTGCAAAGTCTGTATCTCTCATCCTCTTTCTCAGAATCTAGTTGCTCATCTCCTTCTTTTCTAGTATCCCTTACTTTTCAGTACTTCAATTGTAATTCTATCATTCAATCATCCATTTGATTACTAGCCATTGTAATTCAGACAATTCCTATTATAAAAGTTGGGAGTTTGGTTACTGTTTCATTGTCGTTTGTTGCAGTAGCCTCAGAAAAAGGTTTCCAGAACTCTCACTAATGGCACGAGATGTCTGAGCATACCTTTAGCCATCCTAAACTTGATTGTAAAGCAAATCGAAATTTGAATGTACTTGCCTATTGGAAGAAAAATAGAAAAGGTTTCCAGAACTGTCACTAATGGCACGAGATGTCTGAGCATAACTTTAGCCATCGTAGCCTCAGAATCTACCTTTAGCATTGGAGGTCATATTATTGAAAAATTCCAAAGTTCTAATTTATTAGCAAATGTAGAAGCAAAGTTGTGTACTAGAGATTGGCTTTGTGGGCAAGAAGGTAAGTCATCATTTGCATATTTTGATTTTATTTTGTTATGTTATAAATTTGTAATAGTGTCCTGTTAGTAGCTACTCTTTATTTTAAATTTATTTTTAAATGATTAATAAGTGTGACTTGGTAGTATGACGAAGGGTAAAGCTGTAAATACTAACGTCCCTCCAATTTAAAATGTTAAAAAACGCGTCCCGTTTTCTCCTCTATTTTGCTCCACTTCTTGTTCTTTTCTATTATTTTGTTCCTCTCCTTGGGTTTTCTCTCTTCTCCATGTGCTGGTTATCATTTTCTTTCTTAATATTTATTCTTCGATTGTTTGATGCTACTTTCTTGCATCAATGAAGTGTTGCATGTGGTTAATTTATTTAATTTTATATTTTTATGAAGGATCTTGAGATTTTTTTGTTAAGTTTTTAAAAATTGAGGTTTTAAGAATTTAATTCAGCTTTCATTTTAGAGATGAATCAGACAATTGAAAGATTTGAAGCTCAGATGTGATAGTGACGATTACACTGACAGAAATTAGATTCAGAAGTAGTCATGAATAGGTATAATATCTTCTTCTCCCTCTATTCAACAAAGCCCTCAATTGCTTCCAGTTTCAAGCTTCTTCTTCGTTTTTTTTCGGTCATATAGATGGGAGTAGGGAGTTGAAGAGGACAAGTATGGAAGTTTAACAATCATATTTACTGTTATGTATGAGTTTTGATCTTTTTCATATCTCATGACCTATATTTTATTTTCTTTGCTCCAGTTTCTAGCCTTCTCTCGTGGTTGCAGTTTCTAATTTCTCGAGTTTGTCTCTAAGATTGGTTGTATTTTTGAGTTTGGTAAGTTTTGCTTCTTCTTACCACTTCTTTTGAACTCGATTTTTTTCTTTTGTAAGGTAAATTTGATGGATATATGTAGGGGGTGTACATGGACTGAGTTGGTTTGGATTTTTTAAATATCAAACTAATTGCGACGGATTTTTAAATTTATACACCAAACCAAACCAAGAAAATTCGGGATTTTAACCTCGGATTTTCTCGGGTTATTCGGTTTTCTTAGATTTTTCGGGTTTTTTTCGGGAAAAGTCTTCATACAAAACATATAACTTTTACTTCAAATATTTCTTTAGTCCTAGTAAGATACAACTATATAATTAAGGTGTTTCTTAAGAAAATAACACAAAATGTGAGATGAGTGATGACATTGTATTATTATATTCAACAAAAAAGATAATAAAATTAGTTAAAATAAATATTGCTAATGATAAGCCATAAGAAAATGACCATGATCCAAAAGTACTAAGTCATGCTAAAATAAGTACGGCTAATAAGTATTAATTACATGACAAAGAAAAAAATTAAGTTATGTATTTTCACTCTCTAAACCAATCAAGCAAAACTAAAGAATACATATCCAATACCATTGTCATTCCTAGTGGTAAATTAAATTTATTTTGTTAGCATTAGTGTTGAGTTGGTTTCGGTTTGGATTTTATTTGAGTTACTAACCTCCGTGGGATATAAAACTTATTGACATTCAAAATTCTAAGTTCAAGCTTGAAATATAATATGCTAAAAGACAAAAAACTACGAAAATTTTTAAGAAATATTTATAAATTACATTACAAATAAATATTTTTATGTATAAAATATTTTAAAAAATGAATACATGTAGTGTCGGGTTGGTTTGGTTCGGTTCGACTTTTTTTAGCTAAAACCAAATCAAACAAATTATGATCGGGTTTTTTTTTTTTTCAACACCAAATCAAGTCAAACCAAACCACTAATCTGGTTTTTTTCTCGGTTTATCGGTTTGGTGCGGTTTGTCGATTTACTTTGTACACCCCTAGATGTATGTTTCATTTCCCTATTCCCTGTTCTTTCATATAGTTTTTGTTCCATTTTGTATCTGCATGCTGCTTTTTGGGATTGGTAAAGTGTAACGTTGTAAATTTATTTTGATTACAACCAAAAGGAACAACCATTACATCTTGTGTAAACTACTATTGAAATCAATCATGGCACTAGGGTTAGAAACATTTAATCTGTCACTGTTAGTAGTTGTATCTCATTTGCGCACATATTTTTGCATCGAGCGATTAGCTTGCATGTATTATAGTACTGCCATGCATGTTTTCTTTTAAAATAGAGGCACGTATCGATCTTAGCAGATAGCATTGTCGCCTTTTAATTTCATTGACTAGATGTACATGAATTAACCTCTGTGGGTTTATCATTTACAGGTATGAGATTAATACAATTTTTGGTGGTTGTAAGTTGCTTCTCTATCTTAGCAGATAGAGTGATGAATCATTGACTTCTCCATGAAAACTCAATCTCCCTCCAAGCCCTTTTTGGTTTACATTTAGTATTAAACTTGAAGTAGTACTTATTTATGATTAATTATGGAAAGAGGAGAAGAAATAAATGACATAATTGAGAAATAAATAACATAATTGTTGTCATACTCTTGAACTAACTTCATGAAACACTAGGGTTGTATATGGATTTATGATCAGTTGTAATCAGAGTTCTCTCCTTCATTTTATCTTTACATACGTTATTTAAAACATTTTCCGAAAACCAAGCAACAACTTAAAGGAATGAAACATCTGATGAGGATAAAAGAAGTAGCAAAGTTGGGAAGTTATCACTTAGCATAATAAATGATGAGAAAAGTGCAGGAAAAACAATCATAGCAGGTTGATGTATAGCTGAGAAGAGGCATGTAATTCTTTTAAGAATACCTCCATGCTTCCAATTTTCAAATGACACTCTATGCAGAGGCGGATTCAAGTTTTGGAGGTTCCGGGTGCCACTTTATTATACAAGTGGACGTATTGCAATTTACATAGTCCAAATAGAGTAAACTTTTAATCGGTTTGATCAATTTTAGGTTGTCGTTTCGATTATTTGTCTCTTCGGTTACATAAAAAAAATAGACAAATGTTTTTCCAAATATTATATAGAAAATATCAAACTCAGATCGGTACATCAACTCAAGATTACAAGCATAATTTCTATAACACAAGGAAGAGTTTTTTCCTAATCAGTGTGAACCAAGACTCAACACACCCTTTTCTTTTATATTTTTTTTAAACCACTTTAAAAAAAAATAACATGTAAAATTAAAGATAAGAAACAGCAAGTGAAGAGTAGCTAGTGCAGGGAAAGGTTATTAAAATTTTGATGAAGAGAGGAGAAAATTTGAGAGAGGAGAAAGGATTTGTTGGAAGAATTTACTGATAAGGAAGGGTCAATATTAGTTATGCTGGAAAAAGATTTTAAAAGTGTAGGAGCGTGGGTCCGAACTCGTGTCCCTGTGGAGGGAAGTATGGCGTTCGACCACTGGCACCATGAACGAACTTAGTATTCCGCGTGGCATGATTAGTGTTTAAGGGATATTTTATACATATACACAGAGTTACAACCGAGGCGTCTGAGTGGCGTGGCACTCCCACGCTCCTACATAGATCCGCCCTTGACTCTATGCTCTTTATTTCTTAAACATTTGATTTGCCATATATCCAATTTCATGTTCAATTTGTTTAGTTAGCCGATGTGAACTGTTCGGCGAGCAATTACTGTTTCTAAAAGTTTGAAAGTCAGAAATCATGCAATCAAAGAGATCAAAATCAACCATGTTAGTTCATAAGTTGATGGATGACATTATAGACTATAGAGACAAAAGCTCTCAAGAGGTAAGTTCTTCCTGAATTCCTCTATGTTGTTTTCGATATGATTGAGTGTCTATTGGACTTGTGATGTTTAAGAAGATCATTTAGACCCAATGTTGATGATTTGTGGTATGAGATTATGAACAAACTTGAAAGTAGATCATTTCCTGGTAAGCTTTGGAAAAATATACAAAGGTTGTTGAGGCATTTTTACTAGAAGGTAGCTACATAGTTCCTGATTTGGCATTTTGAGATTTTGTTCCACATGATAGACATCAACATTAATGTGAATTGGATTTTCTATTTCCTGGTACTAGGAGAATTCAATATGTTGAGGAACAGGTATGCAAGCTTTTGTTCTCTTTTTTGAACTATTATCTCCTATATATGTCTCATCAAGTTGCTATATTTTACCCTCCATCTTCACATCACCATTTAAGTCATCAAAAGTTTCTGTAGACCACTAACTTAACATACTACTAAATGAAAAAATAACAGCAGCGAACTGGGGGAAAAAAAGCTACTTGTTAAAGGAGAGCAAATTGATGGACAGACTAAATTGCCGCAGAACAAATGCCTGTGAAAGGTGGAAATAAAAATAAAATTACTTTGTAGCCGAGATATATAGACACATACCTGTCTCTCTGTAATAAAAGTATCAGAGAATACAATACAAAAGTTTCTGCTGCCTTAGAATTTAAATATGAATCCACCCTTTTTTAAGGTGCACAACCTCACATGGGATGGGGAGGTCACTTGAGTACTCATCAGAAAGACAATAAACAAATATTAAGGGCTAACTTAGAGCTTTATCTTTATTCTTTCAAATCAGAAATAATGGAGCACATTAACTCTTCTAGAAGCTTGTGATGACCAGTCTTCTATGTGCAGGGCTGGACCTAGCCTATAAGGTAGGGGTTCCTGTGAACCCAATAGGTTTTGTTCGTACTCTATATTTGTATTAAGAAATTTATTAAATATTTATAAATATTTCACTGTGAACCAATTCTTCTTACATATTAATTTGAGGTCATTAAAGGAACCCGCAAACATTTAACGGAAAAGGGCCAAATATACCCCTATACTATCGGAAAAGGGCTAAATATACCCCTCGTTATACTTTGGGTCCAAATATATCCTTATCGTTATACTTTGGGCACAAATATACCCCTCCACAGTTAAAGATGACTGATGTGGACTTCCAATCCCACGTGGCATTAATATTTTAATGAGGTCGATGCCACGTGGCATGCCACCTCACTAACCCTTTTACTCCCCACCCCCTCCCCCATTCCACATCTGTGTATCTAACCTCAATATGGATCTTTCCATTCTCTATAAACTATAAAAAAACATCCTAAGAAATGCGGAAAATATTAGCAGGGACTTTAGAATGATTTACCGTCACCATCGTTCTAAAGTGATCGCTTGAAAGCAAATGACCAAAATGGTATCCTCCAATGTACTAAGGAATGTCACAACTAGATATGAAGGAGTTATAAGGGATACTCCATAAATACATAAAAAAACTTAACTAAATTTGGGTTTCCATAATAACTTAATTCAACACCCCTGTCCATTTTGCTCCTCCCCTCGATTTGTTCTTCCACCACCAAAATTTTCATCCCCTCCTCCGCTATTGCCACCATTACCGTGACTCCGTGAGGGTGTTTTCGACATGTGTTAAGCTGAAATTCTGTTGGTTCTGTTATTCATTGCCGCTAATTAAGAGCTGCTCTTTTAACTAAAGTTTCAATTGCTGCTAGCATAAGATAAAAGATGGCATCTTTTCTCTATTTATGAGATAATTTTCTTCTTTTTAGATCATTTGTAATGACCTGTTTGGTCATTATAGCCTTTTCGGTGCTTTTGACCCTTTCCCTAGCTCGTTTAACTCACATTTGACCGAGGGACAGTTGACACACTTCCTGAGGTCTTTGGATATGATTTGGTTAACCTTGTGGGTAATTTGGGCTTAAAGCAAAAAGAGTTGACTCAAAGTTGACTTTTGGATAAACGGACCTTTTTCGAAAATTCGTCGATTCCGAGAGGTCCGGATAGTCTTTCAGAACTTGTGTGTATATTCGTTTCGGTTCCCTATGCAATTGGGTGCATTTTGGGACTTGGGTTTGGAAGTTGCTTTTGAGGTATCGAGGAAGGAAATTCTGAGGACACGAGTGCGTTCATGGCGTGTTTTTACGTATGTATACATATATGGTTTGCGAGCAGATGGTCTCGGGTGATAGTCGGGATTTTGGGTTGAATTAGTGAAAACTTGGGAGTTTCTGGCGTCTGATGCCGGCTATGGCGGCACCAGGACCGCGGCAGCGGTACCGCTTTAACTATTGCCCTGCCGCTGTAGCGGCTTGTGTATTTGGGCGTGACCGCAGAAGCAGTCATGGGACCGCGGAAGCGGTGCCGCTTAAGCGCTGGAGGGGGCGCGGAAGAGGGTGACAGGCAGTTAGATTCATTAAATGTGTGTTAAAAGCCCTAAGTCTTTCATTCAATACCACTCCGAAAATAGAGCTATTTAGAGCATTTCAAGGCATTTCTTGGGGGGAAATCATTGTGATAAGTCCTTCCATCTTCATTGCTATTCCATATTCTATTATTCACCTTAGGAATCCATTAATCATGCTAGTTTCATTAAGAGCTTGAGGATTAAAAGAGGGTTCAATAGGTTCTTTGTTCTAGGCTATTAAATCTTGATCTATTGATTGGGTTAGCTTCATTAAGCATGGAATTGATGATTAGAAACTATTATTTCATGATTCCTTCCTTGTTAGTGTGTAATTTATGAAATTGGAAGTTAGAGTTTATATCCAAATTGGGGGGTTTTGCCTAGAATCCGAATTTAAGTGATTTGTTAGTTCTTCTAGCTTATAATAGATGGGACTTTATCACCTAGAGCATTAATTTCATGTTGAGACCTACAGATTCCTAATTCCATCTCTTTAGTTCATAAACCCCATTCGATAGGTTGGGATTTGGGTCTTGAATAGTAGTAAGGTTGAATGATGTTTCTTCTTGATTATAATTTCATGATTCAGATAGGATTAGACTTCCATTATCTCGAGGCTCAAAGGAAGGGAAGGACTAAGTTTGACTACTGGAGACTTTGTTGTTCGGCTCTCTAGGTAGGTTACAGTTTACCTTATGGTGAGACTTCGATTAGCGAAGCATATGTTTAGATGGTATTGTCGGGGAATGCATGTAAACCTTCGTGTATGAAGTTGAGTTAGATATTGTCTTAGGTTAGGCCTTGTTGAATGATTTGGGGGCTAGCCACCCCGTTGCGTTGTTGACTTATCTTGTTATATTTACTTATTGGCTCGTTGCCATGTTGGGACATCAGATATTGATGATTAGTGATATATCATGGTTATGACATTGCGGTACTTTACTTGATTGATATTGAGATGAGAATTGTGATTCCATTGTGGCTTATTGTGTAGCCTTATTATTGATATTACTTCTGTGCCATCTGTGGTACTGTTTGGGATTGAATTGGTTATTGATATTACATTGCATCGTATTCATACTCATTTCCATGATACATTGATATTGCATGGTTATGGTACTGATATGATAAGTGAGAGAGTGTAACCTCCGAGGTCTTTGCCGGAGAGCGTAAAAGAGAGATGAGAGTCCGTGATCCGAGGTCATTTAATGGAGCAGAATGAGTGTACGTTGCCTGAGGTCTCTTGTCGGGAATGAATGAGTGCTCGATGCCCGAGGTCTCTTGCCGGGATTAAGAGAGTGCTCGTAGCTGAGGTCGTTATTGAGACTAGTGGTACATGGACTTCGTGGGTCTCCTATGGGTCAGGATCGCCGTGGCGTGAAGGTATTCCGTCCGGGACTTGTTGTACAAAGACTGCATTGGCATTGCATCCACAATATATACTTCATTGCGTTGCACCTTATTCTTCCATATGCTCTTTGTTGTCATGTTGATCCATGATTGATTATTCTTGAGACTTGGCACAGTTGGGTTTAGATGCTACAACATAGGTGATGACTTATACAGTGGATATGGATTCGTGTTGACTTGTGCCTTGTTTTACGTGTTTATCTTGCTTTGTTGTTTTTTATACGTTAGCTAGTCTTAGTCGGCCTATGATACCTACCAATACTTGTTGTTTGTCTTGACTGCGTTTCTTTGCGTTCTTTATGAATGCGAGCACCGGAGTGGATCTTCTTCTACCCCTCGTGGTTGATATTCGAGGTTTGCTGATTCGAGTCTCTTCAGGGTGAGTATGAGGACGTTTGCTGTCTGTCACACCACTTTTTCTGCCCCCACGCAATAAACACGCAAAGGTGTTTATTATTAAAGGATTTTTCCATTCGAAGTGACATTTTGAAAAGGGATTATTTATTTACAGAGTCGCCACTTGGAATTGAGTTTTGGTGTTCCAAGTCACCTTATGAATCCCTAATCAAAAGGAAATGACTCTTTTATTATTGGTCCGCGAAAACAAAAGACTGGGTAAGGAATTTTGTTAACCAGGAAGAAGGTGTTAGGCATTCCCCGAGTCCCGTGGTTCTAGCACGGTCGCTTTATCGACTTATACTTAGCTTAAACTATTTTTGGATAAATTATGTCCCGAGCCTTGATTTGCTCGTACTTTTATTGTTGAACTTTTATTAGTCTGAACCCGGATGCGTAACCGCATTCCGGATCTTTTAAGCATCTCCAAATAAGAAGTGTAACCGGATTCTTAATGGAAACAAGATTAATTATTAAAACGAGATTGACCAAGGTGCGTAACCGCATCCTTGAGTTGTTTAAAGCGTCTCGAAATAAGATGCGTAACCGCATTCTTAATCGAAACAAACGTCTTGAAACGTACCTAAAGCTCGTCTAGCGTTAAAGGCAATTATTTGTCTCTAAAATCCGAGACTTAAAATTATTTAGTTATTATTAATTTTCACTCTTTTGACAACGGATTTTGAATAAATTCGCAATCCATCTCGCTCCCTTACAATTGATGTTTCCGCTCTTTTCTTTTATACTTGACAACGGGGTTTGAAATAATTCGCGCCCATCTCGCTCATCTCACAATAGTAGTAATTAATTAGGCCTTAAATTTAGGTATAGGCCCTAATCTTTTAGTACTCAGACGTATATGCAAACATGGCAAAAAGAATTATTTATGATAACGACACGAGAAATTAACTTAGGATGATCATAAAAATAAAAAAAAATACAAATAAAAAAAACTATACAGACAAATAATTGGACCTATGAAAATGCACACACTAAGAAGAACACCATACAGACGCAAAGGGTTTAAAGACCCATGAAAATATACTAACTTGCAATCTTACTCAATATGATAAAGTCATTACTCAATCTAACAAACAAGTTTATTTGCAACGTTAAAAGCAAAAATCATAAACTAAAGCCAAAACTTTTATTTCCAACTAAACTTTCAACCAGAAATTAGCATGAACCTCTTTTAGCCTCTTTAAGAAAAAAACTAATCTAATCCATGACATATGGATTTTGACAAACTGAAACCTACAGCAAACGTTCTCCAAGTTGATTCCATGAAAATAGTGATCCCATGTAATTAGCCAAATTATATTAAATGAATCTCGTTAGCACTTAATATCTTAAATCCATTCTCATGTTATTAATAAACCTTCACAATAATACTTAATTTGTACCCCAAATCGTGAAACATGCAAAGACACTATTTTTACCAAATAAGTTCATTTTTTCCAGAGCACTTGAACGAGATTTGTTAATGGCATGAAACAAATTAAAGACCAAGTTATATACTAATATAAGACGGCTTAATTCACCTACCAATTCAATGGGTCAATTCAAATGTATAACAAATAAACCCCAAACAAGAAATCACGTAATATTATAAAAATTGACAAAACTAACATGCTAACACATAAGGAAGAAGAAAACATCAATTAAACACACATGTATCTAAAGGAAAACACATGAAGTAATATCTGTAACAAAGATTTGAATAAAGATTGGACCTTTATTGTTGAAACTTTCGTTAGCTACATAAGGACCCAAGAAACTTCGATTCGCGTACAAAAAGCTAATTGCTACCAAAGTTGGACGCCGGCTGGAGCTTTGATCGGAGGACCTCGAATTCGACCAAGAGATAAATACAAACAGAGATGGAGATTTATACGTGCGAAGGTGGTGTTTCGGAACAGTGATAGCCACTAGTTCAGCTGGGTGAAGAAGGAAGGATGTGATTAACCGGTTGTTGCATTTTTCATGGTGGTATTAAGTGTTTGCGGCTGAATATTGTATAAATCAGTGTGTGTTTTGCGGTTGCTGACGATGATGTGTAGGTCTATTAGGTTTCTATATTTAGCTATTTATAGTGTGTTTAGGTGTAGGGTTTGAGGACGTTTTCTTTTTTCCCCTTTGTCTAAAATGTCCCTTGTGGTTAAAAATAATATCTTGGGAAGAAAGAATGGAATATTCCTTCCCAAAATGGAATGTGCTTTTGTGTGGATAGGATGGAATTTGCCAAGCGGCAATACACTATCGGTTCTATTTTTTATTTAATTGATAAAAATACTACTCCTAATTAAAAAACAAGATTAAAAATACTCAGTTAATCGATCTCTTTTATTACAATCTTTAATTTGGAAATTAACTAAAATAGATAAAAATAAAAATAAAAGGAATTTTTTGGGAATTTTTCTTTCTTTTGTCACAAATTAAAACAAAACTTATATTCTAAAAATGAGACTCTCTTTTTTTTTTTCAAACGTCTCGGGAGGGTCAGAAATCACGTGTCTACACTGCCCCAAGACTCTTCCTATTATTATGTCTTGCTTTCCATTCTGAGACATGATTTTGAGACTATTTATGTATTATTACTCAGACTTGTAGTATTTGATTTAGATGCTCTTATATGACCAGACCAGATAATGGGGTGGATTTCATTTACTTCCGCACTTATTTATATTATGTTTGTGAGACTTATGTTATTTTACTTTCTTCTGCTATTTTCTATCTTTTGTGAATATTGGATTAAGGGTTCGCCTATCGTGGGAAAGATAGGTGCCCGCACGACTTAGTGAAATTGGATCGTAACATCAATTTTCATTTGGGTTTTTCTGTTTGGTGAGGAAGACTCTATTTTTGCTTGAAACCTTTTGGCTCATGTAAATTTATGGGGGCCTTTGTGCAATAGAGGTGTTTGGCTAAATGGAGGCTAAGTTCGGGGGAAAGATTCACCAGTTTTATGGTCCAGCTATGGAATGGGATTTAAATGATTGGAAGTGGGATGGTGAGCTGCTCCACTAAATTCCCTATCATAGGATTATCGGAGCAAACAGCTGTTCCCTTAGGATCTGATATTCTTGGAGTCTCCGGTGGTTATGAAATGGTTTATGGAAGAGAGGGTGGGCGTGGGGGTGGGGAGTAAAATTTGGTGTGGTCAGTGAGGTGGCATGCCACCTCATTAGAATATTAATGCCACGCGGGATTGAAAGTCCATATTGGTCAACTTTAACTGTGGAGGAGTATATTTTGACCCAAAGTATAACGAGAGGTATATTTGGCCCTTTTTCGATAGTACAAGGGTATATTTGGCCCTTTTCCGAACATTTAATTCTGGTCCGCCTCTGTTTATGTATCCCTAAAGTTGGCTTTTCAGTTTCCCTTAATCTAATTGTCATAAGGCACAATTTACTTTCCTCTCTTAGAGAGTGAAGCTCTTTTTAAATTTCCACTGTGCCAATTTTCTATATTTGCTTTTGCCTTTGGTGTAAGGCGCAAGAAAATATTATATAATTATGTTTTGACAAGGCAGTTCATGTGCTATTAAGAGCTTCCAATGCTCATAACTACTTCAGTCTTTTGGATAAACTTATTGCTTCTTTTGAATATATTCTCTCTTTGTTTCTTACAAAGTTCATTTTGTTACGGTTGTGTCTTTTCATGGCTCAATACTTTGCTTTGCCAGATGATTTCTGTGCTTCTTGTGAGAATAAATATGAATTGTAGCTTTTGCCATGGATAATTATGAACCACCAGAGAAGCGAGTTGATGTTGGAGAAATTGTAGTTTATATCATATGTTACTTAATTTCGAATTTCTACATTTTCGACTTCTAAGTTTTCTCTATGCTTTAACTTAATCAACCAAAAAAGTGTTTTTTCCCCCTTTGCAGCAATCTCACCTGTTGATTTTCTTTTTGACATCTCAGGTGACTAGAAAATGCTTGGACGTTGCAATATCAATATGTCCGATGTTGAGTATATCAAACTACTGTACTGTTTGCTATAGCTTTACGGTTAACAGGTAAATTGTCACTGCATTAAATTTTGCTTTTGTCCTTCATAGTTTTTCCGTCACATTAAATTTAAGTAATTTTTCTTTTTTCTAGACATTTAATTAGGGGTAAGGTAGTAAAAACACTCCTAATTTTTTTAGGAATAAGCACTTTCTTAAAGAGCATGTATTTGCTATAAAACCCACTTATTATGAAACGGAAGGAGTATATCTTAAGCTAAGACTCGTTTCATTTCGAGTCATGCTTGTCATAAAAGTTTAGCAATAATTGAATTCCTTATGTGTACTTTGCACACATTGCACCAAAAATAAGTAAGTTTATAAAGAACTGTACTTCCAGGTAAAAGCCCATTCCGGTCATAAACAAGTCAAAAATCCCCCTCTATTAGTGGTGTCAATGATTTTCAAAAAAATCTACTTAACCGATCGAACCGTACCATATCGAACCGATGTTTAGGCTTTTTTAATAAAACCGACGGTTTTTATATAAATTTATAACCGTACTGAATAATTAGGTTGGTTTTTAATCTTATAAAAATAAACCGAAAAAATACCGAACCGTACCGAATAAGTTTATATGTGTAAAATATATTCTATGTATTATATAATAAAGCATTACTTGGGTCGGCAACATAATTAACACCTAAAGTTCCAACGCTGAAACCTATTATACTACTCCTATTGAAATTAAATTTGTCCTAGCATCTCGAGTAGTAACTAACTGGTAAGCTACAAGGTATTAAACGATCTTGGATAGAAAGCTACAAAGTATTAGATATCTTTCTTCTCTTATGATTTTAAATTTATCTTATTGGATACTTAATCTGGTAGACTCTGTTCTTAAGTCTCATCTTGATTGATTTTTACCCCCTATTGCAATCTGATTATACTTTTTATCTTTACTTAACATTGTTTTATACTATCATAAAATAGTGAAATCAATCTTTATTTTTGTCGTCTTTCATTTTTTTCTTGATTCATCACCCTTTAAATAGTAAAAATGTCTAGAGAATTTTTGCTAAAGTCCTATAAAGGTATGCATGATATCGTGGAGTCCGGAGCCTAAAGGGTATAAAAATACACGATTTTTACCAAAAGGGAACGTCTAAAAATTATTATACCAAAACGGGTATATCGTGGGCTGATCCACGATATACCCCAAAATCTTTGTCAGACAATTGAAGAAAAAAAAAAAAAATATTTTACTTGTATAACGTGGGCTGATCCACGTTATACAATATAAATTGTATAACGTGGATCAGTCCACGATATACAATTATAACTTGTATAACGTGGGCTGATCCACGTTATACAATTTATATTGTATAACGTGGATCAACCCACGTTATACAAGTTATATTTGTTAACTTCCGTTCCCCCTAAAATATTTCTTCCGCCGCTTCATTCCATTATCTTTCGTTCTCTTCCATTCTCCTCCATTGCAAATATTTTGCGAACCTCCATCTCCTTCTCCTTTTTCTTCTCCTCTATTTTTTTAAACCCCGCAATACGATCCTAATTTTTGGAGCAACTTCTTCATCTTTATCTATTATTGTTATTTAAATTAAGGTATTTTTTCTAACTCATATAATATTATATATTTATAGTAGATGTAGATCTGTTTGTCTTATATATCTTAATTGTTATTTTTTATTTGTGTTATTTTAATACGTTTGTGTTATTTGTGTTATTTTAATTTAAACTTAAAATATGATTGTTAGAAGCATTATTATAAAAGGTCCGATTTGTTTAGTAGCACTTTTGAAGAAATTTATTGTTATGTTCCTGTTATTTTTGTGAATTGTTATATAAAATATCTGAATAAAATTTGTTGTTATGTTGTCGTTATTTTTGTGGATTCTTTTATAAAAGATCTATGGATTGTTATGTTGCCGTTATTTTTGTTAGTTTTGTGGATATTTGTAAAACGTGGACTGATCCACGTTATACAATATATTTTTTATAAAGTGGATACACGTTATACAAAATATATTTTATAAAGTGGATCAGTCCACGTTTTACAAGTATAGATCACTATCTTAAAACATTGTGGAACCGTGGATATTGCCAATAATGGACCGATGATGACATTTTCGGTACAGGAGAAAAGAATTGTGAAATGTGTCATAAAGGATCGAATTTTTTTTCCTCCCATTTTGTGAATGTTGCTTTGTTTGATGTATTTATGCATTACCATAGTAATTTATAATCCAGAACTCCGTAATTTCTTCCCTATGCTCGGAAGTTTGGTATAATTGTGAAACGTGGACGCTTCCACGTTATTCAATATATTTTGTTATGGATTGTTATACAATATATTTTGTTATGGATTGTTATACAATATATTTCATTGTACCTTTAATGTGATATTTATATAGCCAGAAAAGTGAAACTTAATTGATGCCTCAGTAGGCCAAAAAAAAAAAACTTAAAATGTCATGATAATGCTTTATTATATGGGACCTAAGTCTAAGTGGGTAGACAATTATTTTGTCTATACCTTATAGGTATTAATGTGGTCCACTATCAGTGGTTTCTAAATAAGGCGTATGGAAGTTGGCTTTATCTAGCCAGTGCATATTTGTTCTGCTAAAATTGGAATAATATATTTTTTTTAATAGTGAGTTACTCTAAATAGCTTGATCTGGACTTCATTTTTTTTTTTTATATAAGGTATGGAGTTTCCATGCATGCGTACATCCGGGGCCGAAGTGTACGATGTGTTAACACTCCGTGAGAAGCATCGATCGTAGGTGTGGGATGGTTCCTTGACAGACCGACCGCACGCTCGTCTCCCCGCGCGCGGATACCGAATTTTGGAAGCATGTGAGGCGTCATCCTTTTCATCCTCGCATCCTTGACTACTTTGGCCCTCGTGTGGATTTGGGAGTAATAGAGGTAGGATGTGTATCATATGATTGGGCGGTCATCACGCACTTATAGAGAGATGGCGTCCCCGAGACGCACACCTTTCATCCGCGTACGAGTGAGGCGACCATCACATTACAAGATATCGAGGTCATGTTTGGCTTGGTTGTTGATGGTTATCCCTTGAATAATCTTAATGCTAGATATATAGATATTGGTGGGTGGCAACAATTGATCCATGAGCTTACTTGGTTGGGCACCCGGGCGGATTGTTTTAATGGTGTTAGTAGGTTAGAAGTACATAAATTAATTGAATATATTAGAGGCTTAGATGACATTACGATCGACCCCGTAAATTGATGTGCAACAAGGTTAGGTTATACTTGCTATGGCTTTGTGGCGGCACGATATTTCCGGATAAGTCCGGTGACTTACTTAATTTAGATTATTTGCTTGACATGCGTGACCTTAGAGCAATGAGTGGACAAGCTTGGGGAGCGGCTGCACTGTCATATTTATATACTTGTTTATGCCGCGCTTCGTTGAGGAAAGCCAAGGATGTGTGTGGATTCATTTCCTTATTGCAGGTACGTGACCTTTAAAATTATATAATTTTATTTGGTTGTCCTATTTGATAGTTATAAGGTTTTTATGTATTTATTTTAATTTTTTAATATAGGTTTGGGCTTGGGAGCGCATTATACCGATGCAGCCACCATCCAGGGCCCTTCCGCCACACACGGCTCTTGCACGAAGGTGGACTCATCGTAAATCCCACGAAAATGAGGCACGTGATGTTTTACCCATATGTAGGGATGTATTGGACAACCTAATAGATGGCGTGTATTTTATCATAATTATGGTTGTTAATGGCGTTTTGATATAATAGCTACGCTTATGTGTAATTTATTTATTTTATTATCATGTAATTTTATGTTCTTTCTATCGTAGTTTGTGTGGCAGCCTTATTCAGAGGCCATCATCAATAGACTCCCTGAGTGGTGTCTGCGTGGCCGAGATATTTGACGGCGAAGGTTCCCCTTATTTGTGGTATCTATCGAGAGTGGCACATGGTAGACCGCGTTCTCAGACAGTTTGGTAGGAAGCAACATATTCGGTCCATGTCCGAGATTGATCCCCCGTTCATTACAAACGTGACAAGCGGTATGCTATAAAAGCGGCGGATCAACAATATTTTACGTGTAAACGTACTTTTGTGGGGAAATCGTCGAGAAAGTTTAATTTCTCCGAGTATGAAACTCAAAACCCGAGTCACTATCGGCGTATTTTAGTTGGTATCGACGTCACTCGCGCACTTTCATAGGAAATCCTGCGCATAATGTGGATAGAGGATACCAACACATGGCAGGCAGGCATGAGGCACTGGTACGTACATTACATTCCATTAGATGTTTGATGTCTTTATATGTGTCTTAGACCATTAGATGTTGCAAATTTTTTTTTTTAGGCTTTAGGACATCAAGAATCGTACAGGTTGGCTCAGCAGACTATCCAAGATCCAACCAAGTCCGATGAAGTGAAGGAAATAGAGAGATGTTTAGCCACACACGCAGGCCATGGTGCCGCCTCTCGGGGACGATGTTGAATTTCGCTCCATATTATACACCACCTAAGAGTATAATGAGCCGCCTATCGTGCAGCAGTAACGTCCTAATGTACCAAGACCGCGCGCGTGGTAGAGGACGCCAAACAAACGACGGGGTCGAGTTCCCGTGGATCACCGCTGGTTGATGAGGAAGAGGTTCGTTTTGATCAAGATATGCCCACCAACGATGCCTCTCGTATGATGACGCATATCACCCAATAATAGATTTTATGTCCAGCTCATCGACGTCTCGCTCCCGAGGTTCAATCACCACCGTAATCGAAGTGAGGGGCCTTTCGTGCATTCGCATCGTCCGGGCCTATTAGCCTCGCGCTATGGCCCAACGCTGGTGGTCGACAACGCGCCTTGGCGGGACGACCGAGGGGTGTTTACCGCATTCACCGGACAGAGCTCTTCAATCGGGAGGAGACTGAGTTTTACCGACGAGTATTCTAACCACTCAAATAGCTTGTATCTTGTTTAAAGTAATGGCTACCTTATGTGTCTATATTATTTATTTTGCATAGTCTCCCATGGCATTTGATGTTGGATCCTCACACATTCCGTGTGGATGTACACACTTTTGAGCCAAAAAGTTAGCTTTTAATTCAAAGTTTTTGGAGACTTGTGGTTGTTATGTGGTGTTTTGTCTTGATTGCTTTGGTTGTTTGTGTTGGTATATGGTATTGGAGGAAGTCCTTGTTACGGTGGAGATCTTTGCTCGATTTTACGTAGACAATCAAATAATTGGTACGAAAATTTATCAAACAAAAATAACTTCTATTTTTTTTATGGTATTTACAGGATGAAGGTGTGATACAAGAGGAGGTTCCCCAACGTAGATCAAAACGAGAGCGTCGGCAAACTCGGTGTGGCACGGGGGGGAAAAAGGGACACTGTAAAAATTAAATTTTTATTGTATAGTGGGTAACTTCATGCTGAAGTATTAGTATGTAAACTTTATTGAATTCGGAAAAGGATGGACAAGTTACTGTTTTTATTTGCCAATGTCTGTCTGTTTTTATTCAATTCTGGTTCACCTCGTTTCTGCATATTTAATGTGTGTAAAACTCTCATCAAAATTGAATTGGAAAACGTTGGCTGGCAATTCATATTCTTGCAAGCCAACGTTTTGCAACAATATGAATTGCAAAACGTTGGCCAGCCAACGTTTTGCAACAATTCATATTTTGTTGCAACGTTGGCTGCCAACGTTTTTCCTCCGATAATTGATTCGCGAAATTTTTTTACGCCGTTACGACAATCACGCATCCGTAAAAGTAAAAACGATCAATAATTTGTAAAAAAATTTGTGTAAAATCGCAGAATGCATGAAGTCGTCGAATCTGCCATCCAATCGTCAAATCAAGCGTGTTTTGCGTAAAATGAAATAGTAAAATCCGTGAATCATTAGTTTTATATAAAATCGCAGATTTGTATGTCTCACTGAATTCTACACTTCTCTATTGTAGACTTCATTTTTTACGAACTCTCAACTTTTGTCTCGCACTCTCCATTAATTTTTACTTTTGCATTCTGTTGAAAATAATATGGCGGAAAATTATGTAAGAGTTAATTTATATTGGGGTGGGGAAGTTGTGTGTCGAAGAAGGTTCAATTAGATATAACCGTCATCCGAAGCCGTACAAAGGTTTCCAATTTCCTCAAATACGATCGTCTACAACATGTTTTCGAAGCAAAATGGCCATATCCGATCCTAACCTTTCGGTGGTTATCACCGGACGATATCCAACATCAATTACGGCTAGGGATTTCCCATTTACGGGAAACTCTTATTTCGGATGACGACTCCTTATCGTTATTTCTTCGAAGTCCCGATATATTTAGCAATCATATCGATAGCCACACTTGACATGTATGCAACTCGTTGAACGCTCTACTAATGTTGAAGCACCCACTGACGATGAGTTTGATATTCGGGGTACTACGTATCTTCCCGCTATGAATATTGGGCTTCAAAGAGGTACACTTCAACAAGAAATAATGGTAGGAGTTGGTAGCCAGTCACATAACTTTGGTTGGACTATGCAGAGCCGTGATATTCCTGGACCGAGTAGTGCTCCAGATACAACTGAATTAGGTGGCGGGAGTATAGTTCGATATCACCCTACTCAAGTAGAGTCATTTACAGAAAGGTAAATATAACGATGTTTTATGAAAACTTTCTCATTTTCGTTCTATTCACTGTCTTTGTGCGTTTAACCATCACAAGAATATAACATGTTATTTAGTTCTCATGTACCATTTTTATAATATAACTTTCAGGATAACTAACCTCTTTCATACACTGGAAATTCTAACTAACCTCTTTCATTGTTCATCCATGGAAAATAAAAAGAATACAACATGTTATTTAGTTCACATGTACTAATTTTATAATATAACTTTATTTTTAATTTTTCATTTTGTAATCGGCATGTTATTTTGATTATTTTTTATTTTTTAATTTGTCCATGGGGTTAATTTAGGTGTGACGATTTTGAAGAAAACCCCGTATTGACTCACCACACAAAATTGTGAGCAATAACGACGTAGCTAATGATCACTCCGATAAGTCGATAGTGATATCCCATTAGATCACACAAACGAGACGATGATCACTCATCCGATGGTGATGGTCATTCTTATGAAGACATTACTACTCCGAGTGATGGTAACGTTAGCTACCATTCTAATGCGATTCCATATTTGGACAACACAGAAGAAGGCCCAGATGATTTTGCCTTCATGAGAGATGACGGTCCAATTCGATCGCACTTTGGGATTATAAAAAACCCGAATTTATCGATCGGTTAGTATGGTGACAATGAATATTCTTTTTATTTGTTGGCCCATTTTTACGGGTTGATAATTTTCCTTGTATTGTGCAATTAGGTATGTTATTTCAGAACAAGAAGGAAATGAAAGGCGCAGTGAGACAATATTGTCTGAAAGAAAAGAAAGAGTTCATTTGTGATCAGTCCAAAGGTAAATTTTGGAGGGTTATTTGCAAGCGTCATATGTTGGGATGTGAGTGGATGATCCGTTTTAGAGAAATTTCAAGTGGTATGTGGAAGGCGAGCGGATCTCCACCATGCTTGTCTCACGGATGATTACGAAAGGATCATTTCAATTTGAACAAATACCTAATTGCTACTACGTTGATACCATATATTATGGTCGATTCATACATCGTATTAAGTCGGCTTGAAAAAATAAAAGGCTTGCATTTGTTTACTCCTAGTTATAGAAAAGCACAAAAGCGGGCGTAAGAAAGCTATTGAAATGGTATTTGGTGATTTTGAAACCTCTTTCAAGACATTGCCCCGATACATGGTCGCCTTAAAATATTTCAATCCGGGACCGTTGTTGAGTGGGAGCACGAATCAACTACAATGCAAGGTGAACACATCTTCAAGTTTCTTTTCCGGGCTTATAAACTAAGCATCGATGGATTCAAAAGTTGCGGTGCCCGTCATCTCAATAGACTCGTACTCATCTGTACGGTAAGTATGAGATGAAACTGCTAATTGCTGTTGGAATTGATGCGAACAATAATATTTTTCCACTTGCATATGCTATTGTTGCACGTGAGAGCTTTGAGTCTTGGACGTGGTTCCTTGTGTTATTGTGGAGACATATTGTTCGTGAGAGACAAGGAATTGGACTTATTTCTGACCGTCATCGTGGCATCTTGCAATGTGTCCAAACACATGATTGGTTACAACCACCATCCACACACCATAGGTTTTGCGTTCGGCATTTGAAAAGCAACTTCAATAAAAAGTTCCTCAACAAAGGACCTTGAGAACCTAATGTGGTTGGCGGCTACGAGCACCGAAGAAGAAATATAAAATGAGGATGGAACAAATCAAAACAATGTCACCTCCAACATCCGTGGTTAAAATCTCTTCCGGAGGAAGAATGGACATTGCATAAGGACAACGGTCATAGGTGGGGGGCTATGACAACGAATGTCTCCGAGTCTTACAACGGTTTATTGAAGAAAGCTCGTGGACTGCCCGTTACTGCCATGGTCCGTTATACGTTTAAAAATTTTGTTGATCGGTTTGTTGAGAGAAGCACCCTTGCTGATTTGTTGATTGCGGATAAAAAGTTTTGGCCGCGCGCTGTTGAAAAGAAGTTTGATGAATACTGGGAGAGGTCCCTAAAGCATACCGACATGCAAAGAATACAATGCAACTGAAGGGGTCTTTGAGATTCTGACATTTGCACACGACGGTAAGGGCGGAAATATCCATAAAGTCTCTGCCGAAGGGAAAAAGTGTTCGTGTGGGAAATGGAGAAACTACCATATGCCATGTTCACATGCAATTAAATTTTGTGGTATCCGCGAATTCAACCAAAGGACTATATTAGCAAGTACTACGGTTGCGTGTTTTACAAGCAAACGTACAGTGGAAATTTTTCACCGTTGGGTGATGAGGCATATTGGCCATCTTCTCCCTTCAGCTTAATTGCAAACACTGAATACGAGCGAACTTCAGGAACGCGGACTACAACTAGAAGGAGGAATGAAATGGATATAGCTCCTGCTCGTATGGCTAGAAAGTGTAGTACGTGCAAGCAAACAGGCCATAACAAGAATCGCTGCCCCAACAGAAATCAGTAGTTATTGTTGCTTGTTAGTTTTTATATTTTTTCTTAACTTGTACGATTGTTGTTTCCTTATGTAATCTTCCAAGAATATATAACATGTCTTGTGCCGTTTAATAGTTATCATGTAATTTAACATTTATTACTTAGTTAATGTGTGACGTTTATTTAACTTATATTTTATTTTTTATTTCTGTTTGCATATATAACACATATTTAATTATTATATGTGTTAAAATATTTATTGGAGTTATTCACTAAAATTAACTATATGCTTTAAAAATTAAAAAAATCAATAATTTTTTTTATTAAAAACATAGCCGAATATGATTTAAATAGCGGTACGTCAAACAAAACCCTAAACGGTGTGTATTACAATTATATATTTGTAAAACGTGGAGGGATCCACGTTTTACAAATATATTTTGTAAAACGTGGAGGGATCCACGTTTTACAAATATAATTTGTAAAACGTGGATCCCTCCACGTTTTACTAAAATATATATTATTTTTTTTAATTTCGTTTCAACGTCTGACAGCTGAAAAAAAAAATTGAGGTATATCGTGGATCAGCCCACGATATACCCGTTTTGGTATAATAATTTTTAGACGTTCCCTTTTGGTAAAAATCGTGTATTTTTATACCCTTTTGGCTCTGGACTCTGATATCGTGTCTTTAACTTTTACTAGTGACTATAACATGATGTTCTTTTTCTAAATAAAAAATTTAAAATTAACCGAACCGTATCGATACCGAAGAGAAACCGAGATGATAGGACGGTTTTGAAAAGTCTAATTTTAGTTCTACAAAGTCAAATAGCCGAAAAACCGATATGATATAATTTTATAAAATAACGGTCAGAACCGTACCATTGACACTCCTACCTTTGGGCCCCTATTATTCAATCAACTTTTAAATTGGGGTAGTTTTCATAAAGTATTTCTAAACATTATTTGCTTTAATCTACTCTCTTTATTTCCTATAATTGAACCATCCAGCTCTCACTCATTTTCTTTCAACTGAACAATCTGGCCGTCAAAATCAACTTGATATGTCACATGTAATTCCAATTTAGTTTCAATCCACTTGTGCTTATCTCAATCATATTGCTATTTGCCATTCACCGTGTAATGATAATTGAACTCAGAATTAAACAAGTACCAACAACTTCCTTTCTTTATAATCATAATCACCATATCAAATGTTAAGAATAATAAATACGCATAAGAGGTAAGAAATCTGAGAATAAGATGGATAAATATCAAGCATTTTGTTTAACAGAAATGTAATTATACGCTCAGTCATGAATGGGGATATAATTTTCAAGATCAGAAACCCAACTGCCAAAATAATTTCATTACCTTTTCATAGTCTCTTCAATTAAAGATAGTAAACTAGTTATTACTATTAATTGTCGGTTCATCCTCTTAGAATATAAAAAATAATTAGAATATAAAAAATAATTCATATCCAAGTTCTTAATAAAGAAAGAATATAAAAAATAATTCATATCCAAGTTCTTAATAAAGAAACAACATACTGTAGTAGTTTATGAAGCAATCAAAATATTGCTATTGCGTGCATACTTCAAAAATATTCAAACACTACTAATGCAACATATAGTATAGTAGTAACTTAAGGGACTATTTTAAATCTACCCTCAAACATAAGGGACCTTTTTTGTCATTTTCTCCTTTCTTTTTAGCCAAATGAACCTATAAGTTTAGGTTAGCAGTTAGCACAAGTCTTAGGTTTAAACTTTAAAGGAGTTTTCAAAAAGATAATTCGTCAATTTGAAAATCAAAAATGAAATACGTGACTCTATAAAACCGTTATTGTACATTTGTACTTTAGCTAAATTGTTACTACTCCATCCATTTTTACTTGTCACGTTTCTTCTCGAGAGTCAAACTGTATAAACTTTTACCAACATTTTAAGGTGTATTTTTTCATCATATTAATATGAGAAGAATTGCAACTTATAGTATTTTTCGTATAGTTTTCGAACATCTAAATTGTAGTTTTAAAATATTGAATTAATCTAATTTAATATAGCTCCGAAAATTAGTCAAATTGACTTTAGACCAATTTCCTTTTCTTTTTACTTTTTTTTTTTTTTTAATTTCCCAAATCATACTACTATACTATAGTAGTAATAATTTTCTTGTCTATGACCGAGTGATCCTTAAGAGGCGGTCTTCGGTAACCTTGAGACAAAGTTCATGGTTATCTCATACCACTTTCATTGTGGTAAATGACCTGATTGAAAGGATCTTGTTGATCTTTGGTGCTTAGACTGAACCAACTGTCAAATTAAACATTTAATTACATATTCAGCAATAACCCTCTTCATATTTTCCCATCAATTTGCGTATCTTCATGTGCATCTTTGTTCTCCCTTGTGCTATGAAAAAAAAAAAAAAAAAAAAAGTAAAAAGAATTTTTTTTTACATAAGAATCTTCATGTTGGCTGTTGGAGCTATTATTTAGTACTACAATTATTAAACTTCAATACTTTTTTACATAAATACTTATTTGATCGTCGATTAATAGACAAATACTTCTCCGTTTCAAAATAAGTGTCACCTTAGCAAAAATCACGCCAATTAAGAAATCAATAAACACAATGTGGAGTTTACTAAACTAACCCTATATAGTAGATGTTTTTTAAGAATTGAACAATATTAAAGAGAAATACTTCTTTAATGCTAAGTGCATCGTTGGAACCACTTACCAATTTTTATCTTGAATTCCTAAGGTGACATTTTGCGATAATTTTTTTTTTTGCTAAGGTGACATTTATTGTGAAACGGAGGGAGTACTGAACTTTAATATTTGAAATAACGATACAACAACAACAAGCCAGTGAAATCCCACAACGTGGGGTCTGGAGAAGGTATAGTGTACGCAGACTTTACTCCTACCAAGGTAGGACGACTGTTTCCGAAAGACCCTACCAATAGAAAGCATAAAAAGAGGTCAGATAAGGCCAAGAAATTCAAAGCGATATGAAAATGAAAATAAAGAAAGCGACTAAGCCATGATGAAACAGTTTGCAAAGGGACAGTAGCTACCACAGATAAAATAAGATAATCAAAGTATAGAAAATAACAGACAGTAGCAGAAACCAAAGCACAAGAAACTATAGCGCGATAATGCGACTACTAATATGAAAAGATAAATGAGATTATCTACTAGCCTTCTACCCTAATCTGAGTCCTCCATATCCTCCTATCTAAGATCATGTCCTCGGTAAGCTGTAACTGCGTCATGTCATGTCTAATCACCTCTCCCCAATACTTCTTCGGCCTAGCCCTACCTCTTCTGAAACCATCCATGGCCAACCTCTCACACCTCCGCACTGGGGCATCTGTGTCTCTCCTCTTCACATGCCCAAATTCTCAGTCTCGCTTCCCACATCTTGTCTTCCACCGAGGCTACTCCCACCTTGCCCAGGATAGCCTCATTCCTAATCCTGTCCCTCGTATTGTGCTCACACATCCATCTTAACATTCTCATCTCAAAGAACTTTCATCTTTTGAACGTGAGAGATCTTAACTGGCCAACACTCCGCCCCATACAACATAATCGGTCTAACCACCACTTTGTAGAACTTGCCCTAAAGTTTTGGTGGCACCTTCTTATCACATAGCACTCCGGAAGCGAGCCTCCATTTCATCCACCTTACCCCAATACGATGTGTGACATCATCGACAATCTCCCCGTTGCCTTGTATAGTAGACCCAAGATACTTGAAACTACTTTTCTTCTGAATGGCTCCGGGTACCAAGCCTCACTTCCACGCCACCTGGCACGAGGTGCTTCACTGAACTTGCACTCCAAGTGCTCCGTTCGGTCCTACTCCGCTTGAACCCTTTAGACTCCAGAGTTTATCTCCAACCCTCCAGCTTAGCGTTAACTCCGCTACGAGTCTTGTCGATCAGGACTATGTCATCCGCGAAAAGCATACACCATGGCACCTCACCTTGAATTTGCCGCGTTAATCCATCATCACCAAGGCAAATAAAAATGGATTAAGAGCTGATCCTTGATGCAACCCCATCACAACTGGGAAATGCTCTGAGTCTCTTCCTCCTATCCTTACCCTGGTTTTGGCTCCCTCATACATGTCCTTGATCACTCTAATATACGCCACAGGTATACCTTTAGCCTCCAAGCATCTCTATAGGACCTCCTTGGGAACTTTGTCGTAAGCCTTTTCTAAGTCAATGAATACCATGTGTACGTCCCTCTTCCTCTCCCTATACTGCTCCACCAGTCTCGTTACTAGATGGATGGCTTATGTAGTTGAGCGTCCCGACATGAATCCGAACTAATTCTCTGAAATAGACACACCTCTCCTCACCCTCATCTTCACCACCCTTTCCCACACTTTCATAGTATGGCTTAGCAGCTTGATACCTCTATAGTTGTTACAACTCTGGATATCGCCCTTGTTCTTGTATAAAGGGATCATTACACTCGACCTCCATTCTTTGGGCATCCTTGCCGTCTTAAAGATGACATTAAACAACCTAGTCAGCCACTCCAAACCTGCCGAGCCCGCGCTCTTCCAAAATTCCCCAGGAATCTCGTCAGGTCCGGTCGCTCTTCCCTTGCGCATCCTACGAACATCACTCTTAACCTCCTCAACCTTAATACTCCTGCAATACCCAAAATCACGACGCCTTTTGGTATGTTCCAAAATCATCATAATTAATTGAAAAATAATAATTAAAAAAGCAATTCAGTTAAACAATTAATTTCAACACAAAAATCCTCGTTTTTCAGAAACCCATTTTTTTCAAGTGTAAATCCTTAAATCATCACACGTCTTATATCTGATACTCGCAAAGTAACAAAAATAGGAAATTTCCACTTATTTTGTACTATTATCCAAATAGTGCTAAACCAGTCTCTATCTAATTACCCCATTGTGCAACAAACCATACACTAAATCATCATAAAAATCGGAAACACCCACCTAACTAATTTAACCTTAGTTAACTAAAAGATAAGGGAAGAATGTTAAATGATAAACTTGTGTACTTACGTTAAGGGGTCGTTTGGTACGCGGCATAAGATGAGATATCTTAGAATTAAGTTTGTGATTAAATTTATACTGTGTTTGATTGATAATATAATTTTATCCTGATCCTACTTTATCTCATCAAACTTGGAATAATTTTATTCAACCTGGAAAGTAGGATAAGTTAATCCAAAAATTATAATCTCCGGACTGTAATTTCATAATAACTTAGTCCGCAAATCAAATGACCCTTAGGGTCGTTTGGTTGGAAATAAGTTATCCAGGATTACTTATCCTGAAATTAGTTATTTCGGGATTAGTTATTCCACCCTCCTACAGGTATAAAATAACACTACAATCTCAGGATTAGTTATACCGTGATTTTATTCAACCAAACGTAACATAAACTTATCTTAAATTTAATCCCGGAATTATTTATCTCTTATCTCTCGTACCAAACGAGCCCTTATAGTTTCTATAAACACTTGATAGGAATAAATTGATTTTCTAAAATGATAATTATCTTAAACCATCTATTTTGAATAAGGACGACAAGTAAAATTCACTAGATGGAGTTTAACTTAATCATGGTTCGGTGATAAACCTGTATACGTACATTAAATAATTCGAGTATAAACACCTTATCCTAATAGGCTTTCCATTTCCAATTATTGACCCTTTCATTATTTGCATCAGTGTTAAACCACAACCAATACCAAAGCTACTCTTCTTCTACTATACAAATCCGTCACTCATCATTCAACACATATCTACATAATTATTAATCAAGCAAATGTTTTTACCAAGTTCATCAAATTCAGTACCCTTACTAAGATCCATCAATAATGACAACCTGCGATCACCCCATAGACACAGTCTTCAAGAAGCAATTCGGGTTATCCAAAGATCCACAAACCGACCCGGTTTAATGATGCGTCAACCATCTGAGCCCGACCCGCAAAGTAATAATAATTGGGCTTACTCAAAGCCCGTTGTGATTATTGATATTATATGGAACTTTATGTATATTGTTGCTGCAATCTTGGTTTTATTTTTGAGTAGAAAAGAAGACCCGGAAATGCCTTTACGGACTTGGATTGTTGGGTACTGTTTGTTTTGTGTACTTCACGTTGTTAGTGTTTTGTTGGAGTATAAGAGAAGAGGATATGGGTCAGAGGCTTTCGGGTCGGGTTCTAGTGGGTCTAGTGGTTATGTTACTTTGGCTGAATTAACCCCTGGAAGAACAAGGTATACATATTCTTCAATAATTTGATATTTTTTTTATTTCCTTTGTACTATGTGGAATAATCCCTCTATCCCCAGTTTATGTGAATAAGTTTGATCGGGCGTGGAGATTAAGAGAAAAAAGAAAAAAAAAAGAAGGAAGATTTTGAAACTTTTGGTCTAAAATCAGCCTTAAAAATTTTATAGAAACGAGAAGTGTCACTTAAATTGGGACAGATGGAATATCTCATTAAGGGTAAAATGAGAAATCTGGGACAAAAATAAGCTATAAGCAAAAGTGTCACATAATTGGGACATAAGAATATCTCATTAAGGGTAAAATGAAAAATTTGATGTTAAATTGTTACTAAATATAAAATGATTCTGTTCGTTTTGGGACTGATTAAAAGGGAAAGAATGTCACATATATTGAGACACAAAGAGTATTATTTTTGTTGTACTATGTGGAATATGGCCACTGAATTTCAGTCATTTGCCGCTCCGATCAGTGAAAAATTAGAAAAATATGTTATACTCAGTAGTATTGTATATGAATTGCCCTCGGCTTTGGTTCGACAGCACTTGGTGATCCAAGTTACTATCGAGAGGACGACCCATTATCCACTGAGTTTCAAAGCTGGAAATAATGGATTTTTCATGTATAAGAATCTATTTCTGTTAAATTTGGAAGCTAAATGGAGTTCTTAACAATGCAGCATTGCTTGTTTTTATTTCCTCTGTATTTCTTCCCCCTCATAGTTGGTAGGTTATTTTATGTTTTTAAGCTGACTATACAAGACAATGCTGGTCTGCATAACATTTTTGTTTTTGCGAAAAAATTGTTAACAGTAACATGACAAAGTATATGGATTCTGCAAATACAATGTTATCATTCTTCTGGTGGATCATTGGATTTTATTGGGTATGTACTGGTGGACAGCCAATGGTAGACGAATCTCCTCAATTATACTGGTACGCGTGGGAACTTACTTTATCTGAGAAAAATGTATGACGTTTATTTTCAGTTTATTTCTCAAATCAAAGCTGTCATCTTTAATAACTTAATCTGAATGCAGGCTTTGCATTGTTTTCTTGGCTTTTGATGTATTCTTTGTGGTATTTTTACTTGTGATGGCTTGTGCTATTGGTCTCGGACTTTGCTGTTGCCTTCCATGTATTATTGCTGTTCTATATGCTGTAGCTGATAAGGTAACGCTCTCGTGATTTTTCTAGCTTCTTTAAATTTATTTGTGTCCCCTTTTCTCTACAAGGAACTATGTAAATAGTCTGGGTTAATAAAGTAAGGTTTGTGTGAGTAACCTAGTAAATAGACGGGATTAATGTCATGAAATGTAGATTAGATTTGTTCCTGCTGTTGACAAGTTTGAGAGAGGTTCTGTTAAGTTGAATTGGGCTGTTCAGATTTTTAGTTCAGCTGATTACGTTGTTTAAGCATTCAAGCTGCCTAGGTGGACTGGAAACTTCGAATGTAATATTTCCTTAGGAGTATAAAAGAAGTGGTCGATATACTTTCATTTCCCTGAAGATATATACTGTCCGTTCCCTGAAAGGAAATGCTTGGGATGCTCTTTTCTGAAGAAAATGTAATGAAAATTTTGTTAACCAAGCTAATTAGGTTGATGTAGAATTGCGGAACAAGATCGTTCTACTTCTATTCCAAGAACTTGATTTGGCAAAAAAAGCTATACGTACCCCATTGTTCCAACGTGCTGCGAATTTCAGCAGCCCATTCAATAGAAGGTATTCTCTGTGTATAAACACACGTGTTAATTGATGATTGACATCAGATCAAGTTTGAATTCTCTTCACAAACATATATGAAAGTCATGGAACAAGGAATTTCCTTTTTCGCATACTATAACCTTAGTAATTTTTGTGCGATATTTTTTAATAATGATTCTTTCAATATTTTCTACAGAAAGGAGCAGAGAAAGAAGATATTGAACAACTGTCTAAGTACATGTTCCGACGCAATGGTTGTACTGACAATTGTACTGATGAGATCGAAGGAACAATTGCTGGATTCATGACCCTGTGTGGGAGAGATGCACCAACGGATGAGCGCTCACTTTCTACAGATGATGCTGTATGTAGCCTTGCTTTTCTTTCTTTTTACCTTGTGTTGCTCTAGTTCTGGAAAAATGTGCTTATAGTATGTCCATATATTGTGATTAGGAATGTTCCATATGCCTGTCTACTTATGATGATGGAGATGAACTTCGAGAACTTCCCTGTGGTCACCTTTTTCACTGTACTTGTATCGACAAATGGCTATATATGAGTGCCACCTGTCCCCTTTGCAAGCGCAGCATTGTTGGGGCTCGCAGTTGCTGTGAAGAAGTTTAGGAGAGGGTCATTACTGCTGGTGTTGGTTGCGAGCTTTTACACGTGCTGTTATGTCAACACGGAGTCGTAGCTTATTTGTCCTACCTATTTTTGTTTGTGCGTATTTTCATCTGTACAGATAAACTTTGCCTAGCTATAGATACGCTACTGCAGATAAATACACATGCTTCTCTAGGCTTCCTTTATCTCTCTGGGTTCATATTTATATTTATTCTTTTGTTCTTTTTGTAAGTTGAGAATGGTTTAGTTTATCTACGGTGATGTGTTCACTTGTTTGTAAGAATTTGTAGTTATTATTGTATTTAATAAAGGTTTGCTTTGGTAATTAATAATGAATGCATCTATTACCCCTTATTCTCAGTCACTTGTGAAAAGCAGTAGGTATGCAGAAATAGCAATAAGAAAGTGCTTATAGCATTAAAAGATATATGATATGTAGAAGTTTTAAGTGAAGACCATCTTTAAAAGCTTTAAAATTTGAGATACTGTTTGTTTTCTATGCAGCGCAAGGATAGACATTGCAAAGTAAAATAGTTTCACCAAAAATTGGGCACAAGATTTTCCATCAATAGGAACTAAATTTGACTCTCTATCACGATAACATCTATATGTCTTTTCTTAATCACATTCATCTAGTTATATTGACTATAGCAGCATACAAAGGACTCACATATATCTAGTACTGCACTGGTCTAGTCTAACCGTTTTGTTAATAATCTTGAATTTAAGGTCAGTGGATTCAAAATAAGTACAATCTAATATGAGAATATATAAAGTCTGCCCCTTTGAGACCCCCAAAAAATGGACAAATTTCTTTTCTTAGGAACACATACAAGATTGGCCACCCGATAAATATTTAGTGGAGTAACCTCACAAGTCGAAGCTTGCACCTTGCTTCGTTCTTCATTTGGCTAATGTGTGAAATGTAGGTGGATGTGTTTGCCTGGTCCGTTGTGGCTTGTAATGCCATATCCACTCTCAATTCTCCTTCATCCCAAGGTGCTTTTGTATGCTCATATACAAGGCTCACATTCTGCGTACCACTTACCAGGTCCATCTATGATTGTACACTCTCTTTTTTCAGAACAAGGTGAAAGGAATCAACAATCCATAGGCAAGCACAGCCAATTTTTGGTGGTGAATCTCCCGAGTCAAAGCTCGCCTCGTTCTTCATCTCGCTAACTAGTGAAATGTAAGTTCAATTGGATGTGTCTATCTGGTCCTTTGTGACTTATACTACATCCACTGTCAACTTTGCCTTATTTTTTTTCCAACTTTGCCTCATTATAAGGTGTTTTTGCATGCTTACACTCAAACCTCACACACTGTATTAGATCCATAATGTTTTTGTTCTCTTTTTTCAGAATAAAGTGAAAAGAATCAACAATGCCTGAGTAGGTTCAAGCCAATACTCATTAGACTAATCTCTCGAGCCAAAACTTTTTGCATGCTTCCTCACGTAAGAGAGAAACTCTTATTCAGAACAAAGTGAAAAAGGCAACAATGCCTAGGGAGGCCCATCCCAATATTTAGTGGAGTAAACACGGGGCAAGTGCACATATATCCCACTATGGACCACCATTTAACCATAATAACAGCGTATAAAAATTTGCAAGTTTAGCCACTTTAAAACCAACTTTAAGCACACGTTCGTGAAGTTGCAAAATTGGCTTTTGAAGTTTGGCAGCAAACTTCCGATATTTTTTGCCTAAAGTTTGGCTTGCCAAGATCAAACTTCCAACAATAATTGTGCCTGAAATTTGGCTTGCCAAAGCCAAACTTAAAACATGTATATGTTCGAAAGTGAAAGTAATTTTTTTGAAGTTTGAACTACCAATTTTCATCCCTACTTATGTTTTTAAGCTTTTCCAATAACACCAACTCAATTTACACTCAATTTTCATATGTTAAATTCAAAAACTACTTCAATCTTGTAATAATGGTGATTTTAATGTGAAGATCTTTAACTGGTTAAGGGTGCAAGATGAGTGCACCTTAATTGGAGTTCTAAAAATAGGCTGTCTGTGTCAAATTTTCAGTAACCACTTTGTGACTTGTAATGCCACATATGCACTATCATAATAACTTTCCAGATATTATAATATTTGAAGATCCCTAACCGATGTTGTATGATATAGGATTGTTGGGCACGTTGGCACATTATCCAAAATGTTGTTTTCTCCTGACAGGAGACCTTACTTCCAATTTGCCCCTCTTAGTTTCCTGCTTTAATTGAAAATTAACGTGGCATATATAGTGGTTTGTTTCCCTAATTTTTTTCTTGGGATCTTAAACATTTTTTATTAGCCTATTGTATACTTATTGTATAACAAGCGTATAATATATATACACACATAAATTATACAGTGATTATACATGAAATATTAAGTAAACTTTATATTAAAGTAAAAGACTTATTATTAACTTTACTAAGCTATCCTAGTTTAAAATTTCATTTTTCCCTTGCTTCTCGAAAGATGTGACAAGGTAGTCACGGATAGCAAGATATTGACAACAACAACAACAACAACAACAACAACAAGAAGCCCAATATAATCCCACCATGTGCAGAATGTAGGGAGGTAGAGTGTACGCGGACCTAACCCCCACCCCGAAGGTAGGGCGGTACATGCTTTCCGAAAGACCCTCGGCTCAAGAGAGGAGAAGAGAGGAAGATAAGAGGAAAACAAGACAAAAGGTCAGATAGGGCCAAGCATATCGAAAACAATATGATAACACGAATACCAAAAGCGAGAAAGTCATGGTAGAACAGTCCGGGAATAAAGGAGCATTAACTACTATAGATAAATAAAATAATCAAAGTACCAACGGCCCAACAAATATAAGCGATAATCGATGCATAAACCAAAGGTAATAAACAAATGAGCGAAACCGCAACTACTATGGTGAAAGGGTAAGCCACCTAGCCTTCTATCCTAATCCGAGTCCTCCACAACCTCCTATCTAAGGTCATGTCCTCGTAAAGCGAAACCGTGTCATATCCCGTCTAATCACCTCTCCCCAATACTTCTTCGCCTCCTTTACCTCGCCCGAAACCATCCATAGCCAACCTCTCACACCTCCGCACCGGCAAAGATCTCTCGTCTCTCCTCTTTACATGCCCAAACCATCTCAGCCTCGCTTCCCGCATCTTGTCCTCCACCGATGCCACTCCCACCTTGTCTCGGATATCTTCATTCCTAATTCTATCTCTCTAGTGTGTCCACACATCCACGCGGCATTCGCGTTTCTCGCGACTTTCATCTTCCGAATGTGGCATTTCTTCGCCAACACTTCGCTCCGTACAATAAAGTCGGTCTAACCACCACTTTGTAGAACTTGCCTTTAAGTTTTTGGAGGCACTTTCTTATCACACAAAGACCGTGAGGCGAGTCCCCATTTCATCCACCCCGCACCAATACGATGTTAAACATCGTCGTCGATATCCCCATCTTCCCGTATAATAGACTCGAGGTACGAAACTTCCTTTCTTTTGAATGGCACCGGTACCAAGCCTCACTTCCTCATCCCCCTCACGCGGTACGCCACCGAACTCGCACTCCAAGTAGTACGTCTTGGTCTACTCAATTTAAATCCTTTAGACTCCAACGTCTCTCCGCCCTCCGACTTTATCGTTAACTTTCGCTTGCGAGTCTCGTCAATCGTGACTATGTCATCTCGCGAACAACATACACCAAGGCACCTCGCCTTGTATTTGTCGCGTCAATTCATCCATCACAAAGGCGAATAGAAACGGGCTGAGCCGATCCCCGATGCAACCCCGTCGAACAGGGAAGTGCTCCGAGTCTCCCCCTACCGTCCTTACCCCTGTCTTAGCTCCATCATACATGTCCTTTATCGCTCTAATGTACACCATGTGCACACCTTTAGCCTCCAATCATCTCCATAGACCTCTCTTGGCACCTTGTAGTAGGCCTTTTCTGGGTCAATGAATACCATGTACAAGTCCTCTTCGCTCCCTATATTGCTCACCAATCTCCTTACAATATGAATGGCTTCGTAGTCGAGCGCCCCGCATGAAACCAAACTGGTTCTCTGAAATAGACACACCTCTCCTCACCCTCATTTCCACCACCCTTTCCCACACTTTCATAGTGTGATAGCAAGATATTGAACGAGAAAAAAAATCAGTGGATTTTGGTGATATTTTGCTTGTTCTGAAATGATATTTGAAGTATGCAAAATTGAACAATAATAAGTTTACAACATCAAATCTACTTACAATATTTTATTCCCGACAAATCAGTTACAATATGACCTGTATACTTTGTAAGCATTTTCGAAAACTCTTTTGTCTTCCCTTGTTCAGCTAACAAACGAATCCAAGACTTGGCTCTCCCAAAATCAAATTCAAGCACCGCCACAAAGAAGAACAAGATAAGACAGCTACCGGTTTCTACTCTAAATGATAGCTGCTTTATTTGCCTGTCAATGGTCATGCAAATTAAAAATGAATAAATCTATTTTAATTTGTTTCTTAATATTTAATAGTGAGCCTTGACGTAACTGATAAAGTTGTTGTCATGTGATCAGGAAGTTGATGTAACGACCCGTTTGGTCGTTATTGCGTTTTTACCATTTTTGCCCCCATTGAATCTTCCCCGAGCCTTGTTAGTACTATTTTGATCCGCAGGGACCGGTGGCACAGTTCCCTAGGCCTCGTTTTGGGTTTTGGAATGACTTTTAGACAATTTGGTCTTAAAGCGAAAATCGTTTGACTCGAAGTTGACTTTTGGGTAAATGTGCCCGTAATCGAATTCCGACAGTTCCATTAGGTCCGGAGGGTGATTTATGACTCGGTGGTGTCATTGGTTTGGTTCCCAAAGGGTTCGGGTGTGATTTGGGTCATTGGTTGAGAAAATAGTTAAGTTAGAATTGGAGTTGACCACGGTCAACATCGGGTCAAGATGATCCCGTGTCGATGTTTCGAAAGTTCCAATAAGTTTGCATGATGATTTTTGGACATGTCCACATAGTTTGGTTAGATTCCGATGAGTGTTGGATAAGTTTGGGTTGTATGGTGATTGTTTTCGGTTTCGATGTCGATTTGAGCATAAAGGGTACCATATTGAGCAAACGACCTTTGATTTGTGTTTCGACTGAACTATTATATCCATATCGTAATTTTGGAACCATAGCAACTAAAATCATCAAGTTCTGACATCGTATGAGGGGATTATGGTCATTTTACTTAGAATTGGGTTGCCAGATTTTTCAGATTAATTACGAAATTGCCACTGAATTCGTATTTAAAAATTTGCATTATTTCAAATATTGAAACTTCCATATCTCCTTTATTGTATGGTCAAATAGAGTGATTCAAAAGCCTAACTTGACTGGCATTTCACAAGGAATCCATTGGAGGCATCAAAAGTGAGTTTCGGGATTGCTTGGCACAAGAAACGAGGCAGAACAAGTGGGCGTTTTTGGCTATTAATGTTGTTGGAGTTTTTCTCTTCTTGAAAGTTAAGTATTTCCCTTTGATTCATTCCCTTAGTTTAAGCTTTAATCCATGATTTCTTTCCCTTGGTTTGAGCTTTAATCCATGATTTCTAAAGTAGGAAATTAGAATTTTTCATGAAGAAGGTTTAATGGGCCTTTCTTGAGAAGTTCATAAAATTGGTTAGACTTCCTAAGTTGCTTTACATGATGAAATTGTTTGGGTTTATACTAGATATGATGTATCTAAGGTTGTTAATCATATACATTCCATTATTAGTGATGAATTCTTGAATTTAAGAGTTATGATATATACCCAAAATTGGGGGTTTTGCTTGAATTTCGAGATTTGATGAATCCTTGAGTTAATTTAGCAATTAGTTGACGGGTTTTGATCACCTAGTGTTTAATTGGATAATTTACCCCCGAATTTTCCGTTTTGCCCTTGTGGGCCCCGTTTTCGCAAATTCTAGGGTTGGTTTTCACCTAATTTGAATGATAGCAATATAGGTATCAACCTTCATGATTTCTAATCTGGATTTCGAACATGAATAGACTTTCTTGATCTTGAGGCTCAAGGAAAGGAAAGGCTAAGGTATGATTATTGGTGATTTGTTGTTCGGCCTTCCAGGTAGGTTATGGCTTACCCTTGGTGAGACTTCGTGGAGCGAAGCATATATTTAGATGATATTGTCGGAGACAGCATGTAAACCTTCGGGTATGAAGTCGGGTTGGATATTGTCTTAGGTTGGGCCTTGTTGTGTGTTTGGGGTTAGCCACCCCATTGTGTGGTGACTTGATTGTTCTATTGTTGTTGGCTGGATGCCACGTGATGATAATAGATATTGGGAATTGTTGTTACATCTTGATTGTGATATGGTAGTACATTACTTGTTGATGTTGATACGAGGATAGAGTTCCATATGACTTGTGTAGTCTTTCATGATATTGTTGGCGTACCCATGTTGGTACTTGTGATATTGATATATTGTTGGCGTACCCATGTTGGTACTTGTGATATGAATATATTGTTGGCGTACCCATGTTGGTACTTGTGATAATGATCTGATTTTTGATGTTGACACATGTATTGCACGCATTCTCATCCTTCATGATATATTGTTAATACACTGTTGGTACTTGATGAGACACTATGATGAGCTGGGCTCGGTTTTTAAATGAGAGTGATGTGAGAGTCCGACATTCGATGTTAGTCCCGGAATCGTGGATTGAGTGAGTGCATGGACTCCGCGGGTCCCCCAGCAGTAGTCTTTGTGAGAACGTTCGTGGGCAAAGATGCGGTCTCGTCTGTCTGTTGGATAAAGATCCAGGGCTGGTGGCATTTAGACTTCGCGAGTCACCTTGGGTTGTGCTATCGAGATGTCGATATTTCCGTCCGGAGTACATGTGTACACAAAGATTTGCATGGCATTACATTGCATTGCACTCATACATTATTGCATTGCATTGCATCATGGCTTATATTGAGATGATTTGGTGTTTTACTTGTGATGTTGGTTTCGGATTGGACATATTGAGACTTGGCACATTTGGGATTAGATGCTCTACTTCGTGTACTTGGTTTTGATTATGTTCGGCTTATACTTGTTGATTTCTCTGCCTATTTGCTTTATTGTCCGAATTATGTTAGCTATACTTAGTCGGCCGATGATACCTACTAGTACTGTGATTTTGTACTGACCTGCACTTGCTGCATTCTTTTATGAATGCAGAATTCCAGGCTGGATCTACTTTTGTTTCTCATGGCTGAAAGTCGCTCCGAGATTTGCTTAGAGTCTACAGGGTGAGCACGAGACATCCGCCTCCTTGAAGATTCTTCTTATTTATGTCTTATTTCCTATTCCGAGACATATTCGGACTTGATGCATTAATGATTGATATTCCAAACTTGTAGATTTTAGTTAGATCCTCTTGTATAACCAGACCAGATACTGGGGCGGATTTCATTTACTTCCGTATTTTCTTATTTATATTATAATTATGAGACTTTGGCTATTTTACTTCTTCCGCTATTTTCTATTATTTGTGAACGTTGGGTTAAGGGTTCGCCTATTGAGGTGGGAAAGGTAGGTGTCCGCATGACTTAGTGAAATTGGGTCGTGACAGTCGGGGTTCGACCCGTGGAAAGAACTTCTTGCAGAAATGCAGGATAAGGCTGCGTATAATAGACCATTGAAGTTTGGCTCTTCTCTGGACCCCGCGAACTTAGTGGACCATACTGCCTTTAAAAAAAAAAAAAAAAAAAAAAAAAAAAAAAAAAAAAAAAAAACACTAGTTAATAGTGAGGGGGGAAGCAATACAATCCTTAAAGCACCACTGGAGATGGAATGAGGATTGAGCTGAGGCCAGAGAGTGTAGGACTTGGTTTATATTTCATTACTTTGTTTAGTTTACCGATCATTTGTAAAAGCAGGTTATAGTTGTCCTTTTTTTTTTTTTTTTTTTAAACTAAGTTAATGACTAGAGTTTAAGTTTTGTGCACCGTCAATATAACAATTACTGATAATCATTTACCCAATCAAGTCATTTACAAGAAAATTTATAGGCTAATTAATCTCAATGATAATTATTAAATAATAATCTGGTAAAAATGATAACCTGCTTGTGCTAGCACAATAAACTACCCCTACATTGATACGGAATAGTATAAAATTTTACATTTATCAAACTTTATACCGTGAGTTAAATCCTAAAAATAATTAACACTAATAAAAATAATAGTATAATGATATATAAATACTTTTTATACTACTAGTCTCTATAAACGTGCAGTTGCACGTTATTTTCAGACAAACATTATCTCTATTAATAATGCTCCATTTGTGGATTTTGTTGCATCTTCCATGAAGGAAATTATTGGAAAAAATTGAGGTAAAAAAATAGTTGTTGCATTCCTCAGCTATAGTATCATTGGTAAACGATATTTCCAACTTTGTGTTCACGGATAAATAGCTAGTGTGGGGGTCCTTCACGCGACCATTAATGATGTAGTAACCTTTGCTTTGTTCCAATAAATCTTTCCACTTTTTAATGTGTTCATCGGAAAATTAAATTTTTGTTCCCTGAAAAGTTATTTAAAATTAATCTGATGTTAATAAAGAAAATATGAATAAGTAAGAAATATAATACAAATATATAACGAATATTACCTCCCATCACCTCTTGGTTTCATATATTCTATTATCAGTTCTTCCAATGACCAATACCTTTATTACCCATTGTACATCGGTCTTTCTAAGATTATTTATAGGCACATATTCTTTCGCCAAATTTGATTCCATTGGTATTCTTAAACCACATGTAATAACTTTAAAAAAGTTGCAAAACAATATTTACTCTAAATATAAATTAATTTTTATTATCTAATATGGTTGATTTACTTTATTAGAAGCAAATATCTAATATACCTAATGAGAAGAGACAAATTTCGACAATAGCTATTGACAAATCGTATTTAAACCTCTAAACATAAATAATAAAGTTGAAAATAAAAAGTATAGTAATGGGGAGAAATAATACCTTTCGAAAAGTTTACTGAACTTTGTTATCTTCTTTCTGAAGCGGTAGTACCAAAGCTTGCCGTGGAGAATGTGTGCCTTTTTTCAGAAGTATTTGGCTCCCATATTATATTAAATTGGAGTACAATTCAAATAAGAAAACAAAAGGACATCAGATTGTTACGTTGCAGTAATAGACGTTATGTTAGCTAGTTATTGTTTTTTTGGTGCAGTTGTTAATTAGTTCAATAAAATAGGATTAGTAATTAATTTTCCGCCACAAAAAAAAAAAAAAAGATTAGCAATCAGTGATATTTGTAGTAATTGTTAGTAAGGTATAAAAGTCGGATGCGTGGTATTTCAATAAAAATAGGATTGGTAATCAGTTTTCAACAAAAAAAAAATAGGATTAGTAATTAGTAGTAACAGTTAGTAAGAAGGATTAGTAATTAGTAGTAAAATAGGTTTGGTAATGAGTTTAGTAACGGCTAATGATTGGGAGTTTAATAGAATTAGGATTATTAGTAATTAAATGTTAACAGTAATAGCAAGGGTATAAAAGTCGTTCAATATTTGAAAGATATTTTGGTCAACCAATATTTATATTCATGCTTTTATAATAATATAGATTAGTGCAGGTAACTTAGAACTCCACTCTACCGAGTGATTATACTTTCTTTTGAATGCTGCCCTAGCTGCAGCCTATAGCTGGTTGGAGAGTGAACGAGTGAATAAAACAAGCAACGTGTTTTTGTACTTTCTATGAGATATTTATTGTATTTCTGTCGGTATTAGTATTAAACTTTAAAGATTAGGTGTTGAAAGTGTTCAAATGATCACAAATAACAAAACGAATAGCAACACTATGTCATTAGCAGTTCGATCGACGATCATGTAACAACCAGTTTTGATATATATAACGTCAAAATCATCAAACAGTAAATTAGCACATCACGAATCAGCGGCGTTGTATATTAACCACAATCTGCAGATATTTTATTGTAAACAATAACATGATGATCATTTTTGTAGCCAATGACGATGTCTAGCTTAGATAATGAAAGATTTTCAAAGTCTTGTCACCATAGACGTACATTAATTCTTTGAAATTACTATAGACCCTAACATTGATTCTTTCATACTTACAAGTTGCAATCCTGGGCCTGTATCTAGCATTATCACTAGAAGTGCAGGATTTTGAGATTAGTAAAAAAAAAAAAAAAAAAAAAACTGTGCTTTATAATTGCTTAGTAAAGTAATCTCAGACAAGCCAACCAATTTATAATGTCCTTAAAATACTAGTACTATGAACTTTCTCTATGGATTGGCTTTAAGTATCACGAGATTGGTTTTATGTCATCACAAATGTTCTTTTAAGTTATATGACTATCTTTATTAAACTAGTGTGACTTGATATAACCCCACAAGAAAAAATATATTTGACAACAATTTTTTTTTTTTTTTGATTGATTATTGTTGCAAAAAATACTTTTGCCAACAATTTTTTTTTTTGTTGCATAGACTTTTCCCAACTGCTGTTATTGCAACAACCCGCAATAACTTTTTTTGTTGTTGTCAAAAGTACTTTTTGCAACAATAATCAATACTATGGTAACAAAATTAAATTCTTTGGCAACAAAAAAGTTCATTTGCCAACAAGAAAACTAAGTTGTTGCCAAATATTAAATTTTTTGTTGCCATTTCTATATTTTCTTGTAGTGTAAATATTGTTGGAAATAATAATTCAAAATTGTAGGAAATCAAAATTGGTTAGGATTTGATATTTTAATTCATGTATAATTAGGATTTATAGTCAAATTAGTATAGGATTAAGTTTTTCTGTTTTGATTTAAAATAAGTTTCTTACTATTATAAATTGGGGTGCTGCTAGCTATTTTCATGACAAGAGGGAACAAGAAAGATTGTAGAAACTTTTAGATACTTATAATAAATATTTTCCTACAATTGGTATCAGAGCTTCTACGATTACGTAGAAGACAAATAGCTTCCGTTGCTGGTGGGCGATACTAGCCAATGAGTGTCGCCCGTTTGGCCATTGATTATGATGGCAAACATCGGACCAATAATATAGGCATGAAAAATAATCATGCTCTGAATGATGGAGAAAAATATTGCAGTTTAAAAAAAAAAAAAGTAAATATAAAGAGAACAAGAGGAAAAAATGATCTTCTCTAAAAGTTAGAGAAGTGGGTTATAAAAAATAAAATTAAAGTTTGGTGACAAATGCATCAACGGATTTGGAGATAAGTTCTTCAACAAAATTGAGTATTGGTGACAGAGTGCATCAACAGGGTTGGAGACAAGTGCTTCAACAAAAATAGAAGTTAGTGACAAGTGCACCAACGGGGTTGGTGACAAGTGCATCAACGGGGTTAGAGACAAGTGTTTCAACAAAAATTGAAGGTTGGTGACAAGTGCATCAACGGGGTTGAAGACAAGTGTTTCAGCAAAATTGGAAAATGGTGAGTGACGGTTGAAGAGAAACTGCTTCAACAATTGATGGGTTGGAAACAAGTGTCTCAACGGTTTGAAGATGGCAACAAGTGGATCATGAGTTAGATATACAAATTTGAATTATGGGAGAATATTGAAAATAATAATTCAAAATTGTAAGAAACCAAAATTGATTAGAATTTGATATTTTAATTCATGTCCAGTTAGGATTTATAGTCAAATTAGTATAGGATTGGGTTTTCCTGTTTTGAGTTAAAGTAGGTTTCTTACTATTATAAATAAGGGTGCTGCTAGCTATCTTCATGACAAGAGAAAATAAGAAAAAACAAGAGATATAGTGAAAATTGTAGAGAGCGTTTAGAGATTCTTAAAGTTTTTCTATTTTTTATGATGGTCTTTTTTAAGTGCTTTAAAAATACTTCAAATATAAAAACTTGTGATAATTAATATTGCTCGTTTATACTTACTGACAAGATTTGATAGTCAAGAAATATCATGTCATATTTAAGACCGATCACAAGTTTCAACTTTTTTTTTTCTTTCTCAAACTCCATACTCAATCATATAGGTTGACATAAAATGAAACACGTGGTGTACTTCTTATGTTTTTTTTTTTTTTTTTTTTGTAAAAAACCTTAATAGAGGAAAGTCGTTCAAATTCATATTTGATTACATTAAATTCATGAATGTTTGTAATTTGAATTCTGTCATATTTTTTTTTTCAGACGAAATACTTTAGTTTTATATTTGAACTGAAAGAGAAGCAAAATTAGCGGCTTAAATTCAGCGATGGTTTCTTTGCCAATCCAGTTGTAGTGTTACTAAAAATAAATAGAACATGAAGACATGACAGGCGGCGGAAATCACAGCACGCTTTGTCCATCACTACAGTTGTATATATAATTGTATTCTTGTACCTTTGTAATTTGTACGTGAAGAGGTAGTGTCAAGTTCTATGTCAAGCAGGCTTTCAGATTCATAGGTAACAAAAATGATTGCTAGGTCAATTTCTTTGTCGTATTGTTAGGCGTCCGTAACCTTATGATATTTTTTCTTAGAGCCTGTTTGGACGCTTAAAATAAGAAATTATAAAAAACCTGCTATAATGTTGCTTTAGATAAGTTAAGCCAAATAGGCCCAATTATTTTTTTAAGCTTATTTTAAGCACAAAATGACTTTAAATTGGTCATTCAAACACTCAAAAAAGATGAAAACAGCTTATAAGCTGTTTTCAGCAACTTATAAACCAATCCAAACGGGCTCTTAGTTGTACCCTGGACTATATATGTGACTAGTTCAATGTATCATGCAGATTTGCCATATGTATATATTTGAAGATAAAATTGGAAAAATTATACCCTCTAGCTTCCCGCAGTAGTGAAAAGTCGATATCCCATGAGGCCATGAACAGGTTATAATATCTTCCATCAAGTTTGTCTGATCTACTTTTATTTTCATACAAGTGGCTTATGGTACACAAATGTGACATTTGTTGTTGGTGACAATCGGGCTCGTGAGGTTTAGACAAGAAAAGGTGGTATCGTACCGGATTAAGATATAAAGAATGTCAAATCTAGAATTTAGACGTTTGAGTTCTGAACTGAGAGGGCGTGATTTGTTTTATGATTGAATTTTTAAGTATTGGATTTTGCCCAAGATTTGCTGAACATAGAAATCCGAAAATCATCCTAGTAGGTGTTCGAATTACTTGGGACTTCAGTACTTGTGTGTGGTTGGAGGGACCGTATTTAAGTAGGTCGATATATGGGAGGATCTATAATCCATGGATCTATAATCCAGTTTTACTTGTCCATTATATTAAAAATAATTATCCAATTTTACTTGTTCACTTTAGAAAACCAAGAGATAATTTACCTTTTTTTTTCTTTTCTATTTTACCCTTAATATTAATAAGTCAAAATTTTCAGTTCCTTTTTCCATTACTTTGGAATTGTACTAGTCAAAACTATTTTTTTATGGGGGATATGTAAATTGTTGGAACCCATTACTTAATTAGTTGGCAAAAGATATATTTTTGATAAGCTTTAATTGATTTCAATCATTAGGTAATTAGCAATAATAGGGGTAATATGGTAAACTTTTAATTCTATTTTTGGCTCCTTAATATGCATGTCAAGTCAATATGTAATAAGTAAAACTAGATGGAGGGAGTAGCTAATATTTTTGACATTGTATACGGGTAAAACCGAAGATACGGGCATGCTCGCTTTCCTATTGTCATGGTTATGTTCGGGCAGGATATGACCGGCTTATCGAGGATAAGGCTCCAAGCTCGATCTAGAACGAGGCGTTAAAGCAGAGGCGGTTAACCACCATGAGGAGAAGATCGGAATATCCGCCCTCAACCGGATATTTCGGTATCAATCTCGTTAACAGTTGTCACCAGACTGCTTTTCCTTAGAATTGTACTAGGTTAGGACTCCTCTATTATATAAAGAGGAGGCCCCATTCACTTTCGAGGGGTTCGGCAACAGAAAGAGAGAAAGAGTTCATGTAAAAAAAGGCAATAGAATCATCTGAGTTCATTCATATTTTTCTAAGTTTATCTTCATTATTCATTGTGTAAACACCCGGCAAAGGGGTTCGACCTCGATTCCGATACCTGAGGCCAGTCGTCATTAATATTTGGTCAGATCTGCATCTTTTATTTACTTATTCGTTTATCTCGTAATCTCATCTCGAATTGAATTGCATATCTTCGGCATCACGCATAAATTTAATTGTTCTCCATTTTAAGGTTAAATAGTTTAGCGCCCACCGTGGGGCCAGAGATAGTAGTGGCGGTTCAATACAAAATTCTGGTTACACTCGATATTTTACATTTGTTCTTTAAGGTTTGATTTCAGGTATACCAGAAATGTCGGATTCCCATTCCGTCAACTTTCAAGTCGAGCCAAGCCATCACGAGCATAACGATGGGGGCGTACCTAATAACAACGTGTCCCCTGTTAATCCTGTTCAAGTTGGATCATCGGTGGGCAACATACCGTCCGGCGAGAATAACGGAGCCATGCTGCAACAACTCCAAAACCAGTAAAACATGGCTATGGCCCGATTACGAGGCCCGATGAGAGATCATAGCGCAATTGCGGGCCGGATCGGGCACCGATATTGCTCCATCAGAACAGACCCAGGATACGGAAGAAAGGCACGTCGCTCAGAATAACGAGAACCATCTCGGGCAGAGCGGCGAACTGATAAGAATGCTCAAAGAATTGACGAAACGAGTCGATTCCGGCGAAAAGAAGATAGAGGCGAACAATAAGAAGGTGGAGAACTACAACTCGAGGGTCGATCAGATTCCGAGGGCGCCGCCGGTGTTGAAGGGACCGGATTTGAAAAAATTAGTTCAAATGCCATTTCCGCCGAGTGCGGCGCCGATGAAAATCCCTAAGAGATTTTACATGCCCGATATCCCAAAGTATAATAGGACAACCGACCCAAATGAACATGTGACTGCATATACGTGTGCTATTAAGGGCAATGATCTCGCCGATGACGAAAGGGAATCAGTGCTGCTTAAGAAATTCGGGGAAACCCTGTCAAAGGGGGCAATGATTTGGTATCATAACTTGCCCGAGCATTCGATTGATTCATTTTCCATGCTCGTTGATGCTTTCGTCAAGGCCCATGCTGGGGCTATCAAGGTTGAAACCTGAAAATCGGACTTGTTCAACATCAAGCAGCGAGATGACGAGACCCTCCGCGAGTTTATGGCCCGATTTCAAATAGAGCGCATGGACTTACCTCCGGTCACTAACGATTGGGCCGTTCAGGCTTTCACTCAAGGACTCAATTCAAGAAGCTCGATTACGTCTATGGAGCTAAAGCAAAATCTGATAGAATACCGGCGATCGCACAGGGTGATGTACACAACAGGTATCAATCAAAGATCAAGGTTGAAGATGATAAGATTCTGAGGGCCACTTCGGTATCATGGCATTCTGGTAAAGGGAGTGATCGATTAAAGAGAGCGGCAAGTCGGGATTCCAAATCATCATATGACAGGTACCAACCTTAACCGCTCGATCGAAGGGGAAATGGGCACAACAGCAAATCGGGCAAGAATGATAGGAGGAATGATCGAAGGAACGATCGAGGCCAAAGTAGTCGTGGACTGATAAATAGAAATGCTGTCGATAGAGCCTCGGGAAACAGAGAAACTCCAAGGTTATCCGAGTATAATTTCTGCGTCGATGTAGCGACCATAGCGGCGGCCGTTATCCGTAACAGAGAAACAAGGCATCCAAGGCCAATCCAATATGATCCAGAGAAGCGGGATAAAAGCCTTATTTGCAAATACCATCACACTCATAGCCATCGAACCGAAGATTGTCGACAGTGGAGAGAGGAGGTTGCTCGTCTGTTCAATTTGGGACACCTTCGAGAATTCCTAAGTGAACGAGCAAAGACACATTTCAAGAACGTGGACTCCAACAAGCAGGATAGGCAGGAAGAGCCCCAGCAAGTGATACACATGATCATGGGAGGAACGGACGTTCCCATTGGGCCGGTTGTAAAACGCACCAAAATTTTCATAACAAGGGAAAAGCGTATTCGGAATGAAGACCCCGAGGGTCCCATCTCGTTCAGTGACGAGGACATGGAAGGCATCGCTCAGCCTCATAATGACGCGCTGGTAATATCTGTCCTTGTCAATAAATTTAGAATCAAACGTGTGCTAATTGATCCAGGTAGCTCGGCTAATATCATCCGATGGAGAGTCATCGAGCAGCTGGGACTACTAGATCAGATCGTGCCAACAATACGAGTCCTCAACGGATTCAACATGGCATGCGAGACGACGAAGGGTGAGATCACTTTACCGATCAACATGGCAGGAACTACGCAGCAGACAAAATTTTATGTGATAGAGGGAGACATGGGATACAATGCATTGCTGGGAAGACCGTGGATTCACCTCGTGAGAGCGGTCCCCTCAACTATGCATCATATATTGAAATTCCCGACCCCAGAGGGTATCAAAACCGTCCGTGGTGAACAACAGGCCGCAAAGAAAATGTTCGCGGTCGAAGAATCTGTTAAGATTACAAAGGTGCCGGATTGGAACGAAGGGGAGAGTGCCAAATAGCAATCACAGATTCCGATCTCGGAGTCCTCGGAAGATCGGAACAGAGACACACCGGACGAAGAGTTAAAGTTCGGAGTACCGAGGACCTTTGTGGTGCCCGATGATTTAGATGCCACTAAATCCACAGTCGAAGAACTCGAGCAAATCACACTGTTCGCTCATCCACCGGATAAGAAGGTATACTAGGCACGGGGTTAACCCCCGAAAAATTTTTATTGAATTTCTTAAAAATAACTCGGTTGCTTTGCCTGGTCCCATTTAGACATGACAGGTATCCCACCGGATGTGACAACACACAAGTTGAGTCTGGATCCAAGTTTTCCTCCCGTCAAACAAAAGCGGAGGCCACAGCCCGAGGTAAAACATGCATTCGTCAAAGACGAGGTAACCAAGCTCCTTAACATAGGGTCCATTCGAGAGGTAAAATACCCAGATTGGTTAGCTAACGTTGTAGTAGTGCCTAAAAAGGGAAATAAATTTAGAATGTGCGTAGATTATAAAGATTTAAACAAGGCTTGCCCAAAGGATTCATTTCCTTTACCCAGCATCGATCGCATGATCGACGCTACTGCGGGTCACGACACGCTGAGTTTCCTCGATGCCTACTCCGGGTACAACCAAATACAAATGGACCCGGAGGATCGAGAAAAAACCTCTTTCATAACTAGGTCTGGCACATATTGTTATAATGTAATGCCCTTCGGCTTAAAAAATGCCGGTGCCACCTATCAGCGGTTAGTCAACCGCATGTTTGAACACCAAATAGGGAAATCAATGGAAGTTTATATAGATGACATGGTCGTTAAGTCCCTGCGAGCAGAGGACCATTTGAAATTTTTGCAGGAAACTTTCAGCATATTAAGGAGGTACAACATGAAGCTGAACCCAGAAAAATGTGCCTTCGGTGTTGGATCGGGAAAGTTTCTCGGATTCATGGTATCGAATCGGGGGATCGAAATCAACTCGGATAAGATAAAGGCAATTGAAGATATCACCGTGATAAACGACATCAAAGGGGTACAAAGATTGACAGGACGGATAGCTGCCTTAAGCCGATTCATCTCCAGATCCTCGGACAAAAGTCATCGATTTTTCTCGTTGCTAAAGAAAAAGACTGACTTTGCATGGACCCCCGAATGTCAGATGGCCTTAGCAGAACTCAAAAAGTACTTATCAAGTCCGCCTCTACTCCACACGCCAAAAGCGAACGAGCAGTTGTATCTATACTTGGCGGTGTCGAGATAGCGGTGAGCGGTGTCCTGGTTCGAGAGGAGAAAGGTACGCAATACCCGATTTACTATGTAAGTAGAACCCTCGGTGACGCCGAAACCAGGTACCCACATTTGGAAAAAACTCGCTTTGGCTTTATTGAGCGCATCTAGAAAATTAAAACCTTACTTTCAGAGTCATCCCATATGCGTCGTAACGTCGTACCCCCTAAGGAATGTCATGCATAAACCCGAACTCTCAGGTCGACTAGCAAAGTGAGCTGTGGAGATTAGCGGGTATGATATTGAATACAAACCTCGAATTGCAATCAAATCCCAAATACTGGCGGATTTCGTGGCCGATTTTGCACCGGCCATGATCCCCGAGGTCGATAAAGAAATGCTTCTTGCCTCGGGGACTAGCACGGGAGTCTGGACTCTTTACACGGACGGTGCGTCTAATGTAAAAGGGTCCGGGTTAGGGATCGTTCTCAAACCTCCCTCGGGTGACGTAATAAGACAATCTATTAGATCGGCTGATTTAACTAACAACGAAGCCGAGTATGAGGCTATGATTGCAGGTTTAGAACTGGCTAAAAGCTTGGGAGCCGAGATCATAGAGGCCAAATGCGATTCTCTCCTAGTGGTCAACCAAGTGAACGGAACCTTCGAAGTCAAGGATGATCGAATGCGGAGATACCAAGAGAAACTGCAGGTTGTCCTTCGCCGGTTCAAGGAGTGGACGTTGGAACACGTGCCTCGGGATCAAAATAATGAGGCGGATGCCCTGGCAAATCTGGGATCCTCGGTCGAATCGGATGGGTTCAACTCCGGAGCTGTGGTGCAGTTGACAAAATCGGTCATAGAGACCGGCCACGCCGAAATAAACTCGACCAGCCTCACTTGGGATTGGAGGAACAAATACATAGACTATCTTCAAACAGGAAAGCTACCATCCGATGCCAAGGAATCAAGAGCCCTCCGAACCAAAGCAGCTAGATTTTGTTTGGTCGATGGCCAGTTATACCGAAGGTCGTTCCACGGCCCCTTGGCGAGATGCCTAGGACCAGGAGAAACCGACTACGTTCTGAGGGAAATTCACAAGGGGACTTGCGGAAACCATTCGGGAGCCGATTCATTGGTCCGCAAGCTGATCAGAGCGGGATACTACTGGAACGAGATGGAGGAAGACGCCAAAACCTTCGTTCGAAAATGCAACGAATGCCAAAGGCACGCCCCGTCAATACATCAACCCGGGGAAGAGCTCCATCCGGTCCTTTCCCCATGGCCATTCATGAAATGGGGTATGGACATAGTAGGGCCTTTGCCATGGGCCCCAGGTAAGACGCAATTTATTTTGCTTATGACTGATTATTTCTCTAAATGGGTTGAAGCACAGGCACTCGAGAAAGTCAGGGAAAAAGAGGTCATTGATTTCATTTATGACCATATAATATGTCGATTCGGGGTAGCCGCGGAGATCGCGTGTGATAACGGGAAGCAGTTCATAGGCAGCAAGGTCAGCAAGTTTTTTGAAGAATACAAGATCAAGAAGATCTTATCCACCCCATATCACCCGAGCGCGAATGGCCAGGCCGAATCTACCAATAAAACTATACTGCAAAATCTAAAGAAAAGACTGGCTGGCTCTACACACCGATGGAAGGAGGTTCTGCCCAAAGTTTTATGGGCCTACCGCAGAACAGTGAGATCAAGCAGGGAAACTCCGTTCTTCCCTTGTATACGGAGCGAGGCCACTAATACCGTCGAAGTCGGTGAACCAAGCTTGAGATTTCGATATGCCACCGAGGACTCGAACCATGAAGCAATGTACGCTGGTAGTCGAATCTCGTGGACGAAAGGAGGGAAAGCTTTGCTCATATCCGGATAACCCGCACAAAAACAAAGGATTCAAAGATATTATAACTGAAGGGCCAACTTCAGGCACTTTCAGATTGGGGACTTGGTGGTGAGGAAAGTCACACTTCATACAAAGAACCCTCATGAAGGGAAACTAGCCCCGAATTGGGAAGGACCGTATCGAGTCACTGGAATAACCGGGAAAGGCTCCTATCGGCTCGAGAATGAAGACGGAAAACAGTTGAAACACAACTGGAATGTGGCACACCTAAAGAGGTATTATTGTTAAAGGTACGAATAACTTTTCTTTTTGCTTTTCTTCTCTCTCTCTCTAACCACGCACGGGGATACAAGACAGGAACATCGAACATCGGAGCATCACGGTGGAAAATTGGAAAGTCATAGACTTAGGGATTTGAAAGCACGTCTTTCTTTTTTTCTTCGACCGTTTTGTCCCGAAGTGGGTTTTCGGCAAGGTTTTTAATGAGGCGGAAACGGCGTGCTACGCGAATAGAAATAGGACATCAAAGACGGGGATCGATATCGGGCTAATAGTACACATATCGGGCTACTAATAGTAAATGATAATCATGTAAAGGCGAGCCCTCATACCTCGGACTCGAGTACTAGGGGACTACTATACCATGGGCTAAATGATAACTATGTAAAAGCCAAGGCTTGAACGATAGGATCAGATGTAAGGACCAAACGATCGATTGAATCGTGTCCAATTAGTTTGTTCTTGCCACGGCAACGATTGCAGATACATCTAACTATGTAAAGTTTAGGCTTGAAAAATCTTAAGGACTTCGATCAAAATGATCCAATTAGTTTCTTGCCAAATACTAAAAGGCTACATCTCAGGTCGGTTTATCAATAAAAGACTACGATCAAAATGATCCAATATTGCCAAATACTAAAAGACTATGGCCTAAGCGGTTAAAGACTACGGTCTAGAAAACATACGCAAGCTTGAAAGACTATGGTCTAAGCGGTTAAAGATTACGGTCTAAAAACACAAAAAATATTGTGATCCGGTCTGTCTTGCAATTTATAAATAAAGCAACGATTAAAGTCAACACGGACTGAAACCCGATCACGAGCCATTACCACTTGAATTCTATTCTGGCTGAAACAATAAGGCAAGCCAAAAACAATGGCATAAATCGGACAAACAACGAACCGAGGAATACTTTGTAAAGGGCAACAAAAGGCGATTAATAGGCCGAATGAAGATCTTTCTTTTCATTTATACATACACATAGTGGATTTACAAAGGCTCAAACTAGCGGCCTTAAAACAAAAAAAAAAAAAAAAAAACAACAACAACAAAAAAAAGACATAAGGCCCCTGAGCCTAATCTTCGCCCGATCCCTCGGTTTCTTCCCCGGCTGACTCAAGGTCAATATCCGAATCCTCAGGGTCGAATACAGCCTTTGCTTCCGCTTCGAGCTTCTTGGCCTCCTCGATCAGATCTGATAAATCCACTCCAGTGGCTTGAACTTCTTCGAGGGTTTCTCTTCGGGATAAACACCGCACGTACTCGGCTCGAAGATTACTGGCCTTCTCGGCAGCAGTCACGTCGGCCTTATACTGGTCTAACATATCGTCATAACCCGAGATCTGGTCAAGAGCCTTTCCATGTTCAGCCTGAAGATCGGTGATGACCCGCTCGAGATCTATCTGTTCAGCCTCGGCCGCAGCAAGTGACGAGCTAAGTCCGTTTACTTGCTCCACCGTCACCTGAAGCTGCTCTCTGAGAACATCCCGCTCGGCTACAACACCAATTGTCGTCTCTTGGAGGGCATTAAGCTCGGGTTTGATCCCATCGAGCTCCGCCCGAAGTTGATCAATCTGGCTAACGTATGCCCGGGCCTAAGAAGGAGGGCCATTAACATCGGCTATTAAAGATTTATTGTAAACTTCGAAAGCCCTTACCTTCTCTGCCAACTGGTCACGTTCCTGCTTAGCCTCGGTAGCTTCGTTTCGAGCCGCTGCCAAATCCGATTTAAGGATAGAAAGGTCAGGGAGAGACGAGATATATTCTAATTTCTGCCCATACAGATCCATGAGCTCGTCCACCTCCTGAGTTTTCCTTTTGAGCTCCTCCTTGAGCCGATCCACTTCGTTCCTAAACCGGTGGAAGCTTGCATGATGAAGCACGGAGGCCTATAAGGGAAAGAGGAGCAGTTATTAAAATGAGGCATGAAATTAAAGCTAAGTGAAAAGAGCGTAGGAACAAGACTTACTCGGTTCAACGCTTGTTAAGCCTCGTTAAAAAGGCAGGATTAGCTGACTTCAACCATCTTCTTGCGGTCCTCTTGGGACACCAGAGGGTACAGATAGCTGGCTACCCAGACCGGCCCAGATAACATGTTCATATCGGCCGACACCTTGAAAGAGATCAGCGTCTTCCGATTCGGGTCGGTACTGAGGGCAGGAAAGACTTTCTCCAATCTAGGACCGGAATTAACCCCAAAACGGTTGGCCACGGGGATGGATAAATGCTCGAAGCCCGACATGCCAGGAGCGGGTATTTCATAACTCCCATAACCGGTTGCCCTTTCCGACCCCGTTGACTCCTCGGTCATCTTGCCTTTGGCTTTATCAACATCGGCGAAAATATCCACCAATTGAGGGGGAGAGTCCTGTATGCAAATTATTGTTTCAGACGAGGCCACAGCTTGTATCGGAAGGACAGAACCAATACCATACAAAGGCGGAATGTTAAGTACCTTTGAACCCGGTACGGAGGAAGCTGCCTTCGATCCAGCGGCTGCGGCTGGAAGCCTTCCCAAGCTTTGAGTGGGAATGTGCTCTGTCATAGAGTCTTTAGATGTCCCGACCTTCGACCTGATGCTCCCTACGTCCGTCGGTCTCGGGACATCCCTCGAACCCTCCAGAATCGGACTTGAGCTTTCCACCAAGGGTGGAGTAATCTCAGCAGAACCGGTCAGCTCTTGGTCGAGGAGCTCATCGGTAAGTCGGTGCTTGCCCGACACCTGGTCTTCATCATCGGAATGATCCGATAGTTGACCGGTGACATTGGCGTCCAGAGCCCGAGCCGAGACATCTTCCGAAGAGGTCTCTCTGATGGTGAGCCTCGATCTTTTCCTGGCCTCGGAAGGAGCTCGAGAAGACTCGGAGGACCATCTTTTCCTCCTCTCTGCCTTGTCTCCCTGATCAGGAGCTTCGATATTTTGCTCATCGGCCGAGGCCTCAGCAACCTCCTGACCCAGAATTTTGGTGGCCTTTGATAGACCTGTAAAGCAAAGAAGAATAGTTTTAACTTATCAAACATAGCATAGCACGTAGGAAAGACGGAACAACGCTCTAAGGGAAGGACTTACCGTGAGTTTCGGCCTTCCACCAAGACCGAGACAAACGTCGCCAGGTGTGGTCGGCATAAGTAAGTTGGGAACAGATCTTACCGATCCATTGATCAATGTTAGGAACCGCACCGAGGGTTCGAACAAGTGCTATATACACACGAGCAAATCAAGGGGTCAGTGTAGGTACAGACATATGATCATATCATACCAAAGTAAAGTTACTTACAGTTTGGGTTCCATTTCTCAGGAAATGGCAACTTTTCAGCGGGAATCAGATCTGTTGTCCTGATTCGGACAAATCTGCCCTGCCAGCCTCGGTCTCTATCTTCGTCTAGACCGGAGAAGGGTGCCTTTCTGGCTCGTTTAGAGAGTTTAATCATACCCCTTTGGAAGACACGGGGACTATACAGCCGGAGTAGATGGTGCACCGTGAAGGGAATATTCACGTTTGTAGTGAAGTAACGGAGAAGCACAACGATCCTCCAAAATGACGGATGAATTTGGCCGAGGCAAATATCATACCGTTTGCAAAAATTCACTACCACGGGATCGAGTGTGCTAAATGTGAAAGGGTAGGTATAAACACTTAAATACCCTTCCACGTAGGTCGTTATAGCTTCATTCTGATCGGGAATAACGACCTCCTTACCCTTCCACCCGCAATCTGCCTTGACCTGTTCGAGTTTACTCAGGGGTATCGTGCACAAATAGTCTGATATATCAACACCTCGATCCCCTTGTTGAGAAGGTTTCTCGACCTTGAAATCCCGGATGGTCGCATAATCTTGAGGAATGAAGTCCGTCAGTACAGGCTCCGATTTTGGAACCGAGGAGGTCTCGCCGGTTTCAGCTTTTGAAGATTTGCTCGTCATTACGGAAATATGAAGGTATAAAGGTTTGTATGAAGGTTTGAAGATTGGATAAATAACTGATAAGGAGATATGAAGATATGAAGATTTGAAGATATGAGGGTTAGCGTATCCAAAGCACACGAAGGTAAAATTCTCTTTGGTAAAAGTCAGAAAGTGAAAAATGAAAGGAAAAACTTGCTTTTATAGAGTGGGGCCGAGACGGTTCACATTCCGTAACCGTCTTCAGAGCCAACCGGGTCTCGACACGTGCCGATGTCAGAATGATGTGACGGATGTGACCTTGATCTTATCTAACCATGGGAAGCGTACACGAGAAGGAACCGGGTTGCCCCTCTCGATCAACGGGGCGTACATGAGCAGGCCGGCCTTCCAATGAGACCTAGGTCGGGTTCTCACGCCAATACCATTATGATCAAGTAAAGCTGCCATATCGGTCACAAAGGATGCGGTCCCGAACCAATTGCGGTCGAGTGCAAAAAATAAAATGTTCAAACATGGCGGCCGGTAGCGAAGCATTTCGAATTTTGGTGAGCTATAGAACAAATGACAATTGATCAAATATTGCAAGGACATATACAAAAGTTCAGGTTCAAACAACGCAAATGGAATGCTCAATAAAGTCCAATAAAAAGCAATCCGCAAAATTCTATTAGTAGTTGTTCCATTTCACGAAAATTTTGACTATTTCGGATACGTGGTCCATCAGAAAAAAGCAGGAAAGGCCCTACTCTACGGCTATAAGTTGAAAAATGAAAGTAAGACAAAATACCAAACCGACTTAACCGAAGGTTGAGGCATCCCCGGGATGCGGCGATGATGCGTGATCCGATTAGCCCCAAACACTGCGCCGAGACGGATGAACCAGGGATATTTGGCTCCGGTAAATCTTCTTCATCAAGCACTATTGTCGGCGGGGTTTCGCCAAAAGGTATTTCTCGACGGGTCTTCATGATATGATAGGTTCGAACCCGAGAGCCAACTCCCGAATGTCTAACTGGGAAGTTTCCAGTCTCTCTGAGTCCAGGTGCCCTCGGTGGTACAGGTGCTCTTCTTCCCCGAACAACATCCTCGGCTACGATCTTTCCCTTGGAAGCTCTTCTCGTCTGAAGCCCTGAAAATCAAGTGCATTGGGTTGAGACATAATACAGGGGAATGAGGGTCGAAATGGTCGAGTTAAGAAATTACCGTGGCTTTTGCCTTTCCACCCTTCGGGTGCCATTCTTCTCCAAGAACGGCCTATGCTACGAGAAGCTCGGAGAAGGGCAACCACCCATTCAAAGATAGTCGTATCAAGCTCGGGTTCAACCGAATTTGGTGAAGGATTCCACGCCTCAGGAAAATCGGTAGACGATGGACGGTGAAGTTGAGCTGTGCGTATCATCACAAACCGATGAAGCCACCCTCGGTCATAATCATCTTCGGGGTCAATCAGGCTTCGACTTCCCCGAGGAAGCAGATGAACAATCCCCCTCGGATCACCCAAGATATATATATATATATATATATATATATATATATATATATATATATATATATATATATATATATGTATATGAAGTAAATGGTCAAGGGTGAAGGCGACCCCGGCTATATTAGCCAACTTCTCAATACAGTACACAAGTCTCCAAATCTGTGGGGCGATCTGTTCGATACATATCCGATACCAACGACAAAAGTTCTCGATCACTCGAGAAACAGGGAGAGTAAACCCAATGGCAAAAGGATAAGTGTATGACAACGAGTAGTCGACAACATGGTGATTTATTTTCACACCATTCCCAACAGGGCGAACGTCAACATCTGCACCTAAGTTGCAATCTTCCCTGACTGCGATAATGGTGCCATCATCGATATAAGATTCGAAGTTCTCCACCGAGTCAAAATGGTGAAGAATTTTACAGTCGTTCGTATAGCTAAATCTCAACGGGAGAATACCAGCAGTAAGAGATTCTAGCTCCTTATCAGAAATGGCAGCTCCCGTTGACGGCATTAACGAATGCTGATCTTCACCTTGAGTCAGTAATAGAATGTAAGCCATATTCGTGGAAGGTTTTCCTTAACAGTGAATGGTCACGCCTTGATGAAAGAAGATTCAAAGTCCGGGGAGTGCTACGAGCTCAATACAGGAATCGCAGTAAGGTTTTTTAGGAGGAGCAAAGTTAGATTTGAAGAAGCACAGATGCATGAGAAAGGAAGAATACATGGGCTTTATATAGAAAGGAAATCAAGGGGTCCTGTAGCGTATCAAGGACTCTGACACAAGGAGGTCTCCCAAAAAGGATTTGGCGGCTGAGTAATAATGACCTAGCATCGGGCAGAGTAAAATGTTTACTAGAAGGTCTTGTCCTAGATAGTTGGAGGCGGCTGCTCAGCTTTATTTGGGTCCATTTCCCGCCGTCAAAAATTTCACCTTGGGAAATGGGAGGACTATCTGTATACGGGTAAAACCGAGGATATGGACATGCTCGGTTTCCCGTTGTCATGGCTATGTTCGGGCAGGATACGACCGACTTATCGAGGATAAGGGTCTAAGCTCGATCTAGAACGAGGCGCTAAAGCAGAGGCGGTTAACCACCATGAGGAGAAGATCGGAATATCTGTCCTCAGCCGGATATTTCGGCATCAATCTCGGCAACAACTATCACCGGATTTCTTTTCCTTACTTAGTTGTCTAGGGTTAGGACTCCTCTATTATATAAAGAGGAGGCCCCGTTCATTGTGGGGGTTCGACGACGAAGAAAAAGAGAGAATTCATGTACTAAAGCAATAGAATCATCTGAGTTCATTCATATTTTTCTAAGTTTATCTTCATTATTCATTGTGTAAACACTCGGTAAAACAGTTCGACCTCGGTTTCGATACCCGAGGCCAATCATCATTAATATCTGATCAGATCTGCATCTTTTATTTACTTATTCGTTTATCTCGTAATCTCATCTCGAATTGAATTGAGCCACATATCTTTGGCATCACGCATAAATTTAATTGTTCTCCATTTTAAGGTTAAACGATTTGTATGGTATGATTATCGATATTCGAAATTTATTTACTTTGTTTACCCTCAAAAAAAGTACAGTTAAAATTAATTTAAGGTCTAAAGGATATGTGAATTGAGTTGTTATAAAAAGTGAACAATGAAGCCAATAATGACTAGAGAAATTTGAATGAATAAATTAGTAAAGTATTGTAAAGAAATAATGAATTAAATAAGCCTGCGCTTTGTTGATCCTTGGAGAGATATGATACCAACGGGCGCCACTCCTTCAAGGCCATTCACACGTAGCCAAGCCAAAGAGCTCCAAGACTTGCAAGTGATGTTTATGAAGAGAGGGGCATTGGAGGCGCTTGAAGAACACCTCTCAAGAGTGTATAACCTGTGGATGATTGCTTGGGAGGATGTTGAGGATGAAGGCATAAGAAGGGAAGCCATAAAAAGTGGCTAGAAGTGCAAATGGCAAAAGAAGAGCCAGCCAACTTGTGGCTAATTTTGCAAAAGGTCACTTTTGGGCCTTAGTTGTAAAAGACAAGGCTATATATAGTTGTCTTATTCATTTCATTAGTTCTTAGCTCGATGATCGAAGAAAAACCTCTTATGAGTGATAGTTTGTTTAGTTAGTTAATTAGAGATTATCTTAGTGACTAGTTGTGTGGATCTTTGGTTGGTAATCTAAAACTATTGTCCTTGATTTTCTACATTGAATTGCTCATTTGTGGATTCATTGAGTCTTCCTTGTTGATTATCAATTAGTAGAGGTTCATTAGTAGGAATCAATTAGGAGGATTTAGGTTTAACATACCTAGATTTGCCTATAATTCCTTTACTAATTGGGTCTTGCTTTTATCTTAATTCCTTGCTTTTTAATTCCTTTTTGAATTTCTAGAGTTTCCATTAGGAATCTTGTCATTTGGTATTAAGAGCTTGGTAGAAGAATTGTTCCATCAATTCTTCATCCTTGTTTCTACAAAATCAAAAAAAAAAAAAAAAGTTAGAAAATTCGAAATTCTTCAAAAACCCAAAAAAAAAAATATATGTTTGTTTCGTTGATTTAACACTAGATTCTTGTTCCCTAGTGTTATTCGAGTCAAAATTCAAAGTTTCAAGTTAATTCGATCATTTTTGAGTCATCCACCATTAATGGAGTTTGAAGGTGGAAAAACTTGATGGTGGTCTTGGAGAAGAAGAAATTAGGGTTTAAAAATTATTGGATTTGTTTTTATTAGTGGAGGGGAACCTAGATTCGAATTTTGAGAATTTTTGGAGTTAATTTGAAGGTGATTGGAAATTTGGAGTTCTTGAAGAACTTCAAATCTTCATAGAAAAGAAAATCTCAAAAGGTGTGTTAAATCCAAAAAAAGTTCAAGTCAACAGTGTTTGTGGGCCAAAAGGAAAAAAGAAAAAAAAATACTAAGTTGGTAGGCCCTCAAATTGGAAAAATCTGAAATTTGAAAAAAAAAATTAAAAAATTTTGACGCGTGCTAATGTCAGCGCACCCCCCCCCCCCGCGCCCGCCCGTGCCCGGTCGAGCGCATGTGAAGGGTAGTTTCAGAGCCTGTTTTGGCCCTGTTTCAGTCCAGTTTTTCTCGCCTGTTCACCAAAATTTTCCCCTGTTTTTTTTCCCTGCCCCAAAATTAAAAAAAAAAAAAAAAATCTTTCTTCTTCAAGGTTTGTCTCTTCTTCTAGTTTCTTTTCTTTGATTCTTCTAACTAATTAATAATTAGTAATTGTTCTTACTTGATTGTTAAATTAGTTCTCGAGTTCGAATTTTTTTTCGTACCAATTTCTTCAAGCTTTTCTCGTTTTATTTCGTTGAACATTTATTCTCTCTTGTCCGTTTGTTTTGAGTCATCCGTCATTCCTAACACAAGAATCCATTCTTTCACAAAGATTAGCAATCGTGAGGCTTGATTGGACAAGTGGTTTCCATTCCCAACCTTGGCCGAAGCACTAGGTTGAGTGGTAAACTTTGAGAGTTAAATACGAGCGACGTGAGGAACTTTACTACGAATCTTGTTTGTTGAGTTTTGTAGGTACCATGACTAATTGCGGAGGACAATTTCATGATGGAGAGGGCTCAATGGCTCTCTTACTTAGGGAGTTTGCAAGGATGACCACGGAGATGAGTGCAATGAGGGCGGATGTGGAAAGTATCAATGTTAGGTTGGCAAATGTGGAGCAAACTAGTAAGTTGGGCACCCCCCAATCAAAAGATGGGGATGTGAATGTTGGAGATGACGTGAGTAGGAACCCCAACACCTCACCAACTATAACCCCGGGACAAATGCGTGCGTTATACTATCCCCAAGATAACCTCAATCCTTCCTTATCCATTCAACCCCTTACTAATCCAAATTCCAACGCCTCGGGATATGTGAGGTGAACCAACCCCCTTAACCAAACCCAATTATACCAACACGCTCAAGAGGAACGTTCAACACACGTGACCTCGCGAGTCACTCCACCAATTGTTTCCCACACAAACCCAAATGCACCAACACTACAAAACGTTACCCCGGAACCATTTCCAATCCAATACCATAATCCCACTTATGAAGAAGAAGTTGAGGCGTATGAGCGAGAGAGATAGTGGGAGGAGCCACGGTATGGAGGGAGACATGGGTATGATGCCCAAAGGGGACGAGGGAGGCGAAGAGGTTTTGGTAGACCCTATGAGGAGCGGGGTAGATAGCAAGGTCATGATGACCGTGCTAGATGGCAAGGACATGATGACCGAGCGAGATGGCAAGGGTATGAAGATAGGGGAGGTCAAGACCACGACTTGCATACTATCAAGGTGGAACTTCCCAAGTTCAAAGGTGGGAGTGACCCGGAAGAGTTCTTAGAATGGAAATTACAAAGCGAGAGAATCTTCCTTACTAACATCATCTCGGATGCGTTGAAAGCAAAGTATGCTCTCACCCAATTTGAGGGGTATGCATCCACTTGGTGGGAATCCAAGAAACGTGAGAGAGCTCAACGGCATATATTTGATGTGCCAATTTGGCAAGAGTTGATTGAGCTCATGGAAGCAAGGTATGTAACACCCGACTATTATCAAGGTGTTATCAAAAGAGTATACATATTGAGGCAAGGTAGTAAAAGTGTGGAAGAATACTTCGATGAGTTTGAGAACTTGAGGTTGAAATCCAAGATCAAAGAGCACTTGAACTACACTGTGATCCGATTTGTGGCCAATTTGAACCATGATATCTCCAAACCCATGAGGCTTCATTCCTATACCACACAAAGCATTTCATGATGCAACTAAGGTTGAAGCGGATTTGAAAGCGGAGAAATCTTACAAGGCTAAGAATGTGTCATCCTCATCATGGAGCAATGATAGATGGGAAAAGCCTAAGATCATTACTCCAACTCCTCAAGCCAAGTTCAACTACAAAGCCAAGGGTGAAAATAAGGCTAAAGGAGGTAACAATGCTAAACCTAACTTTCCTCATCCTTCTACTATTCAATGTTTCAAGTGTTAAGATAGGGGACACATTGCAAGTGAATGTCCTAATAGAAGGGCAATTGTGGCCATGCTTGATGGTTATCGGATCGATGATGAGGAAAAGGGTGGTGGAGGAGGTAGTGATGGTGAATCGAAAGGTGAACATGAGAGAGAATTTGAAGAGGAGGATGATGAACGACAATTAGAGGAGAATATTAATTTGTCTTGTGTGTTGCGAAGGATCATGGTTGCAATGAATAGAGAGGAACTTGATCAAAGGGAAAACCTCTTCCATACTCGATGCAAAATCATGGATAAGGTGTGCTTCTTGATCATTGATGGTGGTAGTTGCACAAATGTGGTAAGCACGATATTGGTTGACCATATGAAATTTCCCACAAGGAAACATCCTAGCCCCTACAAGCTTCAATGGTTCAATAATTGTGGAGAAGTGAGGGTCACGAAGCGGGTTGTAGTGAAGTTTAGCATTGGCAAGTACCAAGATGAAGTCTTATGTGATGTGGTGCCAATGCAAGCATGTCATATGTTACTTGGGAGACCATGGCAATTTGATAGGGATGCTCAACATAGTGGGAGATCTAATAAGTATTCCTTCGTCTTTGGGGTAGAAAGCATACTCTTACCCCATTAACACCCTATCATGTGAGTAAGGACTATAGAATCATGAAAGAGCTCTGGGAGAGAGTGCAAAAGGAAGAAGTTGAAAAAGAGCCCTTACTTAGCCAAGAGGATCAAGGAATAACAAAAAGGAAAGCCAAAATGTGTACACTTGCCAAACCAAGCAATTGCTTGAAAAGTGTTGATGAGGGTCGCTTCATGGTGTGCCTTGTCAATAAGTATCACTTATTGCATACTAACCAAGATACTAGCATTTTGCCTAGTATTGTTTCTTCTCTTTTGCAGGAATATGGTGAGCTATTTCTGAAGGAGATGCCCAAAGGATTGCCTCCATTGAGGGGTATTAAACATCAAATTGATTTTGCGTCGGGATCCTAAATTCCCAACAAACCGGCATATAGGAGCAATCCGGAGGAAACTAAAGAGTTGCAAAGGCACGTTAAAGAGCTCCTTGATAAGGGTCTTGTCAAAGAAAGTCTTAGTCCATGTGCCATACCGGTGATTCTTGTTCCAAAGAAAGATGGCACTTGGAGGATGTGTATTGATTGTAGAACCGTTAATAAAATCACAGTAAAGTATCGACATCCTATTCCTAGACTTGATGATATGTTGGATGAGCTATGTGGCTCAAGTGTATTTTCGAAGGTTGATCTTAGAAGTGGTTATTACCAAATTCGTATGAATCCGGGTGATGAGTGAAAAACGGCCTTTAAAACCAAGTTTGGTCTCTATGAGTGGCTTTTATGTCATTCGGCCTAACTAATGCACTTAGCACTTTTATGAGGTTGATGAATCATGTCTTGAAGCCCTTTATCAATAAATTTGTGGTTGTCTATTTTGATGACATTCTTGTGTATAGTAAAACAATGGAGGAACATGTAGTCCATTTGAGACAAGTGTTTGATGTCTTATTGTGTGAAAAGTTGTTTGCTAATCTCAAGAAGTGTTCCTTTGGGGTTGATAAAGTGGTATTCTTGGGTTTTGTTGTGAGTGTGAATGGTGTGGAGGTTGATGAAGAAAAGGTGGAGTCCATTAGAACTTGGCCAACTCCTAAAAATGCAACCGATATAAGGAGTTTTCATTGGCTGGCAAGTTTCTATAGGCGATTTGTGAAGGGATTTAGTACTATTACCTCCCCTTTAACCGAATTGATAAAAAAGGAAGTTCCTTTTGTTTAGGGAGATAAGCAAGAGAAGGCTTTTCAAGAGTTGAAGTTCATGTTGATTTCGTCACTAATGTTGCAATTGACCAATTGTGAGAAGACATTTGAAGTTGAGTGTAATGCTTCCGGGGTTGGTATACGTGGAGTATTGATGCAAGAGGGCAAGCCATTGGCTTACTTTAGTGAAAAGCTAAAGGGGGCTTCTTTGAATTACTCTACTTATGACAAGGAGTTGTATGCACTTGTGAGGGTATTGACCCATTGGCAACATTATTTTTAGCACAAAGAATTTGTGATTCGTTCAGATTATGAGTCCTTGAAGCATTTGAAGAGCCAATCCAAACTCAACAAGAGAAATGCAAAATGGGTTGAACTTATTGAAGCATTTCCTTATGTGATCCATTATAAGAAGGGTAAGGAAAATGTGGTGGCGGATGCTTTGTCTAGAAGATATGTTTTGCTAAATACTATGACTTCTAGAATGATGGGATTTGAAATCCTCAAGGGGTTCTATTCTCAAGATCCCGATTTCAAAAAACATTATGAGGAGTTGACTCAAAGGAAGAGAGTTGATCGATACCAACTTGTTGAGGGGTTCTTGTTCAAAGATGGTAGGGTGTGTGTTCCTATGAGTTCATGGAGAGAGCTTTTTGTCAAAGAAGCTCATAGTGGTGGAATGATGGGGCACTTTGGAGCTTCTAAAACACTTAACATCCTCAATGAACAATTCTATTAGCCCAAAATAAAGCATGATGTGGAGAAGCTTTGTGGACAATGCTTGGAGTGCAAGCAAGCAAAATCAAAGACTCGTCCTCAAGGTATATATACTCCCCTTCCCACTCCTACTGGTCCTTGGATTGACATTTTTATGGATTTTGTGTTAAGTCTTCCAAGAACCAAAAGGGGGCATGATAGCATCTTTGTTATGGTAGATAGGTTCTCAAAAAAGTCTCATTTTATACCATGCCATAAATGTGATGATGCATCTCATGTTACTTCTTTATTTGTGAATCATGTGCTTAAATTGCATGGAGTGCCTCACACTATTGCTAGTGATAGGAACTTCAAGTTTCTTAGCCATTTTTGGAGGAGTCTATGGGGTACACTTGGCACTAAGCTCATGTTCTCTATTTCTTGCCACCTTCAAACGGATGGTCAAACTGAAGTAGTGAATAGGACTCTTGGGAGCATGCTTAGGTTTATGATTAGAGGAAAACCACTTCTTGGGAGGATCGTTTGCCTTTGATTGAATTTTCTTATAATCGGTCCTTCCATTCCTCTATTGGCATGACTCCATTTGAAGTTTGTTATGGTTTTAACCCCTTGGTTCCTTCAACCTTAACCCCTTTGTCTAGTGATATTGTTGTGAGTTTAGATGCAAAACAAAGGGCGTCTGAAAAATGGTGAAGGTTCATGCAAAAGTGAAGGAAAACATAGAGAAGATCAATACTAAGGTGGAAAAAAGGCAAAACCATGGAAGAAAGAAAGTGGAATTCCAACCCGATAATTGGGTTTGGGTCCGCTTCCAGAAGGAAAGATTCCCTCAATTGAGGAAGGAAAAGTTGAGCCCAAGAGGAGACGACCCTTTCAAAGTCCTTGAGAAGATCAATGACAATGCCTACAAGATCCACTTGCCAAGTGAGTATAATGTGCATAATGTTTTCAATGTAAGTGATCTATCTTCTTGTGTTATAGGTGAGCCTTTAGATTCGAGGATGAATCTTCTCCAAGAAAGGGAGGATTATATGATACTAACGGGCGCCACTCCTTCAAGGCCATTCACTCATAGCCAAGACAAGGAACTCCAAGACTTGCAAGTGATGTTTATGAAGAGAAGGGCATTGGAGACGCTTGAAGAACACCTCTCAAGAGAGTATAACATGCGGATGATTACTTGGGAGGATGTTGAAGATAAAGGCATAAGAAGGGAAGCCATAAAAAGTGGCTAGAAGTGCAAATGGCCAAAGAAGAGCCAGCCAACTTGTGGCTAATTTTGCAAAAGGTCACTTTTGGGCCTTAGTTGTAAAAGGCAAGACTATATATCGTTGCCTTAGTCATTTCGTTAGTTCTTAGCTTGATGATTGAAGAAAAACCTCTTATGAGTGATAGTTTGTTTAGTTAGTTAATTAGAGATTATCTTAGTGACTAATTGTGTGGATCTTTGGTTGGTAATCTAAAACTATTGTCCTTGATTTTCTACATTGAATTGCTCATTTGTGGATTCATTGAGTCTTCCTTGTTGATTATCAATTAGTATAGGTTCATTAGTAGGAATCAATTAGGAGGATTTAGGTTTAACATACCTAGATTTGCTTATAATTCCTTTACTAATTGTGTCTTTCTTTTATCTTAATTCCTTGCTTTTTAATTCCTTTTTGAATTTCTAGAGTTTCCATTAGGAATCTTATCATGAAGTGAATCCTTTGATAGGTTTCCCTCCTGTGGAACAGCTGCTTGTTTCGGCCTTGCTAAATTAATGGTAATCCGGTACAAAATAATGATAAAATATACTTGATTAATGATAAAATATACTTCATTGCTAGAAATTGGATAGTATGGATGTGTGTAAGTGGTTGTTATTCGATGATCTTTATGAGAGGCCTTCAGGCTCCTTTTTATAGTACAAATACATTAGAACTTAAGCTGTGATTAAATTCTAATAATGAGTCATAATAGACAATAAATGTTGTTTTAATTCTAAATCGTTATGTCTGCTTCGAACCCGGACCGGTCAAACAGTGTTTATCTTTAATTAATGACCCGAAGCAATTGGCTTGGCAAGTTTGCTCCGGGGTTAACCTATGTCTCTCGTTCCGACCAAGTTAAACGACTAAGTAGCGATTCGCCTTCAAATGCCACGTATTCCCTTCTTGTCATGCCATGTGTCAAGCTATATTTTATCATGTATACAGATAGTCCCCTCACTTTTCGGTGAAGAGTAATGACATCGGGGAGTGGATTTAAAACGCCACCGAACCTATCTCTACTTAATGGCCGGAAAATGGATCGTCTCGTCGGTTCATTAAAAAAGACAACCGTCGAACTTTGAATCTAATACTTGTGCACTGAAGCGCCGGTAACTTTTCAATTGGGGTGATTGACATAAAGCTATCGTTTCTAGAAAGTTATGCCTCTTTGAATGTCAAACCCTTCGTCTTCCTCAATTAAGTGCATATAAGGCAAGAAATCATGCCCAAATTCAACCAAATCTTTCTTTTCCTAAAACGAGAGAAACTTCTCTTAAAATCTTCATTATCTTCATCTTTTCATTTCTGGCAAAGATTCTAACAATTTCTGCCTCTTCATCCGCAATCATCCTCTCACAATAACACTCCATCTCCTGGACATCGTTATGGAAAAGCTCTAATCTCACCAACAAGCCAATAAGTCGACCTTAATTCTTTTCCCACTGATATCCTCCCTGCTGGGTTTAAGTATAATAAAGATTTTAGAGCCGTCGACCACTCAATCTGTCGAGGAAACCAAATCCTTCATAACTGCTCATACTATCCCTAAAGTTCGAGAAGACTGCAATTTCACTCCCAAAGTTGAAATTTATGTTGTTAACTCTGAAGCCAGGATGAACCATCACTTCAAAAGTTTCTCCATGGTTTACACCTCTCCTTTTGTGATAGGTTTCAGCCTCCCAATTCCCCGAATCATTGAAGACTTTTGCCGCCGATACCAAGTTTGTATCGGTCAAATTGCTCTACGAATCTAGCACCTGGTCTACTATATTCAAATTCGGGCAGACCAGGCTAGTATTGCATTCACTCTAGACCACTTAATGCATGTGTATGCTCCCCAGATGTTTCGTGGAGGGTCGGTTCACTTACATCATCGTGGAAGACGCTGCTTGGTCAACCCGGCGAATGCTTTTGACCAGGAATGGCTTTATAGGTTCACAATAATTCCGACCAGTCATCTTTATCGTTTTACACTCAAGCCATTTCGGGAGGCATGGAATAATACTCGTAAGCCTTTCGTTTACTAGTTTTATCCTTCTTCTTCCTAGAATATCATTTTTCCTTCTGCTTAATCCTTCTTTTCATATGCTTTTTCATAGCAATTTTTGTAGAGCCTGAACTCATGTTCTAATTTTTGAGTGGGTCGTTGCACTGTTGCGTGCTACTCCCAACATCACTCGATCTTGGAAGAGCATGACCTCCGATTAGTAGAGGGAAAAAAGCCACGGTATGCTAGCTCTATTTAATATGACTTCACACCTTCCCTTTTTGCCTTTTTTTTTTCTTATCAATCTCTCCTTGCAGATCTTCCTATGAGGCAGACCACTTCCCGTAGAGTCCCTACTCAAAAAAGTGCCCTGTCCAATACTGCCAACGTTGTTTCTTCCATCAGAAAGCATATGCCAAATGATGCATCAACAACTCTGACAGGAATTAGTTCAACAAAGGGGACCCGATGTTGGCTCATGAAAGCGTGGTGCAAAGCATAACAAGATGCAACGCCCAGGGTGGTTTTGATTGACGACGATGAAGAGCGGCCTCAAGTTAGCAGTCCCCAAGACCCTTTGCATGATGATTCCAAAGAAAGCATCCGGGGAGCCAAAGGCTTCTCCTGCTAAATTACGTCCATGAAGTCCTGCTGCCCCAGCTTGTGAACCATCGTAACGAAGTTTTGTTCCCCCGGTTGAAGCTGGAACCTCGAGCTCATCTCTTAGCCTAAAACCTCCGGTGATCAGTTTGGAATCCTCACTGGCTCACCTGGAAAATTTGTTTCTTTAAGTACCTATTTTACCTTCCTCGTAAATCTTCCTGCAATTCCCCGGTGTTTTCAACTGACATTCTTATTTTCCTCTATCGTGTCGTGCGCCACCTCATCGCTGAATTTGCACGATTAATTTTTCCCTCCCGTGAAGAAGTCAAGCTCCAAGAAGATAACGATTGTCTAAGGAATGAAATTGAGAGGTTGCAAGCTGAGATTAGAGATTAGAGATTCAGATTCTCTCCAGGCTTCCTTGAGAATGCGCTTGGAAGATGCGACTAATTGACTAAGGGACCGGGAGAATTCTCTTCAGATTCTAACTTCCTCGTATATAGGTCTTAAACATAAGGCTGCCAGGTTTGAGGAGGATTTGAGCAATATCCGGGACCAGCTTTTTAGTGTTGAGATTTCTCGGGACCGCCTTCGAGCCCGATGCAAGAAATTAGGACTTCATCATGATTTAGCCATCTTATAAACTCGGAGGGATACACTTGAAGTGCCACAAGTGCTCCTGATTTTGATCTTCCTACGTCACTGGTTGAACTGAAATCGACCTAGAGGTTGCGAAAATGGCTCTTGAGGACATTCAGGATCTAGAAGTGGATAGACCGGGGAGTGAAGATTCTAGGTCACCACCTTCTGCCGGAGCTGCACCGGCCACTTAGTCCTTGTATTCGCTCTAAACTTTAAAATTGCCATTTCCATTCTTCTTTTTTGTTCGGAACGTTTGTCAATTTTTTTAATGGAATTTTCCTAAGTTTTATTTGTAAGCCCAAGCAAATCATGGGACCGGCCCTTTCCATGGGTTTGTAACATGGCCTACGGGCACATTTTTATATCCATTTATTTCCATTTATTAATTGTCCACTTTTACTTTTGGGACCTTGCACAATCATCTCTTCTATTTTTTCACTGTTGTTGCTTCTATTTCTCAGGCCTTTTCTTTTACGGAACACGAAAACGAGGTTACTGGGTAGCAACCAAAGAAGAGAACGTTTAAGAAGTTTAGCTTCTTGATGCTCTTCTTGACATGTCTACTGATGGTCTTGCCAAGCTGTTCCATGCTCATCCTCGCGGAAGGTTCCAGAGAGGTTTGAAGAGGAAGCCCGTAGGCTAACTTCACCATAATCATATAGGAAGAATTTTCACTATAAGGAGAATTTTTACTGTGGTGCTACTCACTCTTCAAGGTTTATCCTATTGAAGTGATTCAGGCAGAGCTTGTCTTTATGTCTTCTAGTACTACTAGTACTTCATTTTTACTGAAATTTTAATGAGAACAGTGGGTGTTTTGATCGATGTTTAGTTTGAGATTTAGAAACTTGCTGATATATTGTAGCCCTTTCCTTTTATACTTGCTTTGGGCTTTTTGTCGAACCTTTTCAATTTCACAATATGTATATCTAAATCTTAATAAACACAACTCTTCACCCTACTGTATTGTCATAATTCCGACAACTATACCTTATTTTAATGCAAAAGTAAAGATACACAAATAATCCAAGCTTACTAGGATGCTTTGTACCGGAAGTTTGCTTTTAATCTTCTGCTCACCCGGACTCCTTTTCTCTTCGAGGCAAATGGACTCTTTCATTTTATTTTGAAAACAACATATAAGCGGGAATTATGCTTACCTTTAGTGCATTTGGATAAACAACTTTCGCATTTTTTTTCCTCTTTTCTACTCTGGTTATCCTGTAATCATCCGGATTAAATATCTCCAAATGGATGATAACCTCATCAAGCTTAAACATCGTTGCGATTAATTTTCTTGGGTTTCAACACCTCCGAATTTGATTTTATTGGGTTTATATACCCTTTAAAATTGATTTTCTCGGGTTCATATACCCTTAAATTTGATTTTCTCGGCCGGGAATGATAATTTCGACTCAGTTTTCTTTTCATGAATAAGGCCATATAACAATGCTGATGAATTAGACGTCTCTAATTTATTTGGCCATTATTTGCTTAAATGCAAACTTATAATTCGAGTATGCATAACACTCAATTACAATCTTTTTTGGAGAAAAAAAACCTATTTGACTGATACATTTCTCTTTTATTGCAACATCAAACTTTTTAGGAAATAAATCCATCAAACTTGTATAGCTTTATGACTGGCCGACTCATAGTTTGGCTAGAAGTCATCTAAGAAAACTGTGACACATTTTTGATTTAAAAGTTTTGACTTCTTATGACATTTGTTCATCAGTCCCCAATATGTTGTCATGATTCCTTCCTTCAAATTTTTTTTGAATTATTCTCTATTTCCTGCGGCCCCTAATGCTTTACTAACCCAATTTATTTGAGGTAACACGTTTGTTGTTGCCTCATTAAAAACCTTGCTGACAAAATCCTTTCCTTGTTTTCAGGGATAAAAACCGATCAAAGGGAAAAAGAGTGCAACACATGCTTTCCGGGTAATCTTGTAATCTTCCTTTGCCTCCGAACTCATTTCTTGCTGGAATCTACCTTTCCCTTTAATCCTGTAATAAGTGTTGAACTTTCCTTAGAAAAATCAGTCAAAAAAATTTAAAACTTACCTCGAATGATTTTGACATTCAAGTATTTGGTATGAATTTTTTCCTGTAATCTTGTCTGATCAAATACTCCTTTGCTTATTCCTTCTGCTTATTCTTCCATCTTCACTGTAATTTATTTTTTTTGCTGCCTAGGTTGCTACAAAACAATCCATTCGTCGAAGCTTTTCGCCGGGACAAACTCTACTCTATCCGGTGTTTGAAATTCTAACCGTCTGAATAGAGCTACCATCACGACGTTTGTATCTTGAATCCAAGGTCTTCCCAAGATAACCTTGAAATCCGTACCTCCATTTACTACTTGAAACGTTGTATTCCACTCTCCGCCTCCGGTGATAATCAATAACTCTATAACTCCTTTCTCAATTCCTCCGGGTAACTCTATTTCACCCATCATTGCTAACTATTCTATCACTCCCCACTGAATAATATTCACCGCACTTCTTGGAACAACTGCGACTCCGAAAATGACGCAACTATTAATCAAAGCATAAATCACTAGGTCGAGATGAAAATTCCTCTTCACTTCTGTTGCCAATCGATGAAGCTTTCTTTTGTTTATGATCAAAGGTTCCACGAACTCCTGTCACCTCATCATTGCTAATCATTCTATCACTTCCCACTGAATAATATTCACCGCACTTCTCGGAACAACCGCGACTCCGAAAATGACGCAACTATTAGTCAAAGCATAAATCACCAAATCAGTAGGTCGAGATGAAAATTTCTCTTCACTTCTGTTGCCAATCGATGAAGCTTTCTTTTGTTTATGATCGAGGGTTCCACGAACTCCTGTCACCTCATCATTTCCATTCAGAGGGATTTCCTTGGTTTTTCTGAGCTCATCAATTATCATGTTGATAACATGACATAGTTCGGACTGAAACTCTTGCTTGGCCAAATCCCTATTCTTTCTATAGTTATCTTTGGCTCTGTCGCTTAAGAATTCTTTTAAGTGACCATCATTTAACAACTGTGCTACCTCGTTCCTGAGGTGCCTTCAGTCAGTGGTCCAGTGACCATGGGTTCCATGGTAATCACAAAATAAGCTCACATCCCTTTGGATGGGATTTGACCTCATTAGTCGGGCTGGTTCGCATCGTCAATCTTACTTATTGTTGCAATCAACTCCACCAAATCAACATTGAAGTTATATTCTGACAACCTCAAATTTTCAATATTATTTGTAACTGAATCCATTATCGCAGTTTGGGACTGCAATCCTCCTCTATTTTGACTTGAGTCAATTTTTCTGTCACAATTTGGCCTCTCATATTGATTATTCAGGTTTCGTTCTGGTCTTGAACGGGATTTCTCTTGTTGGCCATATGGTTGATACCTTTATTTCCCATATCTGGAATCGTGATCAGCATTCCTTCTTGGTCTGTTATGGTTCCGACTCCTTCCAGTAGATCCAGCCGGCAATCCGAATTGATAATCTTCCACTCGAATTTTTGATTCACACCTATTATGAACATCCGCCCATGTTGTAGCGAGAAATTCCAACAGGCTTTCTTTTAATTTCAATAAGGCGCTCGAGCTTCTTGGGCTTAATCCCTTTGCAAATTCTTGTGCTACCCACTCGTCCATGATGACTAGCAGCAACATTTGTTCCTTTTGGAATCTTATAACAAACTCACGAAGCAATTCAGCATCACCCTGGGCAATCGTGAAGATATCCGCCTTCCTAGCTGACACTTTCTTTGCTCCAAAGATGCGCTTTGACAAAAGCATCAGCAAGCATCTCGAAAGAATGAATCGAGTGCTTCTGAAGCAGTGAATACCAAGTCATTGCTCCTTTGGACAACGTCTTGCTAAACTTTTTGAGTAGAACAGATTCAACCTCGTCTGGCTGCATATCATTCCCTTTAATTGCACATGTGTAAACAATCAAATGCTTTTGTGGATCTGTGATCCCATCATATTTGGGTAGATCCGGCATTTTGAACCTCTTTGAGATTAATTTAGGCGCTGCACTAGGTGGGTACGGCAACTGCACATATCTCTTCGCATCCGGTCCCTTCAATACCGGAGGGGCTCCTAGAATCTGGTCTATATGAGAATTGAACGCCGTAAATTCTTTTTTGTTCCGATCCAATCGACTATTTAATTTATTTTTTTTCATTCTTTTCAAGTCTATTGGAAAGGACCTCTAAATATTGCATAATGTCATTGTCACCTCCGGTCTCACCGTTGCCTTCCCCGTGCTCAGCATTCGTATTAAGCAAGTTTGTTCCAATATTATTTCTTCCTGTTTGTAACTTAGCAGCCTTTTGCTGCTTTTCCAGCAGGTCCAGGATTTTTGCTAGGGTTTGCAGCCGCTAATTTTTCTTCGTGCTCATCATTGGGAGTTAAATCGTTTCCCGTATGCTTGGATCCACGATGAGAAATATGGCTTAATGATTCCCCACCCTAACTTCTCCTGCTGTCGGATCCCTTTCCTGTGCATTAGTGTTGTTCAATACTCCATCAATTTGGTTTCCAATGTTTGTCATCGTTAAAACAACCTCGAATCCGAAACCTCTCATTAAGAATGTGAAAAAATACCATTAATCTCTCATCATGGTTTTCTAAAGCATTGATTGTGTTTTAGAATTATTGTGTTTGAGACTACTTTCAATGTTTGTCACATAGCTAGGAAATCCTCGTACTCATAGCCCATAGGAACTGGTTTCCGACAAATAAATCTAAGCCTAAATGTGGTTGTGTATCAAACAAATTATCATCACATCAAGAGTCTAAAGCATTGTGTAAAATAATAGAAAGTCACATTTCAAGTAATTAATATTGGTGTGTTCAATGTATGTCGTCCTTGTAAAACTAATTAATGGTTAAATAATGGGGATATGAACGATGATGTCACACATCGTATTGATGCAGGGTGGATGAAATAGAGGTTATTCTCAGGAGTGCTATGTGATAAGAAGGTGTCACCAAAGCTTAAAGGCAAGTTCTACAAAGTCATAGTCAGACCGACTTTATTGTAGGGGGCGGAGTGTTGGGCAGTCAAGAACTCGCACGTCCAAAAGATGAAAGTTACGGAAATGAAAATGTTGCGATGGATGTGTGGCCACACCAAGCGAGATAAGATTAGGAATGAAGATATCCGAGATAAGGTGGGAGTGGCATCGGTGGAGGAGAAGATGCGGGAAGCGCGGCTGAAATGGTTTGGGCATGTGAAGAGGAGAGAAACAGATGTCCCAGTGCAGAGGTGTGAGAGGTTGGCTATGGACGGTTTCAGAAGAGTTAGAGGTAGGCCGAAGAAGTATTGGGAGAGGTGCTTAGACAGGACATCATGCAGTTCCAGCTTACCGAGGACATGACGTTAGATAGGAGGCTATGGAGGACTCAGATTAGGGTAGAAGGCTAGCAGATTGTCCCGCGTATCCCTTCATACTATTAGTCGCAGTTTTGATCTACAGTTGATTGTCCTTTGATTCTTGCTACTATATGTTGTTTCTTGTACTTCGACTATCTTATTTATCTGTGGTAGCCACTGCTTCTTTTTTCTCAGACTGCTTTGTCAGGGCTTTTTCACTTTTGTTAGCTGCATTTTCATATTACTTTGAGCCAGTGGCGTACGCAGGATTTTTTGTTAGCAGTGTCGACATTTAAAGAAGTGAAATTTAAATAACTTATTATAGTGACGTCATATTTAAAAAAAAAAAAAAAAAATTCAAGCTGAATTATAAATTAAATTATAAAATCCACCAAAAGAAAACGATGAATGTTTTCAAGAAATTTCAACTTGAAAGAAAAAAAATGAAAAAATAATAATTTAAAAGAACTTAAATTTGAAAGAGCAACACAAAACACCAACAATTGCCTTTATAGTTGCAGGCTCTAGCTCGATTTAGATATTACTCCCTCCGATTAAAAAAGAGTGTTTACTTACCAAATCAAGAAAGAATTAACCTTATTTTTTAAGCTTTGTCCTTATTGTACTGCTTAGGTAAAACATTGAAGTTCATAGATGAATGTCATATTGCCAATAAATGATGTTTGCCCAGTTGAATAAAATCTTTGTGGCTTCTTTGTTTTTGGATTTGGAATTAGAAAAGAATAAGCCTAAAAAAAACATTTAAATATATGCTACTCCGGGATCGAACGCACAACCTCAAGGCAAATGCTAAAGCGCCCAACCAGTGAGCTACCAACATTATAGTGCTAAGCAATGGCATCTCTTTTATATTTATCTAAATTTTTGTCTGAATAGTACTATACATATATAAATAAATAAAAAATTCGATCAAGCCATGTCGGGTGACACCCCTCGGATACACGTGGGTCCGCCCCTACTTTGAGCTATTTGTGCTTATCTGACCTTTTCTCGTCATGTTTTCTCTTGAGTTGAGGGTCTTTCGGAAACAGCCTCCCTATTTTTCGAGATAGGGGTAAGGTCTGCGTACACTTTACCCTCCCCAGACCCCACATTGTTAGATTTCACTGGGTATGTTGTCGTTGTTGTTGGTTAAATAGCACTTTTAGGTCTTGTGTTTCCTATTTTAGTCCTTGTGATATATAACTAAGCACATTTAACCTTCAATTAATTCATGTGTGTGTTTTTAGTCCTTATACTAACCGAAACCAATTGAATATTTAACAATCCACTAATTTAACAGTCTGTTAATTTATTTGGTTCCTGTTAGTATAAGGACTAAAAACACAAACAAGACTTAATTAATTGAAGGTTAAATGTGTTTAATTGCATATTACAAGGACTAAAATAGGAATAATGCAATAACACAAGGACTAAAAGTGCTATTTTCCCCTAATTAATTGATGGCATTCCCCTTCCTCTTTCGCATTAGAGCCAATTGATTTAAAGCTTCACATGCAATTCTCAAGCTATATAAAGTAGAATTTGCATTTTGCACTATAGTACCAAAAAGGTTAGCAGTACTACAAAACTCAGGTAATAGTCACCTTTCACAGTAATCGTGTCTTGTAATGCACAAAATTTTGCACATTGCAAGGTCTTCTAAACCTAGATAATGACACCAACAGTTAAGACGTCTCATGTCAAATTTTGTCACCAACATAATTCACAGACGGATAATCATGCATGATAATTGGGTTTGACAAGTAAAATCAAACCTATCTGTAACAGCATTGTTGGGTTTAAAAAAGTTTTTATGTTATAGCGAATGATTGTTATACACCTATAACAACATTGACATTTAAATAATATTTCGCTGTTATAGGCAAAAAAAGATGTATAAAACCTAATTTTTCATTTTTAATTGTCAAATCCTAAGCTTAATCATACTTTTTAAAACGAAGAAAAATCTTTTAATAATGAATATATTCATGTAATATTCTTTGTCATAAATAGTGTATTAAAGGATCAAAATATTTGATCAAAATCTCTAGCCCTATTATTTGTAATCTTAAAGATTCCATTTCTATGAAGATGATTAATCTATATTACCAAAAAAAAAAAAAATGTTGTTATAGAGGAGTAATAGAGTACTGTTATAAAGATGGTTGTTGTTGTTATAGGTAAAAAGTTGTTATAGAGAGGTAAAATATAACTAAAAATCCGATTCCAAAAAAAAATTGGTTGTTATAGAGATGTGATGTTATACTAATATGCCTTTATAAAGAGTTCTAACTATATTTTAACTGTAGTAACTTTATCAGATGTCCCCGAAAGGACAATTTAATTTAATGTGACGTTATTTGATAACATGTTTTTGTAACCACAAACAAGTGAAAATAGGAAAAAGGAAGGAGAAGAGAACATATAAGAAAAATCGCATATAAGCAAGCAAATATTTTGTATTATAAGACAGTTTGATTCATAGAATACAATAAGTCACATTTGAAATATGATTGAAAGCTCAATATAAAATGTGAGTCAGTCTCGTCTCCCTTATAATCCCCAATGTTTTTAATATACGGAAGTCATTTTAAAAAACACTATTTTTCATGAGAAACTCACTTTTTTAAGTATTTAATTACCGTAAGTTTGGGAAACTCATTAATGGATTGGTTTATGACACGAGTACATTCTGTGACGCGTGATCAGTTTCATGAGGCTATCATGCTTTTTTGGAAGGTATGGAATGCTTCACAACAATCTGACCTAGAATGGTAACCAGACATTGTCATACATAGAGCCAGTCGCTTCTGGCAAGAGTGGACTGCGACATGTACTAGTGGTAATATTTACTCTGTGTCTGAACCTGATTTTATTGTCAAATGGTTTCCTCCTGATCCGGGTATTCTGAAATGCAACATTGATGTTTCGTGTGATATTAACTCTGGAAGGGACGCAGGGGAAATTTTGTTGAGGATTCAGTTCACCACTGGAAGTTTTATATGATGCACTAATGGTTGAATCCTAACAGTCCATGAAGCTTTGAGCTGGTTGAAGAACCACTACTGCTCATCTCCGATTGTTGTTGAGATGGATTGTCTTTTGGCCAAGCAAGCGTTGGAAAAATCTGAGAGCAGCAATTCTTATTTTGATATTATTGTGCAAGATTGTAAAGCACTCATGTGTGACTTTACGTAGCTATATCTTTGTCTTTTGTTAAACGGTCAGCGAATCTGTGCCATATGTTAGCTCGGGCTGCAGGCGGAGGCTCTATGTCTGATGCTATGGAGTGTATTGTGCATCCCTATCTTTGATTCATGATGTATTGCAGGCTATAATGTAGAATATGCGCCGGATGCACACATTTATGATTTGAATAACAATTGAGTTTATTGCTTCTTTTTGAAAGAAAAAAAAAAAAAGAGTGTTTAATTACCACAAATTAAATGTGTTGCTGATTTTTGTTATAAGGTCGAGCCATTAGATTCAAAGTGAGACAAAGGAATTATTCTGACCTACTGTAAAGTAATTAAGTTGCTATGTTTTTTCGCAATTTCTTATTCTTCAAACATTTTAATAGCCTTTGACTTATTTTAGGAGGAGAAAGTGCATTATAAGTTTGGGAAAACTACACCAACACTCCTATAAGACGACTCAACTATAAATACAATCTGGAATTTTTTTAAAACAAGTCTTGCAGCCTCTAAGTGGTAAAAACTTTACACAAATTCTAGTTTGAATAGTATTTTCATTTTACAATAGTATTAAGTGATTAGATTTGAAAGACATGAGGCATTTTGTAACCAAGCATACTAAAGCAGAATAACTAAAGGACAAATTAAAGCTACAACTAGGAAGTTTTTACATATTTAATTTAATGAAATGTAAGAAAAATATTCATGCTTTTGATTTTTTTAAGAGAATATATAATTTTTTAAATATATATTTTCAAAATCTTAAACATGAAATGAACACAAATTACTTAATAAAATATATCAATTACTTGTAATAACTTTCTCGCATTTTGCACATGTACGCTATTTTCTTTTTCCAAAGAATTGTGATATCTAGTATATAGAAATTTCTCAGTTTTTATTTTAATTTGGTTTTTTAATGTTGTGCTTCAAATATTTTAAAATTACTTGCTAGATGAAAGCTACATGAACGCTCTTTTTCTAATCATATATGTAATTTAATTGTTTTGTTAATTCCTTTCTAGCTACCTTCTTTTAGCCAATTTTTAGGGCACGTGGGGAATGTAGCCCTATGTAAGATTGGCGAAAACACGTAAAATTGATTGACTGGCTATGCTGACTCTGACACACGTTCATCTGCCTAACAACATTTTGTCACTTATTACCTTTGATTAAACTAAACAAAACCACTACCTTTCTATACAACCTAGTATATTAAACTAATACTAATATTCAAGTTATTTATACTTAGACTTTATATATAAGAACGTTCTCTTTTCGCTTTATAATAAACTATAGCTAGTGGTTTGCAAGACCATCAAACATCATTCATGGTTTCACACTATTTGGATTGTGCATAGACCTAAAAAGGAAAAGGAATAAGAAGAAATAATTAGAAACTGCACAAAAGGAAAGAACATAAAACTACTAGTATTAGTACTATTATGAATATAAAATTAAAAGGTAATAGCAAGTCCGACAAATTAATAATTTGGCAAACAGAAAGGCCACAAAATATAATCTCGTGTGTCAACCACAATTTTAGGCTGGTGCATTGTTACCGATGTTCTTTTATTAATTATAAAATAACCTGTTGATCAAAGCCTCAGATCTGACCGACAAAAATGAATTTAAAAAAAGCTCATTGGGTATTTTTCACACAGATGTGATAGGTGATCTCTTAATACGATCAATTATTACATTGATTTTGGTAGTTAGTAGAATAAACGAGCCTGTTTGCAGGGGCGATTTTATTAATTGAAAATAGGTCACGTGAACCCATAGTCATCCAATTAAATTCGGTATATTATGTATATAATTCTTAAAATATATCTAATATTAACTGAAGGAACACATGATCAAACTAGACCGAACACTGATTAATTGTTGGTTTAATCCCTTAAGGATGTGAGATCAAACCCTACTAAATGCACTTTTGCTTCTTTTTTTTTTTTGTTTAAAAAAAAAAAATCTAAGGTGAACTCATCCGCTTGAAATCTTGAATTCGCCTCTGCCTGTTTGGCCAAGTTTTTAATCAGCTTATTTGAAATATATTTTTCAAAAAAAATATTTTTTGTGAGGAACAGTTTGTGTTTGACCAATTAATTTAAAAAACACTTTTGAGCAAAAATTAGGGCCCATTTGTCCATGAGAATTATTCACTTTTTTGCGGAATATTGTTTTTCACTTTTTTCACTTTATGGTGTTTGGCCATAAAAATTTCAAATACAACTTGAAGTTGTATTTGGAATTTGGAAAACAACAAAAAATTGTTTTCCACCATTTTTTTTTTCACCTTTTTTTCACTTTCAATACATTCAAACAACCAAATATTCTTTGCAAAAACTATAACCAAACACAACTCCATCTTCAACTCCAACTCTAACTTCAACTTCAACTTCAAAGTACCAAATAAAGTGAAAAATATTTGGTTTTCATGGCCAAACGCCTACTTAGTGTTTGACCAAACTTTTAAAAAGTATTGTTAAGTGTAGTGTATTTTCTCGCTTTTGGAGAAAAATTACTTTTTTTTAGCTTCTGAAAAATAACTTTTGCTATTCCTCGGAAGCATATATTTTCTCTCAAAAACTTGGCCAAACACTTTACCTTTTTTAAATAAGCACCTTTTGGGGGAAAAAATAAGCATTTTTGGCCTTCCACAAGCTTGGCCAAACAGCAATATTAGATGTTTGAAGAAAAAAGGGTAATATCTACTCAATGTTGCTCGTTAATACTGTACAAAAACAAAATACAAGAAATAGAAAGTTTCTTGGGGCTTTTAATTAAAGGTGACAAAAAGGTTTAAAAATTGAGTTGGGGTAACTCTAGTTTTTTTAATTGAGTAGGGCTGATAAACTTTAGATTAGTGATTAGAGAGTTTTGACTTGCCCCAAAGTTATATTTTTAACACTTTGACCCCAAGCTTTGTTTTTTACACTTTGACTTCAAGTTTTGTTTTTAACACTTTGACCAAACTCATATAAATCACAAAATACCCCTGCCCCCCTCCCCCACACCATCCCTACCCCCACCCCCACCCCCCACCCTGCCCCCTGCCCTTGCCCCCCACCCCCACCCCCCACAAAAAAAAATGCTTTTTTAAAAAAGATTTTAAAAAGTTTTTTTTTTTTTTGTTTTTTTGTACCACCCACCCCGCCGCCCCACCACCTCACCCTCCCAAAAAAAATTAATTCTATTTTTTTAAAAAGTTTTGAAAAGATTTTGTTTTTGGTTTTTTGCACCACCCCAACCCATCCACCCCTCCCCCGCCCTTGCCCCCACCCCCACGCCCACCCCCCACGAAAAGAAATATTTTTTCAAAAAAGATTTTGAAAAGTTTTTTTTGTTTTTTTTTTGTTTGTTTTTTGTACCTCCCCCCCCCCCGCCCCACCACCACCCACCCTTCCAAAAAAAATTAATTGTATTTTTAAAAAAAAAGTTTGAAAGGTTTTTGTTTTTGATTTTTTGCATCACCCCCTCTCCATCCACCCCTCCCCCTGACCTTGCCCCCCACCCCCACTCCCATGAAAAAAATGTTTTTTTAAAAAAGAGTTTGAAAAGTTTTTTTTGTTTGTTTTTTGTACCACTCACCCCGGCGCCCCACCACCCCCACCCTCCCAAAAAAATTAATTTTTATTTTAAAAAAAGTTTTCAAAAGTTTTTGTTTTTGGTTTTTTGCACCACCCCCACCCCATCCACCCTCCCCCCGCCCTTCCCCCACCCCCACCCCCAAACCCCACAAAAATATTTTTTTTTTTTAAAAAGGGTTTGAAAAGTTGTTTTTGTTTGTTTTTTGTACCACCCACCCCCGCCCCCCCCCCCCCACCCTCCCAAAAAAATTAATTTTATTTTAAAAAAAAGTTTTGAAAAGTTTTTGGTTTTGGTTTTTTGCACCACCCCCACCCCATCCACCCTCCCCCCGCCTTTTCCCCCCCCCCCACAAAAAAAATGTTTTTTTAAAAAATATTTTGAAAAGTTTTTTTGTTTTTTTTTTTTTTTTGCACCAGCCCCTACCATCCCCAAAAAAATTAATTTTATTTAAGAAAAAAGTTTTGAAAATTTTTTATTTTTGATTTTTTGCACCACCCACCCCCACCCCATCCATCAACCCCCCCCCCCCCCCCCCCCGTCTCCCCGAAAAAAAGTCTTGAAAAGTAATTTTTTTTTTCTTTGGTTTCTTACTCCACTCACCCACCCAAAAAAAATAATTTTGTTTTTAAAAAAAAAAAGCTTTGAAAAGTTTTTATTTTTTGTTTTTTGCATCCCCCACCCCCCAAAAAGAAATCTTCAAAAGAAGTTTTGAATTAGAGAGAGAGATACCTCCTCCATATGTTGATCCTAGCAAACCCGGAAGAAGGCGAACAAAGAGGAGGCGTGGAATCGGGGAATCATTGCGAACGAGGAAATATTACAGTTGTTGCAACGGATACTACTTGATTCACCCATATTTAGTGATCAACAAAGGGAATCAATGATATTTAGTGATAAACAAACGAAATCAACGATATATAGTGATCAATATATAATACTTAATCAATTTGATGTATTTTGAGTCAGGAAAAATGATTTACTGAGTCAGTATGCACTAAATCTAGTGGTCATTAGAGTGAATTGATGTGAACTACTTGATTCACCCATATTTAGTGATAAACAAAGGAAATCAATGATATTTAATGATCAATGTATAATACTTAATCAATTTGATGTATTTTGAGTCAGGAAAGATGATCTACTAAGTCAGTATGTACTAAATCGAGTGAGCATTAGAGTGAATTGATGTGAACTACTTGATTCACCCATATTTAGTGATAAACAAAGGAAATCAACAATATTTAGTGATCAATGTATAGTACTTAATCAATTTGATGTATTTTGAGTCAAGAGAGATGATCTACTTAATCAGTATGCACTAAATCGAGTGATCATTAGAGTGACTTGATGCGAACTACTTAATTCACCCATATTTAGTATTAAACAAAGAAAATAAATGGTATTTAGCGATGAACATATATGTCTACTAACATCCTTAATGGATTAGATAGTAACTTCATGCATTAGATGGGCAATTCTAAGTGTATTCTTCCTAAATCGAGTGATCATTAGAGTGATTTGATGTGAAGTACTTAATTCGACCATATTTAGTGATAAAAAATGAATTCAATGTTATTCAGTATAAACAAAGGAGTTCAATGTGATCAATATCGTGAATATGTTGCAACAATGGAGGAGTTGTTGCAACATATGAGATACCTAACGACAACATATGAGTAAGTTGTTGCAACATATGAGATACATTTCTTTAGTGACATGTGAGTAAGTTGTTGCAACAACTACGCAACTTGCTTAAACATATGATCCGTATCACTAGATTAGTAACTTGTTGCAACTTCTTCAACAAATGTATGATCTGTTGCAACAATTAACTCATCTGTTGCGACATATTTTTTAGTTTTTGCAATAATTTAAGCAATTGTTTGATTTTTTCCAACAAGGTGAGTAATTTGTTGCAACAACTAAGCAACTTGTTTAAAAAGATTAGTAACTTGTTGAAGCAGATTAGTAACTTGTTGAAATAAATTAGTAACTTGTTGCAACCTCTTCAACAACTGTGTGCATCTGTTGCAACAATTAGTAAGCAAAATAAATAAGTTCATAAACAGAAATTGTTCAATAGACACCTTGGCTCCAAATACCACAACTCAAGTAATAATTTGTTCAACAACTGCCTTCTGGGGTGTAGCAGATTTCCTTGATCTACTTCATCTCCTTCGTTTCCATCATTAGTTTCTTCATCTTCTAGTTCTTCTTCACTTTATTCATTTGTATCTACTGCTTCTTGGCTCTGTTCTTTATCTCTTTCTGAGAATTGATTGTTAATTTGGCTGTCAATTTGTCTATATCTTTTCTCAACATTTGCTGATTCATAAATAGGTTGTCTATTTGTTGCAACAAGTGTAGAACTTGTTGCACTACATTTGTTGCAACAACTACAAATCTGTTGGATATCTTCTATAAACAGAACCAAACCGAAGCTATGTCCAACAGATTTGTAGTTGTTACAACAGAATGTCTACTTGTTGCAACAACTACAAATCTGTAGGATATCTTCTACAAACAGAACTAAATAAGCCGAAGCTATGTCCATGATTTGTAGTTGTTGCAACGGATTGTCTACTTGTTACAACAAGTGTAGAGCTTGTTGCAACAACTATAGATTTGTTGGATATCTTCTACAAACGAAGCAAATAAGCGAAGCTATGTCAACCAGTTAGTGAGTCGTTGCAACAGATTGTCTACTTGTTGCAAAAAGTGTAGAACTTGTTGCAACAACTACAAATTTGTTGGTTATCTTCTACAAATAGAACCAGATAAATACCATGACAAGAACAAAAAACTATATGTTGGATATATTTTCCTAAACCCTAAACCATACCAGGACAACAACAGAAAAACCATCTATTTCACTACAAACACACAACAACAACCTGGATTTTATCCAAACTTTGCCTAAACCCAAAAAAAAAAAAAAAAAAAAAATTCAAAACTTCCTTTCAAGATTTTTTTTTTTTTTTTGGAGTGGGTGGGGTGTGCAAAAAACCAAAAATAAAAACTTTTCAAAACCTTTTTTTTAAAAACAATTTTTTTTTGGTGGGTGGGGGAAGTAAGAAACTAAAAAAAAATAAAAAATTCAATAACTTCTATTTTAAAATAAATTATTTTTTTGGGTTTGGGGGGGGGGGGGGGGGGTTGGTGGTGGTGCAAAAAAATAAAAACAAAAACTTTGCAAAACTTCTTTTTTTAAAACAATTTTTTTGGGAGGGTGGTGGGTGCAAAAAAAACAAAAAGAAAAACTTTTATAACTTTTAAAAAAAAAATATTTTTGGGGGGGTGGGGGTGGGGGGAGGGGGTGAGGGGTGGGAGGAGGCGGAGTGGGGGGGGCACATTAAAAAAAAATTTAAAAAAAAATTGGGGTGGGGGGCGGGGGGGGGGGGGTTGCGAGAAGGAGGAGGGGGTGAAAAAACAAATAAAGAAAATCAAAACTTTAAAAAAAAATCATTTTGGGGGGAGGGGGGGGGGAGGAGTGGGAGGGGGGGGGGGGGTGGGAGGAGGTCGGGGGGGGGGGGGAGCTGGTGAAAAAGCAAATAAAAAAATTTAAAACTTTTTTTTTTAAAAAAATTGGGGTTAGGGGGGAGGGCGGGTGAGGGGGGCGGAGGAGGGGTGGGAGCGGGGGTTGGTGAAAAAGCAAATAAAAAAATTAAATTTTTTTTTAAAAAAAAAATTAGTGTTGGGGGTGGGGGGTGGGGGAGGGGGGGGCGGAGGGGAGGGGGTGAGAGCGGGGGGGGGTGAGTGAAAAAGGAAATAATTTTAAAAAAAAAAAAAAAAATTGGTGTTTGGGGGGGGGGGGGGGGGGGGTGCGGAGGAGGAGTGGGAGCAAGGGGGCTGGTGAAAAAGAAAATTAAAAAATTAAATTTTTTTTTTTTTTTAAAATTGGTGTTGGGAGGGGGGCGGGGTGGAAGCAGGGGGCTGATGATAAAGCAAATAAAAAATTTTAAAATTTTTTTTTAAAATAAAAATTGAGGTTGGGGGAAGGGGGGGTGGTGGGGGTAGGAGAGGGGAGGCTAGTGAGTTTTTTGGGATTAAGTTGGGGTCTTTTTATATTTTGTAAAAGATTAAGAAGTTTTAAAAATTATAATTTAACCTCATTTAACTTAATCATTTTTTTAAGACAAGTTTGACTTTGGCTGATCAAACTTGTCACCAATTCTAATTAGTAGACTTATTTGTCACCATAAGTTAAATCTTCCAAGTTTTTTGTTTCAACACGAATTTTGAATATTCTTGACAGCGTAATTAACAAAATAGGAAAAGCAAAACAGAGGAAAAAATAAAAGTCAACCAGGAAGAATCCTCGTTTAATTTGGGTAAAGAGATGACAGCGATGAATATTCTTGAACTTTATGCACTCATTGACTTTAAGAAATATTCCATCAAAAGCAAATCTATGGACATTTCAAAAATTGGTTGTGCTTTGAAATTTATGAGTAGCCAATATTATTTGTCAAATTCCATCTACAAGAGCAGCAAGAGAAACATAAGAAGAAAGACCATCAAGATATCTAATTGTATGTTTGTTAGAATTTATGAATTCGCGTGCGCGCTTGTATCGCGTTTCACTATTAAAAATTTTATAATGGAATAATTTCATGGGTGCACAAAATAATGGAGTAATTTCATAGGTGGCAGCTAAGAAAATAATGGAATAATTTCATAGGTGATAAATGAGAAAATAAAGGAATAATTTCAGTCATTTAACAATTAGACTTTGGGATATCTAACTTAGGGATCATCGGCAGGGGCGAATCTATATATGAAAAATGGGTCACATGAACCCATGGCCACCCGACTAATCTCGGTATATTATGTATATAATCCTTAATATATATTTAATGTTAATTGAAGGAACACATGGTCAAATTAAGCCAAGTGGAGCACTGGTTACTAGTTAAGTGCTAGGCTTAGTCCCTTAAGGTTTTGGAATCAAATCCTACTTAATGCACTTTGGCCTTTTTTTTTTTTTTTTTTTGAAAAAAAAAAAGAAAATCTAAGGTGAACTCATTCTCTTGAAATCCTAAATTTGTCTCTGCTTATCGGTCAGTTCAGTCCAGTTTTGAATATTATCGGTTCGATATATCAGTTATCGATTTATAAACATGCTAAAGCGATAAACAAACCCATAAGATATTTATTATTGATTTTCGATTAATCGGTTTGCAATCGTTAACGATTTGGTTTTGAGTTTCTCCTCTATATTTTTTTTTCTTTCTATTGTTTTCACTAAATTGTGAGAGCACTAGAGAATGATAAGATATATTTCAAATGTAAATACATTTCATATTATAATCAACAGAGTTTTGGGGAGCTCTCACTCGTGATATATCATCTCAAGTTCGCTAGCCAGTTATTTCTTAGATCATGAACAACATTATTACTAAAGAAAAATAGTTGCTCTAGAAGGAAAAATGAAAACAAGTCAGCATCTTCATAAAGAAAACAACAGCACCAAGCCAACAACTTCAACAATGAAAAAGAAAACAGCAACACCATGACAATGTTTTAGAATTTATCAAGAGACCTCAAAACTAAGAAGTCTGGTCGATAGAGGCAGGCTGGCGAGAGGCTTAGTTTGAGAGAGCTAAGTGTCATAAGATCTTAGGAAATAGGGTTTGAATTTAAATTTAAAGCCACTATTATATAATTAGAGATAAAAAAAGGTAATTTTAATATTATCTTATTGGGTTATCGGTTTAGCCATTAACTAAAGCCAATATAAAAACCAGAAAATTGAACCAATAGTCCAATAAGAAAATTACAAAACCGTTCAAAAACTGTTGACCCAATAACCCGATACCGATAAATTAACAGCATATTTTTTGGTTCAGTTTATCAGTTAAATCGAATTTTGCACACCCTTAATCGCACGAGATTAAAAGCGTTCACTTTGAATAAATTTGAATACCCAAAACTACTTAAGTAATACTTAAGGAACTAATTGAACTTGTTACAAAAAGAAGTGACCATATTTGTCATTTTCTCTAGTTGTGACCCGTCGACACGAGTAGATAGTAGTACATACTTCGTCGGTCCTAATTTACGTGATATAATTTGATTAGGTATAAAATTTTAAAAAAAAACTTTTAAAACTTATGATCTAAATCATAAATATTTATTTAACTGTAAATTATTTCATTAAGGTAATTTTTTTTTTTACATTAAATTATTTTGAAATATAAAAATGCCTCATCGTTTTTTTTAGAAAATATTAAAAAGGAAAGTGTGAGAAGAAGAACACACAAAAAGTACGCGTCCATTTCTCTATATATACACACAACCATATCCAGCTGTTCAAAGTGTCTTCTTTCCACTTTCCCTTCCTATTTTATCCCCCCTTTTTTCTCTCAAACATACAGATTAATAACCTTCCATACATCCATTTTCTTGATTATCAAAAAATCACAACAAAAATGGGTTCTTCTTTATCCCTTTTCTTGACTCCACGTCATTCCACCACTGTTCCCAGTCTTGGTGACTTGCCTGAAAGTTGTGTGGCTTCAGTTATGGTTTATTTGGACCCATCTGAGATCTGTAGCATGTCAATGCTTAATAGGGGTTTTAGGGCTGCTAGTTCTGCTGATTTTGTGTGGGAATCTAAGTTGCCTTTGAATTATGAGTCTATTATTGAGAGGGTGTTTGATGATTTTGATACCAATTTGTGTAAAAGGGATATTTATGCTAGGCTTTGTCGACCCTCTTATTTTGATGGTGGCACAAAGGTCCAATCGTTACCCCTTCTTATGTTACATATCTATTATTATGATTTTTTTCCTTCATTTGTAAATGTTTATATAATTTCCCAATTTGTCTTGCAAATATGGGGTTTTGTTGTCAAATTTTGATTTATTCCCTCTATTTTTTGTTCATTCTTGGAACTTTAGAATTTTCTTGAAAGGTGTAATCTTTTTTTTTTTTTTATATATATATAGGAATGTTCAAAAGGTATGTTTTAGATGATCAAACGAAATTTAGGTGAAATGGGGTTGTCTACTTTTAGGAAATATCGTAGGGATATGATTTTTTTGATTTAATATTCTGCATAATGAGAAATTTATCTAGCATATATTGGGTTTTGTTGTTAAAGTTTGAATTTTTCCCATATGTTTTTTTCATTCTTGGAGAAGATAATTATTTTTCTTTAGAATTTCTTGAAAGATGAAGTTTTTTTTTATAGGAATGTTGATAAGTTCGGCTGAACATGATTGAACGAAATTTAGGTGAAATGGGGTTGTCTACTTTATAGGAAATATCATAAGGATACTCTTTTTGTGATTAACTATTCTGTATAATTGTTCAAATAGGACCAGCAAATAATTTAAACCATCATGCTTGTTCTGATGGTTTTATTGATTGGATTTATGCAGAAGGTTTGGTTAGATAAGGGTACAGGAAGGGTTTGTCTATCAGTATCTGCAAATGGCTTGGCGATAACGGGCATTGACGATAGGAGATATTGGAGCCGTATTGAAACAGATGAATCAAGGTGAGGAGTTAAAATTGTTTTGCTTATGTTATCAAGTTATAGTACAATGTATAGTTGTATGTGTGTGTTTATGGATACATGTGTTTTCAGAGTGGCTGAAAGTTAAACTATTCGGGCACTTTTGATGAAACCCTCTTTCGAAAAGGTTCTTTTTAGGTGATTTAAATTTGGTCTTCCATGTCTCCTCTTTCCCTGTTACTTCTGATTTTGAAATTGAAACCTGAGTGGTAAATTGATTCCTTATGCAATTCTGGTACTTTAATCCATTGGCTGTTTCTCATTCTGGCCTTGTGGGCTATGCCAAAAAAAATTAGTGCAACTTTTGGGGAAGTCTTTTATGTTATGGTACTTGGAAATTAATCTGAACGATTCAATACATTTGTAGCAGTATTGCTTGGAAGATCTGTGCTTGAGTTACACAAGATGCTGTACGCTCCTTTGGAGTACTATAAGCTCTATTTAATCTAAAAAAAGTTACACAAAGGGCTGTCCAGTACGTTGTCAATATCAGTAGTATTTATTATACTATTATCTTTAGTTGAGAGCAATTTTCCTTGAAAAGAGAAATGTTCAAGTTCCACCTTCCACTGTTTGCAAGTCATCATGATTTACCTGGTAGTTCTAGTTGGGAACTCTCCTTACCGTTAGTATGCTCATCACATCGAAAGCTTGTAACTCACAGGCAGACCTTAATTGAAACATAAGTCCTTGTTTCTTAGAGGTCCAAAACAGAAGTATCATAAAGACCTCCCATATTCCCCAATGATCCACGGAAGTTAGAGAGAACAAAGAAGATTGTGCTTTTGGCACCACACAACTTCACCTGTGTGCATGTCTGTGTGTATCTGGATACTGCAATTGAGGATAAAATGAATTCCTATCACAGACTCAGAACTTCAAATGGGGCTTTAATTATCAAATTTCATACCATAGATGTGCAAAGCCAATATCTTTTGAATATATCATAGTACCGGTAAAATTTTCAAGAATACCTCTTTTGCCTAACCTCCCAAGCATAAGAAAGGTAAAAAATGATATGTATTTGCTGAAAGGTCTGACTTTTAAACTATGACATACTTGTATTATGTTTGAAATTTACTGCTGTATTGTTGTATAAACTAAACGCTACCACATCTTGATACAAAATACTTAAAGGATTTCTTTTCCTTTCATTCCCTGCAGATTCCAGTCCGTTGCATATCTCCAACAGATCTGGTGGTTTGAAGTGGATGGAGAGGTTGATTTCCCGTTCCCAGCAGGGTCTTATAGTATTTTCTATAGACTGCAAGTGGGACGTGCCTCTCGAAGATTTGGACGGCGAATTTGCAACTCCGAGCATGTTCACGGATGGGATAAAAAACCAGTACAGTTCCAGCTCTCAACATCAGATGGCCAGCAAGCTACAACCCAGTGTAACTTGAAAGAACCTGGAAAATGGAAATACCACCATGTAGGAGACTTTATTGTCACAGGGTCTACAACAACTACGAAAGTTAAGTTCTCCATGACCCAAATCGATTGTACACACACCAAAGGTGGACTTTGTGTAGATTCTGTGTTAATATGCCCGAGCGAGTTTACAGAGAGGTTAAAGCGTTTTTAATTTGCGGCTAACCTTCTCTTTAGGAAAGAGTTTGTAAAAGAGTTAGAGTTAGCACTATCCGTAGTTCCAGAGAAGTTAGTAAGGAACGGCGATCAGCTTATATTAGATCAAGTCAATGTGTGTGTACGTGTATGGCGGGCTTTTTAAATCCCAACTACTCGTTAGTAGATGTCGTAGGCTTTCTCCACTCGGAACATTTATTGTACTGAGTCTTTAGTATATTTGTTGTACTGAGTCTTTAGTGTATGTTAAATCAGACTACTTCTTTTCATGTGTACTTTTCAAATTTGATCCTAGCAAACGAATGGAAGCTAGCTCCTTTGGGTTTGATTGAAATATTGAATTCCTTTTTCTGCATGGAATGATATTTTTGATGTGTTGTATAGAATGACATCAACATTGGTAAACTTAGAAGGCTTCCTCAAAGTGGAAAACTGCAGTGCGCTTTGCCTCTCTTCCCTCTCGTGCCCTTGGATTTGGATAATCTACTAACAGATTGCCTAACAGGAGGGGCAAAAATTGTCGACACAGGTTATGGTTCATTCCTTCGAATGATTGTTTGGTTGAACATGAACCGAGTCAAAGACCAGTCTGCTAATTTCAGAACTTTTTTTTTTTTTTTTCACTTGTTTGCTTTTGAAATATCCAGCTATGCAAGAGTTATAGCATAACAGCAGAAAGTGTATCACACATTCAAAATCATTTAGTTGTCTTCTTTTCGTTTTTTGACAGAACTCTCTCAAGAAACAACATTTTCAATAGATTGAGACTACCGTTACACCATTTTAGCTAGATCTTTAATGAATATATCGCTCAATACTCGTTAGAATTCTATAGAGATCGAAGGGCCCAGGTTACGTTGGCTGCCAAACAGGGGCCCTGCAAGCCCTCGTCGAATGGACAAGTATTGGAAGGAGAAAGGGAAATCATGTCATGTCTGCATGTCATGATTTGGGTTAATATGAATCTATATTGTATCCTAAATGGAAATTGTGACTTATCTGCATGTCAGCAGGTGGTAATTGACGAGAAATATATTTGCAAATCAATGTTTGTTTTACAAATTTACCTATTAATTATAACTTGAAATAGAAAACTTGAAGTTGTAAAACTTGTTTACGAAGTATTTACCTGAAATATTTCAAATAAAAATTCATGTCTAAACGCAATTTCAACAAATTATTAATTTTTTTTTTTTCAGCCCAAAAAAAAAAAAAAAAAAAAAAAAACAGACGAAGAAGAAGAAACCAAACGAGTGCCCCTCCATGCAATCTCACATCTGATTGCCACATAATTATTCCATTCGCTAGATAACTAACTTTTTTTTTTCTCCCTTATTGACTGTTGTTCCTTGTCTCTCTCTCTCTATCTGTCTATGTTCCATACCTCTTTTCTTTTGTATGATTAATGATATGAGTTCATGACCTTTTCAGCATTGTTTCTACTCGTACATCGACGGTTCCCATTGTTGTAAATGCAAGATTCAGAAAATTTGTACGTGTAGATTTCTAAAATCTACTATCCAAGTGACATATTACTACGTGACCCAAATTATTTTACATTATGAGTTTGCTGGAGATGGAACCAATGGCTTCGGCTATTGGAGTATCGATACCAGTGCTCCGTTTCTTACTATGTTTCGTTGCAACCATTCCTGTGAGTTTTTTCCATAGATTTGTTCCTTGCACCAATGGTAGGCATATTTATGCTGCCATATCAGGTGCTGTTCTGTCCTACATGTCGTTTGGATTGTCGTCCAATTTTCATTTCTTGGTGCCTATGGTTTTGGGTTATGCTTCTATGGTTTTCTGCCGTCCTTATTGCGGGATCATCTCTTTCTTCCTTGCATTTGGATATCTTATTGGATGGTACGTTAATTCTCTATTTGGATTATTTTCATTTGCGATCTCTGTTTTATTGGAAATGTCAGTACTTACCGGTCGTGTGGACATAAAAAAATGTGAAATTTGAAAAGAAGTAGTATTTGGAAAAAAGTTGAAAAATGGTATTTGGAAATTGGAGTTGTGTTTGGATATGAACACAACTTGGAAAAATGTTGAGTTTATGTGAAAACAGATACATTGAAGTTTTTTGAATTCCGGAAAATTGTACAATTCTATGTCCAAAAATGATTCCGGAATAAAATCCCGGAAAAGAGTGAAAATTATCCATGGCCAACGGGTCCTTAATGAAGGCTTAAGAGTATAACTGCATTATCTTCATTGTCTTGAAGGAAATCTTCCATTGCCATTGTTCCTTTGAAGAAGAACTAATCTAAAGAGCCGCCCATCCAACCGCTTAAACTAAAAACAGCTGGGAGGCGTATAAATATATAATTCATGTATAATATGTGTATAAACGTTTATAATAACTATATAATCTATGTATATCAGCTAGCAAAAGTAATTAAACAGTGAATTCGGCCGGCTATTTTTGTAAAGACGCTTGTTTTAACATCTATTATTATGAGGTATGGTGAATGAGCATTTTGAGCTGTATTTTTTTATGGCTAATAAATTTCGGAAGGGCGGTGGCTCACCGCTCACAGTTCTAAACTCAATGAGTAATGGGTCCGCCCCTCTATCTTTCTCCACTTAAATATCAGGCTTTTGTCTGTGACAAAGTTTTGTGCATTAGCGCACTCTTACCACTAGACTAAAGCCCTGGGGCTCTTTTGACCTGTATTTTTATGTAGCTCTTGTGCTAATGAGGAAACGCTTAGTTCTTTAGCAGACATTTGATGTTATTATTGCAGTATGAAGTACTGTTTTCCAAGTGAATCTCCCCCAACCCCCAAGAGGAAATAAAGCATTCCCTGTTGAACCATTTCCTTGTTATGCTAGTTGCAATTTTTTATATTCTGTGAATGAAAACCTTTTAAACTCCATGTAATATTCCAACTTTTTGGTACAGCCATGTGTACTACATGAGTGGTGATGCATGGAAAAAGGGAGGAATGGATGCTACAGGTAAGAACGTACTTCCTCTTTGTCCTAGTCTTGGTTTCACCTTTCGATAATAACGAAAACAAATCACAGTCTCTAACTGCTGTAATTTTTGTTAATCTGTTCAATCCACTTCTGTGTTTGAGACAAATTAAGCATATGATATTTCTTTAGATCAAAATGTTTCTTGTAAACAGAAATTAAATAAAATCTCAGTTCATGATGAGGTCGGACATTGTTGATTCATGTAGAAATCTACCGAATTTAAAACACGAAACACAATTTATGGACCTCAGCGAGCTGATTTACTGCAGGTTGCATGAATAATTTTGATCATCCAGCTAGGAATACTCTGTATCATTATGATCTGTTCATTGTATTTTGTTTTCACTTCTGGATGTTGTACTGTTAATAGTGTTCACATTTAGCTTACTGAACATTGATTTAATTGGTTCTCTCTTCTAAAATTTTAGGAGCTCTTATGGTGATTTCGCTGAAAATAATTTCATGCGTGATGAATTACCAAGATGGATTATTGAAGGAGGAAGATTTGCGTGAAGCTCAAAAGAAAAATCGTTTGCTCGAGTTGCCATCATTACTTGAGTACTTTGGTTACTGTCTCTGTTGTGGAAGTCATTTTGCAGGACCAGTATATGAATTAAAGGATTACCTTGAATGGACAGAGAGAAATGGTGTAAGTTCATGTCATCATTATATTCTGGTACCATTAATTGTTGTTCTGCGCAATAATGTTTTTGTATATATATAATATGTCGATATCTTTTGAATATAATATAAAATAAATATCAATTTGGGATAGGAATCGAGCTGTAAACCACCACACTTTCACATCCAAAACATCTCACAAGATTAAGTTTGTCAATAAGCCGACATTACTTGTGTAAAATTCTGCATATGCCATTGGTTCTTCCCTTTGCATCTCATTGTAACAACTAACTAATTAAGCCCTTCTCTCAGATCTGGAAACCTTCAGACAAAGGACAACCATCGCCTTTTGGGGCAACGTTAAGGGCTATTCTTCAAGCTGGTCTATGCATGGGATTGTATATCTATCTGGTGCCTCTTTTCCCAATTTCTAAGTTCTTGGATCCAATGTACCACGAATGGGGTTTCTGGACACGGTTGGGTTACCAATATATGGCTAGCTTTACTGCACGATGTAAATATTATTTCATATGGTCAATCTCAGAAGTTGCTATCCTCGTATCTGGTTTCGGTTTCAGTGGTTGGACAGACATGACTAATCCACCAAAACCACAGTGGGACCGTGCTAAAAATGTTGACATATTAGGTGTTGAGCTTGCAAAGAGCTCAGTTCAGATACCTCTTGTATGGAACATTCAAGTTAGCACCTGGCTGAGGCACTGTAAGGATCTCTCTTTTTAATCCTTTTGTATGGTAAGATACTTGCAAAAACACAATGTGAAAAACTGGTGAGCTAATGTCACTCCTACTAACGTTTTATTCTACACAAAACTCTTTTCTAGTCTGTTGTAAAAAAAAAAAAAAAAAGAGTTTTTGACTTTTAACTTCTCATTTTATCCCAACATGCTTTTTAACTATAGAAATGTCATAACATGTTTAGATTGGAAGGTCAAAGGGTAATTTTGATATGTGTCAAAAGTCTTTCTTTTTTCCCTTAAAAGGTTGGGCTTATTCAAACACCGCCATGCAAAATGACACACAGGAAGTACTTGTTATGTTGCAATGCGTTGTATTTTCCAGGAAACTGATGTAGACAAGCTTTTATGATTTATCAAATAAGGTTCATATGTCTCAAATTTTAGTCCTCATCTTTTAGTGAATGTGTAACCCTGTGACAAAGCTAAGCATGATGCAATTGTTTTATGATTAAATATCTCCTATTTTCTGCAGATGTATATGAGAGGCTTATACAGAAGGGAAGGAAGCCTGGTTTCTTCCAGTTGCTGGCCACACAGACTGTTAGTGCTGTATGGCATGTAAGTGGATATTTTCACGCAACGTGTTATTCAATCTATCTTCTAAAAGATTCATATGATGGCTCATAATCTTGTCCAGATGAATTTTCATGGAACTATAACTTCTATGCAAAAACATCTATTCAATCATGCATCAGAAATTCATTTTGCCTATGGTGGCATCAGAATTTCACTAAAATTAGCTTTACAGTACTTTATATAAAGTTTTGTATTTCTTTTTGAAGTTTAATTCTTTTCATATATGTTCTCTAACTATAGAAATACAAGTCCTCACACATTTTATCTTTTAATATATACCTCTGCAAATTCATTTATGCTGCATAAAACTATTGATTTCAACCACATCGTTGACATCCCTACTTGTCCTCCAAAACTGTTGCCACTTATATAATGCTAAACACAATAGAAGGGAATTTTTTTTAATTGTATATTTAACACTTCTCAGCACTAGCTGGTTCTATTTTCTAACCTCAGAAATCCAAAATTAAGTACTCAATGCAAAGGGAATATACTTTGGACAAGATACTTTGCGCTCTTTGTGTTTTGTCTGCCATGGCAACCTCCACTTCGCTTTTTTTTTCTTTTTTGCTAAAGCACTTCTGATTCGGCTATAGTTCTTTAAGAAATATCTTGTCTAACTAAAGTTGATTGTGTTACACTACAGGGGTTATATCCTGGCTACATCATATTCTTTGTTCAGTCTGCTTTGATGATTGCTGGATCAAGAGGTACTTAATTTCAGCTAATACCTAGCTAGATCAGTCGTATCTACCTTTTATATATATGCTTTAATACAATCTTTCTTTGTCTATGAGCAGTCATTTACAGATGGCAGCAAGCTACAAGTAGTGCTCAGTTTCAAAAGATGCTGGTATTCATGAACTTTGTATATACACTGCTGGTGCTGAACTACTCTGCTGTTGGATTCATGGTTAGTTTACATGACATGTTTTCTTTTTACACATTCTTTAATGTCATGACGTATTTTAAAATCATAAGTTATAGGGATATTTTGTTGTGTGCTAAAAGTTTTTCTTTCTTAAAACTGTATCCAGTCAAACACTGTCATATAAAATGAAACGGAAGGAGTATAAGTTAAAATCTTTAATTGACATAAATTGACACTAGTTTTGTTGCTTACGTTTTACAGGTCCTAAGCCTGCATGAAACACTTACTGCTTATGGAAGTGTATACTATATTGGAAGTACTGTACCAATTCTAGTGCTCCTTCTTGGTAAAATGATTCAGCCAGCAAAACCTGTCAGATCTAGAGCCAAAAAAGAAGAATGAATCAGAATCTGGTTTCTGGAGATTGTTTTTTAGAGTTCTTGGTGGAAGAGTAGTGCTGTTCTGATTTGTATAAATCATCAGTTTTGATTGCTGTAAAGTACTAGTTAGTTCAGCTGTTGGAGTTCATTCATTTTTTTTGTGCGGAATGCCCTTCAAAGGCACGGTCTTTAACTTTTGCCCCTCAAATTTGAAATCTTTAATTTTTGTCGTTCGCCTAAAATCCATGAGTTCTGGGTTTGAACCATCGCTCAGTCAAATATTAAAAAAAAATTGCAAGGCAGATGTTTGTAGCAAAGTAAGGTCTATTCAGGCATAAGTCTGACTGAATAGGCCTAATTTTTTCCAACTAAGTATTAAAAAAAAAAATGCCTAAAGGCAAACCTTTGCCTTATGCCTGAAGGAAGGCAGAATTTTGCCTTGTAGTGAAGGCAAAATTCTACCTTAAGGTAGAGTTTGAAACTATGCCTTACAAATCCAAACTCTACTTTGCGATTTTTTTAAAATTTTTGATTGAGCGGGGTTTCAATTCCGAAACCAAGGGATTTTTAGCGAATGCCAAAAATTAAAGACCAGTGTCTTTGAAGGACAATCGTGCAAATGACCCGCGAGTTGATTTGCTCCATTCAGATGAGTAGGCCCAACTTCTAAGGTTCTACAGAACTGTTATTTAGAGAGGCCCAATTTTGTGTCTCAGCAATATTGTAGAAAATAGTAAAAATTGCGTGGGATGGACATTTTTTGGACCACTTGTTAATATTTAGCAACTGTTAAAATTGTAATTGAGAATTAACGAATATTTAAATAAAGTGGACTCAAATCTTTTACTAGTGAATCTCTGAATTCCAGTTAATTTTTCATGGAGTTTTAAACTATCACATTTCAAACTCCAGTATTTTTTGTAGAGTTTTCACAGCCGTAGTTCAAACTCCCTCAATCATCTTTTCATCTGAGAACTTTTCCTGGAGTTTAAGCTGAAAAAGATTCATACTCCGTGAATTTTTTCCTGAAGTTTGAAAGATTTATGGATTTTTTATTTGATTAAATAAGAATCGTAGAACCTGCATATAATGAAATCATGACCTCAAATATACCAAAATGGAGATTTGTTGTCCAGTTAACAAACTCTCCATGATCTAATGATGCGCAGAGAACTACTTCACTCACAATATAGTCTAACATGTAAATATTGGATTCCAGATATCATACAACATACACAAATGCAAATACAAACTAGCCAACTTTATGTAAAACTATTGAAACTTTATGTAGAATGGAGAAGTGTGGAGAAAAAGTGCAGAAGAAGCTAAAGAAGTGTAGGTTTTCAGCGTTTAGTTTAGGGGTACTTTTGTCCTATTGATTATATAGTGGTTATATTTTAATTACTTTTAAAATGGTTAAATCTTAAGCGACAAGTTGAAAAATGGTTGTTTGTCAATTTTACCTTAAAAGTATAGTATAGCACACGATATTCATTTTAGGGTTGACTTTCATTTTGTTTGGATGATTGTTATATATTGTTTCACAATGTATCGTACTATATTGTAATGTGTTGTATTGTATCGTATTGCATTATTTTGATTAACACAATATTTGGATAGATTGTATCGTTTCCTATCGTTACATAATCTTACACATCATCTATTTGAAGGATAAACCTACCAAAAAAACGTAGGGTACGGGATAGAGCTACCATAAAAAAGGTAGGGTAAATGATAAAATAGAATTATTAGATAATAAAAATGAGAAAAAAAAAAAGATAAAATAACGACGCGATAACACCAAATCAGTCATTTCATAAAATGAGACTTTTCGTAGTTACGTAATGATGGATTTAACGATATGATGCATTAAAATTTAAACATTGTATTTAAACTAACAACACACATGTAACAACCATCCAAACAAGAATAGAGATTCTCTCAATTTCTCTCTCCTTTCAATGCATTCTCCCATTATTTTAAGTAAAATTCTTCTTGAATCTCCTTAGATTTACCTAGTATGGTGACTTCCTCGGTTCTAATATGTATGTTGAACTTTTTAAAGGTTTGACTTCAGATAGAACATTCAATAGGAAGTCATCCCTAGGGCTTTCACAGAAAAAGTCACCAGACTCAAAAGGAATTTGAAGTAAAAAGAAACATAAAATAAAAATAAACAAGAGAAAGGTGACAATTAGCATGCCGAAAGGTTGAAATAAATAGAATCCTAGTAACAAATCACCTTTGATAAATAAAATAATAATAATAAATGTATATTAATAAATTTACAGTATTAATGTATTTATAGCTTAGATATGAAAAACCAGGTGGGATGAAAAAATGATATCTAAAAAATATATTGTCATTGTGATTTTGGTAAAACATGAGATAGGAAGAGGGATACAACATATCGAATCACCCTTAAATTATGGCGAAATTATCGACTACACATCTAAATTATGAGGGAGTACCATGAATAATCAAGGGCCGAGCTACCATTGCCGTAATGGGTGTCAAGCGACACCCTTTCGCCAGAAAACGCATTTTATAGAGGTAAAATATTGATTTTCTAGGTATATATATCACGGTTGACACCTTTTGACACAAGTTGAAGCTTTAACACAGTGGTTAAGGGGTTGCAAAAATTCCCTAAGGTTGTGAGTTTGATGCTTGCTTGTGACATGATTATAATTTTTTGACACCCCTTAATGAAAATTCTGCCTCCGCCAATAAGTTAAAAAACAACATGTGCAAAAAAGCTCTTATTCTAAATTAGAGAGAGCATGAGGGTCCGATTACTTGGGTTAGAAGAGTCAAATGAAAGAAGACATTAAAACCCTATTTTTTTAGCTTAGAAAATATGTGTATGTGCACATGTTGCATCTTTACTTATTTCTTTATTAGGTAATTAGTGAAGAGGGTAAATAATAATAATAAAGTAAGTTAAGGAAATTCATAGGACTCCTCCATAATTTAGTTGGGCAGTTGACAATTTTATCATAATTAGCCCCTTGTGCTCGTCAAGATCTTTCACTTAGACACCTCAACTACACCTTGTTCCCTTTAGATGCCTGAGGTGGATCCTTACTGTGTCATTTAAACACTTTTCGTTGACCTGACAATTCACACCAAACAGGCGCGTGGAAAGGCCAAAAATCTTCTTTTTTTTTTTTTTTTTGTTTAATTTCCTTCTCTTCTTCTTCTTCTTCTTCATTCTTTTTTCTACCATCTTCCTACCATCATCGACATTACTGTCGGCGCTATCACTACAGGAAAAAAAATCAGTTACATTTTTAATTCAACTCAATTTCTTGCTTTCTCTCCTAGTAAAAAGAAAAAAAATCATAGGAAATCATTGAAACACCATTAAAGGTTCTTTAGAAAGCTTGAGGGTTTAAAATGGGTTACTTTATTTGATGAAAATTTTGAAACATTAATGTTGGGGTTGTCTCGGGTCTTCGTGGGGAATCTTTAGCTGAAGTTACAACAAATTTGGAGAAGTTTTTCTTAAAATTTTAGATTAAAATCGTGGTTAGAACAAGAACACACATGAAAATGGTGAAGAAACCAAGAACATGATTTCAAAAAAATTCTTTTGTTACTAATTGTTTTTTTTTTTGTGTGTGTGTTAATAATGTGTAGGGTTTAGAAAATAGATTTTTTTTAATCTTTTCTGAAATATTAGTTTTACTCAAAATTAGTTTTTATATTATTATGAGATCAAGTGATACATGTCATAATTTAATTTGTCATTTTGTCATGTCATCGGCAAGTGTGTTACACACACATTACATATTTGGTTGATTCAGTAAAAAGTGTCTAAATGACATAATAAGGGTCCACCCCGGGTATCTAAATGGAACAAGATTTAATTGAGGTGTTTAAGTGAAAGATCTTGACGATCACTTGGCCCGGCGATGAGTTTGGACTTCAGTAACCAACTGGTGACATCACCTTTACACTTTGTGACCAATGTCGGAGCCTCCCACGTAGCAGAATGCAGACAATAACCTTTTGAAAGAGGCCCCCCATTGACTGTGCCATTCATGACGTGAGGCAATTCATTTCTCAATTAATTAGCTAAAGGCCCTACGAACCGTCATGATTAAACCATTCGTATACAGTACCAAAATACGTGATTAACATGTGTAAACAATTTTTTGTGCATAAAATAATCAAGATAAGAAATAGTGTACAAATGGAACATTTCATTTAGAAAAACAATTAACGAGGATTACAATTTCTAGAACATTTCAAATCTAAAGAGATGTAGTTCTGATTTTTCTCCTCACGAACATCAATTAGCTTGATAGTTTGATCTTGAACCTTACGGACTTTGAATTTGAATCAATAGCTTGATCAACATTTTGATGATCGTTACGAATCACGATTTGAGATCCAACTATCACGAACAGAACATTTGAAGCGCTCGCTTGAAATCTTGGCTTAAACTTCATCATGAAGATTGCGGATGTAAAGGAAGACTATTAATGTTTTTTCTTCAGGAATGCTTGAGCTTTTCTTTTGCTTGCTTGATGTGCTTATGATTTTTCCTTTTTCCTCAGGAGCGGGGGATGCAATATTATATTACAGGGTTTATCTGAACTTAATACTTTTAATGCGGAGCACAAATAATTTATTTATAAAAATTTATTAAAATTGCAATAAATAGTAAATTGAATTCATATCTTTTAAAAAATATAATGTGTTAAATATTAAGAACCTCAACGGTTAACCCCACATAGCTTAAATCCTGGAGCTCGTGGAATAATAAAATAAATTCGATAAAGCTAAAAAATTTATTTTAATTTGATTGGTTCGTTTGAATTACAAAACAATCTTATTTATTTTGTGATAAGGGCCATTTGATTGGCCTTAGTGTGCCCTTATACACTTGGCGAGCTTGCATTGGCAAGCCGAATTGATTTGGCATGCCACATAGCTTGACATATGACATTTTCACTTCATAATTCATTTGGCTTGGCGTCACCTAAGTTGATATGTGACAATGGTATGAGCTTTAAGATGAACAAACAGCCATTTGAACCTGAAAGTTTACTTTTTAAAAATTATGCAACAATACTACAAGTCAGCATAGCTAATAATTCAAAATTACTAGAAAAAATAGAGAAAAATAATTTTAAAAAATTGACTTCCCAAGTAATAACGCGTGCATGCACATAAAATGGGACGGAAGGAGCATGACATTTTAATTAATATCTATAAAACATGTTTTTAATGATAATAAAACAAGAAAATTATATTGTTATCTTCAAAGAAAATTAAAAAAAAATTCATACAAAATGAAACATCAATATTATTCCTTCCGTCCCAATTTATATAACACTCTTTTCTTTTTACACCACTAAAAAGCGACACACACACACACACACACATATATATATATATATATATATATATATATATATATATATATTTATTTAATTAGTAAGTATCTCTCTATCCCATCGATTTATGGCACCATTTCCTTTTTGGTCTATCCCAAAAGAATGTCACCTTTCGATATTTAAAACAATTTAACTTTTATTTAGATGATTCTGATCACACATTTTTATAAGGCTTGCTTGGACCACAGATTTCAAAAGTCTTCCTTTCTTTTTTAAACTCCGTGTCAAATCAAATGGTGTCACATATATTGGGACGGAAGGAGTCATACTTAACTTTAAATTTTTAATTTTATCCTTAATGAGATAGTTTATAGTCATACAATTATTTACCATTTGTTTTAGATCATAAAGTTCTAAATGTTTTTCTATATTCTTAAACTTTCAACTTAGTCCGACATGTACGTTCGTATAAATTGGACGGAGGGAGTACACCTACAAATTAATTGTTTGAACCTGAAAGTTTACTTATATGTGTAACCTACGTGTACTGAAAGTCTAAAACCTTATTTTCCTCAAACGAGAAACAGATTTAATTTCTGTCTCAATATCAGAGGCGGATGGAGCACATTAACTTAGGGTTCAATTGAACCCCAAACTTTCAATGCGGGATACAAATTTATGTGCAAAATTTTACTAAAATTACAATAAATAATAGATATGAACTCATAACTTTAAATATATAATGGCTCAATACTAAAAATTTAAAAAATTAAACTCCTAAAATTTAAATCTTAAATCTGGCTATGTGTCTCACCCATTAAGTAACGAGAGTACGACTCATTCTTTTACTATAAATAATGCCCAATCACTACAACGTGCTAAAACCCGATAACGTTTTCTTATTCATCTGTCTAATTTATTGCTGACACAGTCAAACAGGCCCCACAAAAAAAACCCGATAACGTTTTCTTATTCATCTGTCTAATTTATTGCTGACACAGTCAAACAGGCCCCACAAAAAAAAATACATACCTTTCTCTAAACTGATACGTTCCGTGTGCGCGTCCATATCGAATATCCACGTGCTCTTTCCTCTCTCTTCATAATCAAAAATCTATAAAAACACCATGCACATTCTACTACTACAAAGTACAAAATACAAACTACAAGAAACTCAAGAAAGAATAACTTAGATTCAATTAATCGAAATTCAGAAGCTGAAATTTTACTTGTACCAATAACAATGATGAATGACTCGATTCCATGTTCTTCCATTAGAGCGGAAGCTTCGTCGAGCAAGGCCAAGAAGCCTGCAGGACGAAAGAAGTTTCAGGAAACTCGCCACCCGGTATACAGAGGAGTGAGAAGGAGGAATAATAATAAGTGGGTTTGCGAGCTACGTGAGCCTAGCAAACAAAAGCGAATATGGTTGGGATCTTACCCGACCGCAGAAATGGCTGCACGTGCACACGACGTTGCTGCATTGGCGCTTAGAGGACAGCTAGCCACTCTGAATTTTGCGGACTCCGCTTGGCGGTTGCAAGTTCCTGTATCAACGGATCCCAAGGAGTTACGCCAAGCGGCTGCCAGAGCTGCAGAGGCGTACGAGCAACAACATATCCAGTGTAATTTCACAAGTGGGGTCTGGGGGCCAAGTGAGGAAATTGAAGTTAATATTGGTGATGAGAAAATAAAGGGTGTAGCACCAGAAGAAAATATTGTAGATTATAATTGCATGCAGAATATGGTACTGGCTGAAGAAAATGTTTTGTACAATAACTCATGTGGAGAGATGGGAATGTATGGGACAAAGGAATGGCAGGCAAACATGGAAGAAGGATGTTTGTTTTCACCAAATCCATGCTTATTAGGGAGTCATTTCAGCTGGGATGATCTGGAAAGTGATGTTGAGGTGTCCTTGTGGAGTTATTGATATCATATTGTAGCTAAATCAATTTTGTAATTTGTTAAAACTCTTTTTCTTTTCCAAATCTTATTTGAAGGTTTGGGATATGGATTTTGCCGCTTTTAATAAGAAATCTATTGTTTAAGAAAATTAAGAAGCAACCTCAGTATGGGATTTTGATAGTTTTGATAGAACAAACTTAAGTATATTTGTACACATGCGCATTAGACCCAGAACATGTGAATTGGGGCGGGCAGGCAAAGCTTAAAATGTTAAGGATTGTAATTTGTACTCCATTTTACTTGTCATGTTCTTTTTTTCACGACTTTTAAGAAAATATTAACTAAAATGATAAATTTATTCCTTGATTTCAATTTAATACTACTCTTTTTTTCACCACATTAATCTTTCTCCACATTTATTGAGTAAAGATAAAGGTGGAAATTAATAATTAACTATATCTTGATTGTCTAAAATGACAACTAGTCTGTCCGTGCCATAGTCCTTGTCACATTTCCCTTTTACATTTCTCTTAATAAATCAATTTAATATTACTCTCTTTTTCACCATATTAATTTCTCTCCACATTTATTGAGTAAGGGTAAAGGTGAAAACTAATAATTAATTATATCTTTATTTTTTAGAATGACAACTACTCCGTCCGTCCCATATTACTTGTCACATTTCCCTTTTACAGTCTCTTAATAAATCATAAATAAAAAGTATTTTTTACTAATTTACCCTTAACTCTTTTCAATGAATATACACTCTATTTACTTATCCATATTGCTTACTTTAAAAAAAAAAAAAATTAATGCTAAGGGCAAAGTGGGGAACATTTAATTAATTCTATCTTGGTTTTTTAAGTTGACAAGTATTTTTGGATGGATATTTTTAGTAATATGGAACGGATGCATGGAGTATTTTGGACCGTCTATATTTAGTAAGGAGAACAAGTAAAATGGAACGCATGGAGCACATTTTATGAACCTCCTTTGAATTTTAGTTGGAAATACCAATTTTAAATAACTTTAGCATTTCTTGATGTGATAGTGTGTGCAACTGAAATGGGAAAAATGACATTTCACTGAAATTACCGTAGTTTTGTTAATATCTTACGACTTAAGTGCTCGTTATTTGGTTAGTACGTACGGGGACTAATCACGGAGCATTGTTTATAACTAATCAACAACAACAACAGCAACATGCCCAGTATAATCCCACAATGTGGGGTCTGGGGAGGGTAGAGAGTATGCAGACCTAACCCCCACCTTGAAAGGTAGGGCGGCTGTTTTCGAAAGACCCTCGGCTCAAGAGAGAAAACAAGACAAGACAAAAAGTCAGATAGGGACAAGCATATCCAAAACAATATGAAAACGAGGAATAACAAAAGCGAGAAAGTCATGATAGAATAATCTGGAAAGAAAGGAGCATTAACTATCATAAATAAATAAGATAATCAAAGTACAAGGCCCAACAAATATAAGCAGAAATCAAATGGTAATAAACGAATAAACAAAACTACAACTACTAGGGTGAAAGGATAAGCAACCTAGCCTTCTATCCTAATCTAAATCCTCCACAACCTCCTATCTAAGCTCATGTCTTCGGTAAGCTGAAACTGTGCCATGTATTGTTTATAACTAATCAGATAAGCTTAAAATAATTAAATTTTACAATCCGCGGATAGTAAAATTAAACATGAGAGAATTTATTACAACCAAATTGACGAAGTTAAACCAGAAAAAAGATATCGTAAACTAATGAATTAGAGAGAGATAATAGTAGTATGTATAAGAAGAAATATGAAAAAAAAATAAAGAATGAGATATTTATAATTGAGTCTTGAGAATAAGGGTCATAGAATAATCTCAAAAAGTTAGGAATTAAAGATCGTTTTGCCGCGGTGGTGGGGGTGGCCGGGGGTGTAGAATAGGCGCGATAGCCTATATTTATTTCCACATGTCCAATTACTTAATTTACTACTCCCTCCCTTTCAATTTATATGAACCTATTTGATTGAATGTACATATTTAAGAAAGAGAGAAGAGCTTTTGAAACTTGTGGTTCAAAATAAGTTTTGAAAATTTGTGTGTTGAATCATTCGTAAAAAGAAATTTGTTTCCAAATTAGAAAAGAGATCATTCATTTTAACACGAATTAAAAAGGAAATAGGTTCAAACAAATTCAAATAGAGGGAGTATATTAGGAATATGTCATATATACGTACTTTAACAAATATATACATGATTGAAGCTGCAGCGAGTAATCTCGGATAAACCCATATCTCCTTTCACTATATGTGCCTCTGGTTATGGCTAAAAATAGGTGTTGACTTGTTCGTTACTGAGGTAATAGGGTGTGCTGAAAGTACAAAAGTTCTTTTTGTTCATGTTCTGATTACTATATAAACAAAAAAGAAGGACCACGTGGACACAATATGGTACCGCACGTAAATCAGTTTGCAAAATTTGCAGGTGAAAAGGTACAAAATGGGTTTCCTTTTCTTCGTGGGGGTCAATAAATCAGTATATCTTGCGTAATTAAGAATGTTGGGCTTTTCACGTGCTAGTGATTGTATATAACGACAAAAATAATGATTCCTCTTCTTATTTCTAATTTCGTCAATAGGACGAAAAGCTTTTATGGGTCGCTTGGTACATAGAGATATTTTACTATAAATAAAAGGGGGGTAAAATAATATTAATTAATACTCATAATCGAACGCAAGATAAAATAATCATACATTTTATCTTAAAATTATTATCCTTACTCCAACAACTAAACGATTCCTTAAAGTTTAACGAAATTAACGTTTAGAAATTAAGCTTGTAAAACGCACACACGTAAACTCTCAAAGTACAAACATTCCAAGTGAAAGTTGCTCCCAATCGATGAGGTTTACTAGTAGTATCTAGGGCTGGACATTCGGTCGGTTCGATTCAGTTTAAGAAATTCGGTTCAGTTTTCGGTTTGGTAATAATGGTAACCGAAACCGAACTAAAATAAATTCGGTTCAGTTCGATTTTTGCAATTTCGGTTTGGTTTATTTTGGTTTGTTTTTTCGGTTTGGTTAAATTCTTTGAATTTAAATCCTTTAGTACCTGATTTCACTCAATGTTAAATCCTTAAATATTGTAACTACTTGAATTAGCATAGTACCAAATCTGCCCATCCACTCCACCAGTAAAGAAATAGGGAAGTGAAGAGTCTGATCCATTATCTCTTGGACATAACATGTGTATTTCAGAATTCAAACTCAAACAAAGTAGCACTGATGGTTCTTTATAAGAAACCAGCACTTCTAATGAGCATGAACCATTGCACTCTGCCTTTGAGTTAATGAAGATGAGGATAAAGATCATAAGCAGAGTGTGTGTTTTGAAGAACAACCCTAGTTTCTAAAGAGATTTGGCAGGCGGCTGGTGTGATCATTTTTGGAGTTAGGAGTTGTGGACTTGTGTACATTGTAATGGTGTAATTGTTAGGGATTGGAGTTGGGTTGGTTATTTCTAGGAAAATTTACTTGTTATAGCTACTTTTACTACCTATTTAATGTTAATAACTACCTTTTATTAAAATTAATAATAATAGCTAATTAATTTTCTAAATTGCCCATTATAGATACAACAAGAACTTCCACTTATCGCCCACAAATACACGTAAATAAAGGGAAACGCTATCTCATCTTCCCATTTTTGAAACGCACGTAATATACTTTAGTTTCTCTCTCCCTTTCCATTAATTTTAGCCTTTTTTTTCTCTCATCGAATCTATCCATTACCATCAAGCACGATTCCACTACATTTCATCGTGCCGAGATTCGGGGCTGTGTATTTGTGTAAGTTTTTCATTTTTTTGTGTATTTTAGTCAACTTAATTCTATATTCTTGACTCGTTTTCAAAAAATTATAACTTTCAATGCTTAGGGTTTCCCATTTTGAGTAGTGAAAATCATCAATTAATGGCGGATGAAAGCATACGGTAGGGTTACAAGAGGTATCCCACATACTCTTCAAAATTTAGATTCCCCTTCGTTTGATTTGGGTATTTCTCGGCAACAACATGATGTTGATGCGGCCGGTGAGAAACTTGTTCTTGAAAGGAGATCTAAGAAAATCCATGATCCTTCCGTAATCGAAATCCTTCAACTCGTTAATTTGGAAAAAATAAATGATTTTGATACCGCCACAAAGAGGAGAAAAACATCCGATGTTGCTTATAGTAGCAAAGGGAAAAATGTTGTAGAGACAGATGTCGGAGAACAACAATTAACGATGGACAAGCAGGTATTTTTTCATTACTGGTCCACTTGATGTACAGATGGTGAATGAATACCGTACTTGGCTTCGAAACGGTCTGCTTGTGAGGCACGATAGCAAGTATGTGTTTTTCTCATAGTTTTACATATAGTGATTCCGCATGATTTTTGTGAATAAGTTGAGGTATTTTGGTTTTTTTGTTGGCGCAGAAAGAACTACGAAGACCATTACAAAAAAAAATGGCAGGTTTTGACAATGGAGTCAAATTCAATTTTGGCATCACAACTGTCAATGATAAGAACTGGTTTACACGTTATCGATGGATGGTCGACTTTGGAATGACGAGGTGATTTTTTATCAAAGATATGCCCTATCAACTAGTTGTTTTACACATGCACTTGGTGTATTTTTAGCTATTCTGTATTTTACAAATACACATGAGCCGGAAGTATTTTCGGATATTCCTACTGCCGTGTTTTTATAAAATACGAGAGGTTCTCAAATTTACATTTTTGCTACTACAATGCTGTTTTACGTGTTTACCGTGATCTAATTTATGTATTTTTTAACATAACCAGACACATTGACGTCATTTTCTATTACTTTCGGAAGAAAGGAAAGTATGACAAAAGGAACAATTTCGTATTCACCACGCTTGGATCGCCTATTCAACCTGGAAAATTGATGTGGTCCACCATGCATATCGCAATGTTGAAACACAGACAAATGTGGCAACTGAAGAGCAAGTATTGATTGAGTATGTTAAGGGCCACAGGCTTATTTCCAATGTCCCGTGGCATACCGTTGACAACGTGCTAATACCGGTGAATATACAAGAAGAAAATCATTGGTTATTGGTACTCCTTTCATTCAAGGACAGGTATTTTTAATGATGAATTAAATATTTTATCATTAGTTTTTCATTCATTATTTTACCGCTGAATTCTTCTTCTTCTTTTTTTAAAAAAATAATGTACGAACGTCGTATGTTTACAACTCGTATCAATCACCCGGCACAACGCGGTTGTTAGGAATGAAATAAAAAGCTTGCTACTGCTAACCACATTTCCTACATCTCGGTGGATTCTATGTAAATCAAAAAAGCATAGATTTGGTGAAAGACCCGGCATGCGGATAAGGGACGATCGATATCCTTGAAGTTGTCTATGTTGATAACTGCCCCGCGACAAGCTGCGGTAGCACGTAAGTTATAGACATACATTTTTTAAAATATCATAGAGTATCAAATACATGATATATCATATCAATTTATTATTCTTATAAAATACATGAGTTATTTGAACTTGAGATACCTTGTTTAGAACTTGAAACATATATTTTCTAATAAAAGTTTTTTTTTTTTTTTTTTAGGGATCGTGTTTTTGTGGCCGGCAATCTTTGAGTATTTGACATCGGGTGAAAGGATTCCGGATGTCATTGATGCACACACGCACGTATGAGATACGGTGCACTCTTATGGGACTACGGCTGAAGGCAAGGTTGCTGACAATGCAGAGAGTGATAATGAAGTTCCACCAAGACCGATCAGGCCACCAATCGATTATGACACTGTAGATGCAATTGATGTTTGATAAATACTATTCGTGCATTCCATGTTTTTTGTCCTTTTTTTCATTACGGAAACAATCGATGTTTTTTAGATGTATTTTGACTTATGTTGGATAATTATCATTTAACCAAAGTAATCTCAGTGGGTTTTATGTTCCATATGTTTGAAGTACTTAGTTCCATATATTGTCAAATAAATCTGAAGTTTTGAAAAAATATAGTAAAATGCGACACCATGAATCCACAAATACATTTATTCACCAGGTTCACAAAATATGTATGTTTTAATTCCCCGACACAAAATATGTATGTTGTAGATATGTTTTAGGTTAATAAACACATCTTGCGGATTTGATATGGATATTTCATCGGATCCCACGGACTATGAAGATTTTATCGTGCCTCTTGTTTTCAAACCGTGACTTTGGACCAACTTGAAAAACCCTTTATAATTACCAAAGTTATGCCGGACCCGGCATACTTTTTGTTAAGGAATTACAAATTTTATGCCGGACCCCGCATACTCATGCCTTATGGGCGTACTTGGCATAAGTATGCGGTCCGCATAACTTTGATAATTCCTTCACAAAGTTATGCCGGGTCCGCATAAAAGTTTACCTCTTTAAAAGTATGCCCCCGGCATAAACTTGTTAAGGATTTACTAAACTTATGCCGATGGGGGCATACTTATGCCTTATGGGCAAACTTTGCCTTGAAGCATATATATGTATTTTTTCAAGCATATAAACCAAAGTTACATGGAAAAGTATTATCCGCAACCAAATGTCCATCCCGATACAAATTCACACTTTGCCCGGGCAATACAAAGTAGTTAGCAATTGTTGATAGACTTCGAAAATTTGGCATTCAAGTGCCACCCGATTGCATCTTACGTAGTGCGGACCCAAGAAACATTTTCCCATCTTTATTTTGAATGCTCCATCACAAAAGGACCGTGGTACAGATTGTTGGTATGGCCGGGGTACACTAGAAGAATAGGGGAAATTTGCAAAATGAAATCAAATGGATCTCACACATTGCTAGACACAAATCGGCCACCGCTCCATTACTTCTTTCGCATTTTTGGTAGCTAGTGGCATTGGTTTGGAGAGAAAGGAACATACTCGATTTCAAAATACTCGGTTTCTTCCTGATAGACTTTGCGAGAGATTGCACAACATATTCACATCCAGCGAGAACAACTTCAAATGGCAGAGAGCTCTTTGCTGCTATGAATTGCTATCCCTAGCTAAGTGTAGTTGATTGAAATCGGTCGTTTTTTTAATGTAATAGTTGCTCCTAGTTTGACTTATACAAGTTAGTGAGTAGGAATTTTACCATGTACGATTGAAGGTCGGCTTTAACTTTGTCTTTGTAAAAGTTTTTTGGATGGAATAAAATAGACTTTCAACCAAAAAAAAAAAGTTTGCCTTATAAGGCAAAGTTTAAATTTTGTATGCCCTCCGTGACTTTTAGTTATGTTTAACTAAAAGTCCTTTAGGGCGTACTTTGTCTTGAGGGGGAGCCTTTTAGTTATCTGATCCGGCATAACTTTAACTTTTTCTTAAAGATTTTATGCTGGATCCGGCATACACTCCCCAGTTCTGCCTTGCGATTTGTTCTCCTTCTTCAGTTCCACATACACCCTAACACCCATGTCATTGTGAATTTCCATTGGAATATAATCACCTTCAACCATGTATTTTATGCTTATGTTTTTCATTTTCGTGTCCAAATTCAATTGTGTTGCAACTGTTTGTAACAATTCCTCATACGTCGAATACCGCCGAAAGTCACGGATCAATTTTGTAATTGACGTATTTATTCTCGTCGTTCCAAATACCAGAGTGTCTAATCAATGATGAAATATTGGCCATTTCATAAAAAAAAAATTCCTTGAATCACTGTGTCGACATAAACCTGTAATATGTATGCCCTACATAAGATTCACGTTCAAATTTAAATAATACATAGTTCAGCTAGTTCAGTTTACATTGTTCAGAAATACATAGTTTATAAATACATAGTTCGGCTAGTTCGGTTTACATTGTTCGTAAATACATAGTTTATAAAAATACATAGTTCAACTAGTTCGGTTTACATTGTTCGTAAATACATAGTTTATAAATACATAGTTTAGACAAGATGCGTAAATACATAGTTCGGTTTACATTGTTCATAAATACATAGTTTACAAATACATAGTTTAGACAAGGCAAAAATACATAGTTTAGATATTATAAAAATACATAGTAGAGCTACTATCGAATTACATTTGTTCGAAATACATGGTTTAGATATTGAATTACGGAAAAAAATACATAGTTTAGATTCGAGAATAAAAAAGATATGAACTGGATCTTCGAAAGTTATTGATGAAAACTTCGAAAAGTTATTGGAACGTGTAAAAGAGAAAACATATTTCAATATAACATACACATATTGTTACACTTCGAAATACTTAGTTTTAGCTTCGGAAAAATAAAAGATATGAAGCTGATCCTTTTTTTTTTGGATTCCTAACAATTCATGTACATTAACATACTTACAATAAGATTACATTATTATTTTCGAATATCGTGATGATGAAGACGAAAAAAAAAAAAAAAAATCGAAGAAATAAACAACTTTGACATTATGATCCAAGAAAACAATTGAAATCACCTAAATACAAATTGAATATACGAAATTTGTGAAATCAAAAACGGTCTTTTTGCACGAATTACACGATGATTGTCGTGTTTGTTATTGCATTTTTTGGATGTGTTGAAGATTTATTTTTGAATTTTGAATTTTTACGTTATTGATCGTTGAACAATGAATGGAAGAAGAGAATCGTTTAAGGTAAGGGGATATTACGGCTAATTATGTGGAAAGGAAGTTAAAAAATATATTGAATTCGCATTTAATATCACCACGTTTAGAGGCTAAAATAAAGGAAGTCAAGCCCTTATTTACCGTATGCTCATGTATTTGCGACAAGAAATACATCCGAAAACATACACAAATCAGCTGATTTTTAGCTACGAATTGTAATATTAAAAAGGGTAGTTACAAATGGTAGGAAGCTACAATAAGGTAGTCATTTGAGAAATTTTACCTATTTTATTTTGGGCCTATTTAGGTATTTGTGGGCTGCGGGTTTAGGTATTTGGTATAACCCAAACCCAATGCATTATGTTTAGGGGGAAAATAGACTGGTTAATAAATTTGGTTTTTCGGTTAACCACATTAAAATATTCAAAAAAGAATTTTTGAAAATTAAAACCGAAACCGACCGAATAAATCGAAAAACCTAAACCGAATTTTAAAAAAAAAATCAGTTCGGTCGGTTTTTTCAGTTTGAACGAATTGTGCCCAGCCCTGCTAGTATCTCTTTAGTTTTTCTTTTTCAGAAAGTACCTCTCAAAGGAACTCGAATCATGTGTTGACGAGTCTGTTCATGGTAGCATCAACATATTGCCAAATCTTGTTGCAAAAACTAAACGGTTCTGTCGGCACGAGCAATTGAAAAAATTGAACTCGGCCTTCTATAATCGACCCATCCAAGCACTCGACTACCAACTGGTTCTCATAAACAACTGATATTAGTAGTACTTTATAACTTCAGCTGTTGTTCCGTTTTAGCTTTCTTTAGATACTAAGTAGAATATTGTATTTTACTACTTCAAGGGATCTCTGTAACAATGGTGCATACGAATTTCTAATAAAATAACTCGACCCTCTTTTTTAATGGTGGCAGTGGTGGTAGAGGGAAGGAAATTTTAGTTATAGAAAAACAAATAGAGAGGAGGGGTAAAATGAGTTAGGAATGCTGAGGTGGCATCCACCTCATTAAATGTAAGTGTCACGTAGGATTGGATTTTCACCTTGAACAACTTTAACAGAGAATGAGTATATTTGATCCAATAGTATAATGGCAGGGGTATATTTGAACCCAAAGTATAACGAGGGATATATTTAAACCTTTTCTCATAGTACATAAGTATATTTGGCCTTTTTCCGTATTGTAATTGCAGTGAAAAGGCATATTTTAACATCACTCCTGTGACATGGTACGAAGCTATTACTTCCTATCTTCTAACATTAGAATGATCGCTAAATTAGTTATCTATTCCCTCCGTGTATTTTTACTTGTCCGGTAACTTTGAATATCCTTTAAGAAATAACAATTGATATGAGCATTTTATCACAATATTCATATCAATTGATGTCTAGTCTTGGGATCTTGTAAAATAATTTGGGGAATAAATAATTAATGCTAAGAGTAAAACATGAAAAAAAATCTCCATATATACTAAGAGCCCGTTTGGATTGGCTTATAAGTTGCTTATAAAATTGTTTTTCAAATTTTTTGAATGTTTGGTAGTAAGGACTTTTAGATCATTTTGTCTTAAAATAAGCTCAAAAAATTAATTGGACCCGTTTGACTTAGCTAATCTAAAGCAACTTATGGTAAAACGAACATATAAGCCAAAAAAAATAAGTTAGGCTACTGACTTATTTTTATTTTGCTTATAAATTTACTTTTTTAAGCCCATCCAAATCCCGGCTCTAAGAGCCCGTTTGGATTGGCTTATAAGCTGCTTATTCTTTATAAAATTTTTTTTTGAGTGTTTGGTGGCGAAATAAGCCATTTTAGTGCTAAAATAAAAAAAAAAAATAATTGGGCGTTTGGCTTAGCTTTATCTAAAGCGGCTTTTATAAGTTTGTTTTAGAACATAAGTACTTTTTTAAGCCCATCCAAATAGGCTTTAAAAATGACAAGTAAAAGTGAAAATGCATTCTTAATATAATGGACAAGTAAAAGTGAATGAAATACCTTTCAACTTGGCCGCCACCCTTGTTTGACCTTCAAATGGGTTGGTCTTTAATTTTTGCCTTTTAAAATTGAACTTATGTTTAGTGAGATATAAGTATAGCTAATTTCCTTAAGGATACTGAACATAACTTATGAAATATTATTATGCGAGATTATAAATTTATACCCCATGAAAAAATTATTTGTCTTGAGGAGCATAAATTAAAGACCATCACAAATTTGGACTCCCACTGAGGCAAAGATTAGTTTGGGCTTTCAAGCTTTAGCCCAAAAACTTTATCCAAGAATAAAACCATTTTTTTGTGCGGATTGTCCTTCAAAAGCACTGGTCTTTAATTTTTGTCCCTCAAATTGGTGGTCTTTAATTTTTGTCCTTCGCCTAATATTTCAAGGTTTTGTGTTCGAACTCCAGCTCAGTAAAAAAAAAAAAAAAAAAAAAAAAGGAATTTCGCAAAACTCTACCTCAGGTAGAATTTTGAATGCAAAAATCTGCCAGAGGCCTAACCCTAAACCTCATGGTATTAGACGAAGACAAAAATTAAAGACCACCAATTTGAGGAACAAAAATTAAAGACCAGTGACTTTGAAGGGTAATCGTGCAAATGACCCGAATCAAACCCAACCTACTCCCCAATTCCTTATTTTGAGTCGAGTACTAATGCAACAATTTTTTGCTCGAATTGGCCTTCAAAGGCACTGGTCTAAAATTTTGCCCCTCATATTGTTGGTTTTAATTTTTGCCCTTCACTTAAAAAAGTGACCGAAAATACTCTGAGATTTTGGGTTCAAACCCCCGCTCAATAATAAATAAAAAAAGAAAAAAAAATTAATTGCAAGGCAAGACTTTGCAAAAAGTCTACCTTATGCGGCAGACGTTGCTTTTTTTAGTTATGCCCAGCAGAGCAAAATCCGCGCGTAAAAATAGGACTTTTCACGAAGTCTTGCCTTGCGATTTTTTTTTTTTAATTTTTATGACTAAGCCGGGTTCCAACCCAAAATCTCGGAGTATTTTAGGTGAAGGACAAAAATTAAAGACCAGCAATTTGAGGGGAAAAAATTAAAGACCACCCCCAAAGTAGGGAAATCGTGCAAATTGCCGCTAATGCAATGGGGAGAGATGTGCCAGTGGAATAAACAATGTTTAACCAAACATTTCTCCTTTTGCATCTAAATTCGTTAGGAAAATAATACTATATTTGCAGGGTCAATTATTTTTATGTATATATAATATATGATGAATCTCTTGACTTCTTTGTATGTTTACTTTTTTATATATTAAATCATTAGTGAAAATACTGGCTCCACCACCTACTGGCAATCAAGGTGTCACCAAATTGGAAACCTCTACTTATAGGACGAAGTGCAATATTTTGTTTGGTGTATCGTGAGGTTATTCCTCTCGAATTTCAAATTTACTTTGACCGGTTGTTGTACTGAGATCTCAGTTTTTTTTTTTTTTTTTTTTTTTTTTTTTTAAAAAAAAAAAATTCTATATATTATAATGAGTGGTTTCAACATATCTGCTTTTTGTCAACAATGAAAAAATTGAGGCTATTATAGTCTTTAAAACACATCAATGCAAAAAGCTTGCTTAGCGAGGTTGTATTTTGTGGTTTGTTTGTTGGACCTTGTCAGCAACTCTAGCAAAAGCCTACCTTTTTCATTGTAATTACAGATCATGCCCTCACTTGAAATAAATGTCATTTAAAGAGGTGGGGCCATCAGATTTTTCAAATTGGCATGTGGCCCTTAATCTAACAATAATGATGTCATATTACTCTACACTAATTTCCTCCATTAGGATAAATGCTTATATATACCCATGTTTATTATATTGCTAAGTAATTTTGATGAGGAGATAATTTATAGTATTAAATAATCATTACTTATTAAATACTAAAATCTTGTTAATTTCCTCCATTAGGATAACTACTTATATATACCCATGTTTATTATATTGCTAAATAATTTTGATGAGGAGATAATTTATAGTATTAATTAATCGTTACTTATTAAATACTAAAATTTTATGTATAAATACAAGTCCTGAATTCTCTCTCTTCATTTTTATTTAGCCTTGATATTAAAGAATTTTTTACTTGTCCATTTTAGCAAATCCAAAGAGATTTTATTATTTTCTTCTAATACTATCAATAGTCAAATTTAGATTTCAAAGCATAATTAATAAGTTTAATTTAGTAAAATAAACCCCTAATAAATATTTTCTTAAGAGAGTATCAAGGCAACATAACCAAATAAAAAAACGGAGGGTAAACATCGAATATGAATAAGAGTTTACCTTTGTGGGGAGTAAACATAATTCGCTATTAAATAGCGTATAACAATTTGCCATTCTTTTATACGCAAAACAAACCACCCAATGTTTTATTAAGTCTAACTAATGCTCCTATGAGTTATTGATAATTACATATATTAAAGCTCAACTTTGAGTTTCATGAACTTATCAGAATTTATATTCTAAATAAAATTTATTAACATAAAAAGGATAAGAACTTATAACATTTTTTCTTTGGAATTAAAAAAAAAAAAAGTTATTCTATTCAGCTTTTAAATATTTTTATAGGATCAATAAGAAGTTTTTCAATTTAAAATATATCAAATTATTTTCTTGTAAATAAAATGATGTTACGAAAAGAGCAAGAGCACAAGAAGATTTACTTCTTTCATTTAAACTTATGATGTAATTTGACTAAATATTGACATACATTATTTCGCTCTTTCATATCCTAGGAAATTTCACTTGGAAAAAAATGTTTCATATTAACAATTTCAAGTCCATAAGAATGGTTGTCAATGTACAAGATCTTGATAAAATAAGATCTTTAAAGTTAAATTATCTTTAAATATAAATAGTGATTTTTTAAATCTAAAAAATTTATATAGTATAAAATGAAAAAGGTGATAAATTCAACCTTTTTAAATGTGGGCATGGGCCTGTACTCCCGGAGGTAATCAATTGTAAGGTTAAAAAACATCTTTGCCCTGTGCTTGCTATATTCCTGGATCTAAATTAAGAGTTTAGAATTTAGAACATCAATAGACTACGATTTGCTAAAGATATATTTATCGTTCAATTTGTAAAATACCAGCACGGGCCAGTCTCACCTAGTAGAGTTATAGATTATTGTGTAGTTTCCACAACGAAATCGGAAACCTTGTGATCATTTGGATAAAATTACAACGTACAATACTTAAAGAAACAAGAATAAGCAATGGATCGTAGCTAAACGACAAAATCCTTAGATAATCTTATTTAGCGACGAATTATTCTTTTTTTTTTTTTTTTTTTTGTAAAATATGAGTAATTTAGCAACAGATTAGTGACGAGATTAGTCCTATAATTCCAATTTTTTTAATGGTGGTACAGTTTTCTATCCCAGGTTGGTAACCATTTGTGACACTCCAGTTTAGGAGGAAAGTCCCACATTGGCAAAACACAAGAGAGATGCTGGGTATATAAGTAAACAGGCCTTACCTCCTAGTCCGAGGCGGATTTAGAATTTTAAGGTTGTGGGTTCCCAAATAAAATTAACATGCGATAATAATCAGAAAAAAAATAAGTATTGAAATTCTTCATATAAACAAAAAGTAGCGAACCACATTATCATTACAATTGTACTCGATGAACTGCCATCTTTTGAAAACGATCAATGATTGCTTCATTAGGTACACTTTCAAATACTTCATTCTCTATATAACAAACTAAGCAATTATTCAAAAATTCATCACCAATTCTGCTACGGAAGTCATTTTTAATATACTTCATCAAAGAAAAAGCTCTTTCTACCGTTGCAGTAGCGACATGTAATATTAAGCTCAAATTCACAAGCAAATAAATAAGCAGAGGCGGATCTAGGATTTCAAGGTTGTGGGTTCCCAGAAAAATAAAATTAACATGCAATAATAATCAGACAAAAAATAAGTATTGAAATTCTTCATATAAACAAAAAGTAGCGAACCACATTATCATTACAATTGTACTCGACGAACTGCCATCTTTTGAAAACGATCGATGATTGCTTCATTAGGTACACTTTCAAATACTTCATTCTCTATATAGCAAACTAAGCAATCATTCAAAAATTCATCACCAATTCTGCTACGCAAGTCATTTTTAATATACTTCATCGAAGAAAAAGCTCTTTCCATCGTTGCAGTAGCGACAGGTAATATTAAGCTCAACTTCACAAGCAAATAAACAAGTTTCCAAGTCTTGTGAAAATTTATTTTAACCAATGTCTCTGAAAGATCTTCAAGTCTTTTCAAGTTAGAGAAAACATTGTTCACTTCTCGTACATAGTCAATATAGTTGCCAAGCTCAAAACTAAGATCCTCAAGCATGGAAACACTAAACTCATCCCGATAATGTGTAGCAAGTTTCATAATCCTCTCTTTATCATAATTTGCAAAAGAATTATCCGGACTCAAACTAGCCATACCAAGAAGTAGATCAGTATTCACTTCATCAAAGCGATTGTTAAGCTCTGCAAGTTGTAAATCAATAACAGTATTAAAAACTTCTACACGCAAATTATGAGAATATTTAACACTTGAGCTCTTACGCTTTGATTTTCCAAGAGCATAATTTTTATCCATTTCGAGGATCACAATATCATGCTTGACACAAAATGAAGAGACGTCTTTTACCAAAGAATCCCATTTAGACTCTCTCATAGATTGCAATTGTCTTTTTGTGAAACCAACAAGGTTCATCACACTTACGATATCTTGATCTTTTCTTTGCAAGGCCATATTCAAATCATGTATAATTGCCAACACTTTCAACATCAAATGCAATGTATACACAAACTCATAATATTTTATGTCATCCACTAAAAATTTTGCCAGTGATCTCTCTTGATAATTTGAGCCCTCCTTAGCAAGAACTCCAAGTACATGAATAATTGAGGAGAATAAACTAATAAAGTTACGCACTGTCTTAAAATGAGAACTCCAATGTGTATCCCCCATTGAAGTCCAAGTTCTTGATTCAATCCACTCACTTGTATGAACTTCACCGATCACTAGTAGTTCCGCTTTAATTTTTTTACGCGATCGTCTCTAAGCATCTCCACTAAGCTAAAAGAACCTCCAACAACATTCAAAACATTAGCAAGAATATCAAAAAATTAATCTACCTCATGATGCTTCTTTGCAACAGCTACAAGAGTCAATTGCAATTGATGAGAAAAGCAATGTATGCAATATGCCGAAGGAGAATCTTTCATAATCAAAGTTTTAAGACCATTGATTTCTCCTTGCATGTTACTAGCTCCATCATAACCTTGTCCCCGAATTTGAGATGAACTCAAATTATGTTCTCAAAGTAAAGAATATATAGCGTCTTCCAACAATCTTGCAGATGTATCTTTAACATGAACAACACTGAGGAATCGCTCAATTAGTTTACCCTCTTTGTTGACGTACCACAGAATAAGAGCCATTTGTTCTTTATGAGAGACATACTTAGACTCATCAACTAATATCCCAAAGTAATCCCGTTTAAGCCTTCAACAATTGCTTTCATTTAATTTCTTTTGCACAAGAACTCACAATGTCTTTTTGGATACTTGGACAAATCATGATGTCATTTTGTGGAGCATTTTCTAACACAACTTGTTTCACATCTTCATTCTTATCCGCATACCACTTTAAGAGATCTAAAAAGTTTCCTCTTGAAGAAGTTTCACTCTCATCATGGCCTCGAAAAGGCATTCCTTCTTTTAAAAGAAACCTTGCAACATCAATCGAAGCATTCAAGCGAACCCGATATTTTCCTTTAGTTTCCTCATTTTCCTTGTCAAAACAAGTTAGAATAGATTGTGCTTGATTATCTAAATCTAACATCTTCTTGAAACACCGATAATGAACACTATTCACTTTACCCACATGTTTATTAAGTCTTTCTAAACCCTTATTCCAACTTCTGAAACCATCCACTGTGAAAGGATCGCCTACTTGTTTTCCATGTCCTCCCGTCTCATTTTAAACAAGTAACAACATAAGCAAAAACTCGTCTTTTTCAATGTTGTATTCTAACCATCCAGAATATGAAGTGTCAAACCAATCAGAATGACAAGAACGTGGTTTTCCACCAAAATATGTTATTGGAAAAACAAAATGATCACCAGGTTTACATGGACCCTTGTTAATGTAATATCTCCTCACTCTATCACGTAGATTAGGAGAATAAGATGAAATTTGTTTTCTTTTAGAAGGATCGGATTCAAGAGGACCCAAATCCAACATCATGTCTTTACCTGGTCGATAAGGATTGGCATCATCGACGTTGTGAATAACTAGACTTTGTCGAGATCTTGGCGGAGGAGAATCTGAAGTGGTTTGAGGCTTGAAAAATTTTGTGATCATATCTCTCGCTTCACAATTTCAACCTATTTAAATACAAAAATTTAATTTAAAACAAATCACATTCTAGGACCAAATATGAGCTTTGCAACCTCATCACAATATGCACAATATTTACTATGATATGTGAAACAGAAAGTAATTGCAATATTGATGACAATGTCACAATCTACACAATAATCACAATCATAGAATGTCACAATCTACACAACAATAGTAAAAGAAGAAAAATACTTTACATAGACAAAGAGAAAATAAGCTTGCTCCTGATGTAGATGATGCGGGAGGAGAATGGTATGGAGAATTGGAGATGAGAATGAAGTTAAGCCTTGACTCTTGAGCTTTGGGAGAGAAACAAAATGAGAGATGAGAATTTAGGGTTTTTTTGATACTTTGTCGAACAATAGAAGAGAAGCTAATATGATCCTAAATGGCACAAAGGGCACAAAGATGCTTGGAAGGACGTGGGACGTTTGGATGATAGCTTGGGAAGAGAGTGTGGAGGCTTCTACACCAAGTGGTTAAAAGCGCAAAGGGCTAAAAGTGCAAATTGTGGTTATACGATGCAAATCATGGCCAAGAATCCAAATTCAAGGCTAGGGATGTAATTTGGGCTACAATTTCAAGACAATTTGTGTTTGGAAGATGAAGATTCCATATGAGGGCTATTTAAAAATTCCCCGAAAGAAAAGACTAAACCAAACAAGGCCCTTGCCTCATTAATGACATTTTTGTAATAACTTAGTCTTCTTTAGTCTAGGAGTATAAATACTAGTTAGACATTTCATTTACTTAGATTATGTTGAATGATGAATTGAGAAACTCCTTTAGAGATAGATTGTTTAGCTTAGTAGCTTTAGGGTTAGCTATTATAATGGTGAATTCCATTGTTGGTCTTTGAACCTTTAATTCCATTGATTTCATGAAGAGTTGTTCATTTGTGGATTCATTTGAATCACTCTTGCCTTGATTTCAAATAGTTTAGGTTCTTTTAGGATTGAATTAGATTGGGAGGTGTTGGATTTAATATATATCGAGTTCCCGTAAATTCACCCTAATTGGGTCTTGCTTTTTTATCCTCTATTTCTCATCCCCTTTCTTCGATTCTCATCTCAATTTCTTGTTATCCTTTAATTCCGCGTTTTAGTGTTGAATTGGTGTTTTTCCCCAATTCAAATCGTATCAGAAGCTATTTTTTAACTCTAGCTTTTCTTATTTCTCATTTGTTTTGGTTTCAAATTTAATCGAGATATTGGGATTTGGGTAAAGTAATAATTTATTGGTTGATTCTTTTTAGTTGACTTTGTAATGTTTTTTTAAAAAACAATAAAAGAAGAAGAAAAACGTGACTTATGTAATGTTTTTGCTGGGCTCTGTTTTCGCTGTTGGCTGTTGAAGAAAGCAATTTTTTTTAAAAAAAAAATGAGCACCCAGCGGGAATTGATCCCGCTACCACCTGGGCAAAATCCCCTTTGGCAGTCCGCCCCTTTGCCATGGAACCATCCAGCATTTTAGTTATAAGTTCCACACTGAAAATACTTATACTCTTCAATATCTTATAATATAGAAATAGGACTTACGGTCGAGAACCCACACCCGCTACTGTAGATCCGCCCCTGCTCCTAGTTACGCAATTTAAAGCCGTGCAGGCTAGGCTCAAAACGAATAATATCACTAGCGGGCTGGACTGTTACACCTAAGGGTGTCAAGTGGGTCGAGCCAGCCCGAACCCGGCCCGGCCCAGACCCACTAAGAGGTGTAAGGAGCTGGGCTAGGTGGGATTTATTAGGGGGCTGGGCCGGACAAGGTGGACAGCCCACTAGCCCGGCCCACCGATGGCCGGGTGACAGCGCCCACCGGGGCAAGGCCGGCCCGACTTAAATAAAAAAATAAAAAACAAGATAAGTACTACATTTATTACTAATAATAAGTATTTTAAAAATATTGTATCCCATAAATTAGGAGTCTCTTTTTACGAGCACTTTAGTTTTCTTTAAAATTGTATTTTAAAAAACTGAGACAATCTTGTTTTCTCAACAAATATACCTTTGGTACATTTTCAGTATATAGTATATATTAGATTGTGATAGTACTTATCTCAACAAATATACTTTTGATAAATCATTCAATTCAATTTCATGCCTTTTTACAAGTGTCTACGCAACACACACCGGTACCCCTCCACCCCACCCCCTAATAGGCTAATACCCGATGCCCGGACTTGTGGAGATATATGTCACCACATGTTGACACTTAACATGTTCCTCATTTACTCGCTCAAAATGCATCCACACCGCACTGAAGTTGATCTTCGAACTCGAGGAAAAGGTGGAGGTGAAGTAATGTACACTAGTTGAATAACAAATTTAGATAAAGAGAGAATTGTGGAAGAATTGTGTAACAATGAAGAAGAATGGAGAGGTATTTATAGTTTGAAAATATGTAAAGTGAAGTTATTATAAATTTAGGTTCAAATAAAATTAGCAACGACTAATTTTTTAAATTTACAACGGCTAGCTTTTTGAATTTAACGACGACTAAACTTTTTTTTAATTTAGCAATTTTATCATTAGATGTAAACGTTAATTTTATTATTATTAGTAAATGTAAATGTCTATTTTTGTATTAGAACTTAAAAAAAAAAAAAAAAAAACCCGGCCCACTAACTATAACTCGGCCCGATTAGCCTGAGGTGTAGCCCCTATCCAAAAATGGTACACACTTTTCTCTCACTACTCCGGCCCGCTCCCCTTGTGCCCCACGTTTAAATGGCCCGGCCCGGCCCACTTGACACCCTTGGTTACACCATTCAAATTAAAGACTTCACTATAAATGCAGTGGCATCATTTAACGAAGTGATCCATTAAAGAAAAGGAAAGAACAAAAATTCTATTAAGATGCAATTAAAAAACAAATCGCAAGAGCAAGCTACTATAAACAGCCATGCTTTTTAGCTTCGTTATGCTTTTCCTTCTGTCCATTAACATAACAGAAAGTAGACTGATAAGTATGACATAAAATTATACCCTGCTACTAATAGTTATGCCAAAATAATCGACCCTCCTATAAAAGATGAATTTATTAGTCAAGTTATCTTTTATTTCTCAATAATTATTTTCTTGATAGGTGCAACTAGAATTGGGACGAATTCAATTCTAATACGCAATTAGATTTATGGTGTAAATATTGGAGACACATGCTTCAACATTATGCAGAAATTAAGGTCTTTACTACTTTTAATCCCAAAAGGCCTCCTTATGCTTCAGGACTCCGCAGCTAGTAACGATAATGAGTGTGTTAAACTATTGACTTAACCATTAAATTTGACATAAAAACATGTTTAGTTTTGATACTCGAAGTCAACTTCGTAAACACTCAGTATTTTCACTTTTTTCTTCCCTAAGTTAATTATGTAGCTAACAAAAAAAGTAGGAATAAAAATTGTGCAATCAATATTTATCGATATATGTATATATCTGAATTATATATAAGATATATGTGAATACATGACACATAATTTATTGATATTTATTAATTGAACTCAACACCCTGTGGTCAAACATTACACAGAGAACATCTTAGGTTCTTCACTCGTCACTCCGCACTTCTTATTGACTTCTGTTAGGGGTTTAGGGGCAAAAACAATATTACATAACAAAGTTATTAACTGAAACTAGAAATGATGGATCTACTAAAGGTAATAATTTTCATATCAATGGTATAATAAGGAACTTTGCTTGTTCTCTGAAGCTTGTGCGCTGCCATGTCCAAACGCCTCTTCTGAAGGTTTGGGTGGTCCTCCTCCATTTCCACCATGAGATGGCCCAGATGGTGGAGATACCTTCGTTAAGGAACTTCGCTTGTTCTCTATAGAAGTTGGTGTGCTTCCATGTCCAAACGCCTCTTGCGAAGGTTTGGGTGGTCCTCCTCCATTTCCACCATGAGATGGCCCAGATGGTGGAGATACCTTCGTTAAGGAACTTCGCTTGTTCTCTATAGAAGTTGGTGTGCATTCATGTCCAAACGCCTCTTGTGAAGGTTTGGGTGGTCCTCCTCCATTTCCACCATGAGATGGCCCGGATGGTGGAGATACCTTCATTAAGGAACTTCGCTTGTTCTCTACAGAAGTTGGTGTGCTTCCATGTCCAAACGCCTCTTGTGAAGGTTTGGGTGGTCCTCCGCCATTTCCACCATGAGATGGCCCAGATGGTGGAGATACCTTCGTTAAGGAACTTCGCTTGTTCTCTATAGAAGTTGGTGTGCTTTCATGTCCAAACGCCTCTTTTGAAGGTTTGGGTGGTCCTCCTCCATTTCCACCATGAGATGGCCCAGATGGTGGAGATACCTTCGTTAAGGAACTTCGCTTGTTCTCTATAGAAGTTGGTGTGCTTCCATGTCCAACCGCCTCTTGTGAAGGTTTGGGTGGTCCTCCGCCATTTCCACCATGAGATGGCCCAGATGGTGGAGATACCTTTGTTAAGGAACTTCGCTTGTTCTCTATAGAAGTTGGTGTGCTTTCATGTCCAAACGCCTCTTTTGAAGGTTTGGGTGGTCCTCCGCCATTTCCACCATGAGATGGCCCAGATGGTGGAGATACCTTCATTAAGGAACTTCGCTTGTTCTCTATAGAAGTTGGTGTGCTTTCATGTCCAAACGCCTCTTTTGAAGGTTTGGGTGGTCCTCCTCCCTGTCCACCTCCATGTCCGCCATGAGATGGCCCAGATGGTGGAGATACCTTCGCTAAGGAACTCCGCTTGTTCATCAATTGATCAGTAAAGGCGTCATTACTAGTGAAGCCCACTATAAGAAAAAGAAGAAAGAACATAGTCGGGACAGAGCAAGATAATTTTAGAGATGAACAATTATACACATACATGTTCTCGATGATAAATGGGTAAAAACTTACATTTTGTCAATCAAAATACTACCTCTTTATATAGGTTATGAAGTGATTTGAAGATGGTAAGTCCTTGATAATCACATTCAGATTACGGAAAGTTTGACTGTTTGACTTTTTGAAGAATTAGTTTCTTTTTGGACTTTTTAAAGTCAAAGAGGTAAGTTATTAAATTGTATCTATCATTTTAAAAACTCATGATAAATATTTTTCTTCTATCATATTATAAATAATCACCAATCACGAATAATAATTCATACTTCAAAAATGATTGAAAAGTCATAAGTAGAAAATTAGCCGCAAATATGGAAAATTTTGTTGTGTTTTTAAAATTCTTTTAATTTTACATTGTTGGGAACATATTTAAGGTAGTACCTTTTAATATAGGTTACAAGCTGACTTAAAGATGGTATATACGTGGTTTGATAATCACATTCAAATTTCAGATAGTCAAGATCTTTGACTTTTTTAAAAAAAATGGCTTACCTTGTTTTGACTTTATTAAAAAAAAAAAAAAAAGGCAAGTTATTAAATTTCATCTGGTATCATTTAAAAAACTCATGATACTTTTTTTCTTCAATTAAATTAGGGCAACGGTGCAAATATACCCCTCAACTTTGCGATTTATAACAGATATATCCCCGTTAAAAAGCGGTGTATATATACCCTTGCCGTTACAAAATAGTGCAAATATATTTCTGCCCTTACACAAATAGTGCGAATATACCCTTTTCGCTAAGGGAATTTTTAAAAAGTGATGTGGCTTTATTACAAAAAAGTCTACTCATTTTTTTTGAGTAGTCATATTTTTCTAACGCCACTTGGTAAATTTTTTCTGGTGGGTCGGGTCTGGTTCATTTATTATCATGTGGCTTTAGAAAAATATGTCTATGAAAAAAAATAGATAGAATTTTTTTAAAGCCACATGGTAGTTTTTCTAATTAAAAAAATAAACAAAATGATTTTTAAAAAAAATCTGTCAGCAAAAAGGGTATATTTGCATCATTTTGTAACGGCAGGGATATATTTATACCACTTTTATAACGAGGGTATATCTGCTCTAAATCACAAAGTTGAGGGGTATATTTGCACCTTTTCCCATTATATTATAAGTAATCACCAAATATTAACAATAATTCATACTTTTAAAAAATTATTGGAACGTCATATGTAGAATTAACATCAGATATAGGGACTTTTGTCAATTTCAGTGTTAGAACGTATTTCCAGTGTCGTGTTTGTGCATTTCCGTGGTTTTTTTATTTATATTTTGAAATGCAGAAATGCATTTACAATAAAAATTTGTCTGAGAGGGTCTTGAATGATGAAGTGAAAGATTGTGATCAGAATGTTAACAAGTTCACATCTAATAAGAACATGACGAACTAGAATGGAGCCAGATCCATATATATATGTTCATAAACTACATGAAAGTCAAAAACCAAATACTTTATATGAAAGTGATAATTTAACTAAATTGATATAGATATCATAAGATTTTCATCCAGCCCATGATGTACATTTATGCAAATTCATAATTAAAAGTATATCATTTTTTAAAATCATTGGACCTCATTCCATCTCCTTATAAATTCCTTGGTAAATCGTATACGCCTAAGGTTCCTTATCCTTACTCGAAATGCAATATATTTTATTATTTGATGGCAAAGTGTGAAATTTGTTAAAGCTAGCTTAATGATTGAAGCTAGCTAAATTGGTGTGAATGAGAGGTGGTTGAAAGATCATCAAGGAGAATGGGACTATGGCTGAGGACAAATCATCGTGGCGGTAACTTTACCTAGAAGATTGGAGATCCCAAGATTTAGGTTCAAAGAGATCAAACAAAGTCATTGATGATGGTTCAACATTGTCAAAATAACGTTTTTGGTCCATTCTCGTGATGAGACAATGTTCAGTATTAGGATAAAGCAAAAGGCTTTTTAATGGTTTCTAAGTTTGATACGGGGTATATCAAATAGTGTATCTACGGGATAACACATTTAGGAAACACCTATGTAAGTGTGAAATATAAGCCACTTCAAGGAGAATTCTGTAAGGTCAATTCTCTACGCACTTATGAACCAGGCAGTGTTCATGGTTGAAACGAACAAAACAATGAGAACCAAAGACGTTTAAAAGGTTAATTGTGAGACATGTGGTTATCTAGGTATACACCAAAGCTCGACGGTTCAAAGATATCAAATCTACCGATTGACCGAGTATATCCGACATATGTTCGCTACAGAAAGTTCAAAGAGAAATCTACTTATCCAGAGGCGATTAATCCTTGCTTACGAATCACACAGTTTTTGTCATGCATACATGTTTTTCATCATATAGCCATTCTCCATTCATGTGGGGGATTGTTAAAGCTAGCTTAATGATTGAAGCTAGCTAAATTGGTGTGAATGAAAAATGAAGGGAAAAGATAAAGGAAAATGAAGTTTAAAGCAAAGTTTCTTGGCAAAATACATCAAAATCCCCCTAAACTATACCCGAAAAGTCATTTTCACACTTAAACTATCCTGGCGACCCATTACACACCTAATATATGAAAAAGTGATATTATTTGCTCCCTGAGAGCTGATGTGGCATAAAATGTAAAAATAACTAAAAAATAGGCGCATTTAATTAAAATTAATTCATTTTTCTTTTTTTTTTAATACCAAATTTATATTTTTTTTTATCCCCACCCCTTCCCCCACCCGTCCCTTTCTTCTTCATTTCCCCACCCCTTCCCCCGCCGTCCCTTTCTTCCTTTCTTCCAACCCCTACCCATCCCATTCTTCTCTCCTCCTCCTCATTTCCTCCATAACCCAAAAATGGAAAGTTCAAAAAAAAAAAAAGAAGCAAACCTCCAAAACCCCATCCTACCCCAAATCCACAACCAATGCCAACACCTAAACAAAATATCCAATTTCAATTTTTTTGCATCGGACATGAAAACAAGCCAAAAAAAGAGAACAAATTTCATCAAGCTATTTTCAAAGAAAAAAAAAAAGAATGGCAAGGATTGCTCGTCCTCCCCCGTCATCGCTAAGAGCTCCGCTTCAACCAAATTCATAAAAAAATTGCACCGTTGGATGTCCATGTTCCCCCGTTCTTCCAATTTTTTCTGATTTTTGTTTCATAAAGCTTGCCTCTGTCTCTTTGTGTAGATTACTGGTTATTTGGGTGGTGCTGTTGTTCTTACTGCTTAGGTGTTTTTTTTGTTGAATTTAATGTTTTTTATTAGTTTAATGGAGATTTCAATTTGGGATTATTATTACTTGTTTGATGAGGATATGTTGAAGTTTAATGAGATCTTGCTCGTTAAAGCACCTATTGATAGAAAACAAAAAATTGGGTGAATATTTAAACATATGAGCAGTTGGCAAGAGAGTATTTTGAATCCAATTTGTGTAGCTTGAATTTTCTGGTGATTGAAATGATATTAGTGGTGGGTTTGAAGGTGGGTGATTAAATATATGATCCGTGCTTTGATTCTTGGTGGTGGAGAATGGCAAGGATGAAAGCAGTGGTTGTTGCTCGTTGATGTAATAGTTGATGTAATAGCGCGAGTAGTAAAATTACTAATACTCCTTCGTTCAAATTTATTTGTCCACAATTATTGGAGGATTGGTGGTGGTGAAAGTGGTGGAGGATTGGTGGGGGAGGAGGGAATAAAGAAGAAAGGGAGGGTGGGGGAGGAGGGGAAAGGAAGAAAATATAAAATTAAAAATTAAAGAATTTTTTGACGTGGCGCTGATGTGGATTGACGTGGCTCTGATGTGGGGAGAGAGTGTGTACACTCTCCCCTAGTGCAACTGGTCATATTATATGAGGGAGTAAAAAATATCACTTTTTCATATATTAGGTGTGTAATGGATCGCCAGGATAGTTTAAGTGTGAAAATGACTTTTTGGGTATAGTTTAGGGGGATTTTGATGTATTTAGCCAAGTTTTTTGAAAAGGAGCTTTGTACACATTGGTGGTAGAAAGGGAGAGTTATGTGTTTATATTAGAAAGCAGTTCTTCTAGCTCTTAAAGAGTTGAGAAGAGGGACTCCCCTCGCGCCATCGTCGTCGCTCGGCTCGGCTTCGTTCAAATGATCTGATCGATAATATTTTTAGAACAAATTCATTTTTTCACATCTGATATTATTTTCTGCGTAAAATATTAATTTAAATTAATTTGTTGAAAGTTTGCGGAATAAGAAAAAATTTCAACGGTCCCAACAGTCATTTCTTATTTCGGAAAAGGCAAGGCCTTTCCGAACAAACACCACCTGTTCTGAACAGTTATTTTCCTATTCTGAACAAGCATTTTCGCGGCTATATAAACAGAGGCAATGCCTCATTTTTTACGTGACATAACAAAAATAATAACTTTCTACCAATAGATTTATACTTGGATGGTGCTATGAGCCTTGGCTCATTCCATTAAAGTCTTGGAAATAGTAAAGCAGCTAGAGTCTAAGTGCTATCAAAGGATGGTTTCATTCAGTTAACAGGATTCACAACAGCACCAACATAAGCAGAAACAACACAGATTAAAGGAATGGTCTTAGGCATCTGGAGTTACCACAAGTCTCTACTTTATAGAAATGCCTTAGACAAAATCCGTACCTTCATTGAATTGAATCGTTCTAGATAGCTGGTACTCGCGCAACACAAATCTGTTTGTTCTTCACTCGTTTCTATAGCAGCTGCTCTTGAGATTATTACTCTGAGGTTTTGTTCATCACTGCACCAGGTGAGAGATCTTAGGTGCAAATAAAGTGAAATCAAAACCAGAGAAGTTAGTTGTATTACCTTTGAAGATGAAGCTACTCTGATATGTATTGAGTACCAGCTCTGATGTAACCTCAGAAGCTCAATCTCATTTCAGTCGACGGCGCCGGCGATAGGTAGCTTCGATGTCGATTTGGGGGAGAGATTTTAGCGAGTTTTGGGTTAAAATTGTCCCTTGTCTATAAGAGTAGGTTCATTTTAGTCCCTCAAATATTACCCTGAGCATATTTGATCCCTTATCTATGGGAGTAGGTTCATTTTGGTCCCTCAAATATAACGCTAAGCATATTTAATCCCTTAACTATGCTAAAGTGGGGCACTTTTAGTTCCCGTAATAGAACCCGTTTAAAAAGTAACGTTGCTAAACCCGCGTGACACTCACGTGACTCATAAAAGGCTAAACCCATAGGATAAAATGCAAAGCAGAGTAATGGCATTTCTCTAAAAAATGCAACTCATATAAGATATTAGCAAAGCAACTCATAATATTTGAATCATGTGGTTGGTAACCAACTCTTAAACGGTAATCTGGCAATACACATGGAACCGTTCCACTTATTTTGGAAGCATGTGAATATAAAGTTTTTTTTGTTAAATATTAAAAAATCAAAATTCTTTTTAACAACTGTTATAAATTATCTTAATTTGCATTCAGAAGCATGTGAATGCAAATTTCAATATATTAGATAAAGTTTCTGCCTGTTTCAAAGAATTAGCTTCTTCTCCTTCTAGCCAATTGAAGCTTTCTACAGAGAGGCTAGGGCTTTTTCTGGTGAAGTGTTTTTTCATATGAAGTTGGGGAGAAAGACGAATGAGTTTAGTATTTTTGTCCAATGAGTTTAGCCTCTTACAAGTCACATGAGTGTCACATGGGTTTAAGCAATTCTTTTTTAAACGGGTTCTATTAGGGGAACCAAAAGTGCCTTACTTTAGCATAGTTAAGGGATTAAATATGCTTAGCGTTATATTTGAAGGACCAAAATGAACCTACTCCCATAAATAAAGGATCAAATATGCTCAGGGTAATATTTGAGGGACCAAAATGAACCTACTCCTATAGATATGGGATAATTTTAACCCAAACCTCAGATTTTAGCTGTGTCCGTCGATGTTTTTAGGAAAGTGAACTTTACTCTTTTGTTTCTGTTTTGTCATTTTTTTGTTTGTACAGATTGCTTTATGCTTTATTATTTATTTATTTAATAAATTAAACCACTAATGATTTAGTGGTAATTAATCTTTAAAAAAAAAAATATACTTGGATGATAGACCAACCATAAAATTTCATGCGACCACAATCTTCCGTCCGCTATCGGGAGATTGACTTGATTTGCAGTCCAAAATTGTATAACGGTCCAAGCTATTTTGGAGCCACATGATAGGTAGAACACCTTAGGGTATATATATATTAACCGGTGAAATACTTTGTGTTTAGCTTGTTGATACAATATTATTTACAAGAGATTGCTCGAGTAGTTCCTGAACGGATCATATTTAGGCCCCGTTTATCCATAGATACCCAAAAAAATTCACTTTTTTTTGGAATTTTGGAGTTGGAGTTGGAGTTGTGTTTCGCCATAGTTTTTGAAATTGTAGTTTTTGGTGAAATGTAGTTGTAAAATTGTGAAAAAAAAAATTAAAAATAAATTTTTTGAGTTTTTGGTATTCCGGAATACAATTTCAAGTTGTATTCGGAATTTTCATGACCAAACGCTAATTCCGAAAAAAAGTGAAAAAAATTTCCTAAAAAAAGTGAATAATTTTTATGGCCAAACGGCTACTTAGTATGTGTCCATGTTTCTATATATCTTGCCAAAATAGTCGTGTTTTATTTTACGAGCAAGACAAGTGATACATTTGCCTTTCACGAATTTTGCTGATAGTTGTGACGATCTAGTATATATTGCATATAGCATGAAGTCGTACTAATCTATCATGACATGTATTATTTTATTTTTATTTGTTTGTAATTTTAAATAATCATGAAGATCCGATGCTATTTGCGGAATCCAAATTTGATAACTAAGTTGAATGTAAGATGGCGCCATTCCGTTGTGTCATAACGTGCATGCCACAATTCGGAAATGTAACTTTTCTCTTCAGTTGATGATATTCCACTCTTGGTACCTCATAAAATACTTCTTTGAATAAATCTATTTCACTTGTTGTACTTGAGAAAATAATAACTTAGTTCACTCAAAATAATTTTTAATTTATTTAACTCTCTCGTGGTACCTGAAATTTTTTTAATACTATTTCACTCCAATTTTATTTAATAACATCCTGAAAAACATTTATCCTCTTCTTGATTTGTTGCTTTGAAACCAGAGTATTCCAACAAGACAATTAGGTTGAATATAAAACGAAGTCCTACTGGCCAATCATGACTTGGATGATATTGTTATGAAACTTGTTTTTTTTGCTGTTCTTTCTATTTAACTCTAAAATCATGGCAATCCAACATGATTTGTGAGTAATCCAACGGGACAACTATAATAAGTATAACATGATGTCATATCGGTCTTTCATGAGTTGCATGCCATGTTTTTTAAATGTATTTTTTCTTCTGCTTTGTTTGTATCTATGAAATCATCGTGATATGACATGGCATTTAGGTCGAATATAACATGATGTCATAATAGTCTTTCATGACTTGCATGCAGTTCTGAGATGTATTTTTACCTCTAGCTTTGTGATTATAGCAGTCCGACATGATGTGTGTAATTTAACGGGATAATTTGAATATATGATATTTTTACCTCTAGCTCTGTAATTATAGCATTCCGACATGATATGTGTAATTTAACGGAATAATTTGAATATATGATAAAGTCATAGGGGTGTGTCATAACTTACAAGTTGCAAGCTACAGTTTTCCGGCTTTAGTTTCGCTGGCCAATGTTATTTTATTGCCGTCTCTGATGCTCAGTTTTAAAGTACTTTAGTAGTTTTTCTTAATTAAACTTAAAAATGACTAATTATGCACAAATACCAAAAATTGAAAATAAATTTTTCCCAAATATCCTTTTGTACAAATCACCATAACATTTACTTCCTTCGGGTCAAAACTAGTACTCTGATTTAATGACATTTTTTTTTGCACGGATTTCCCTTCAAATGCGCTGGTCTTTATTTTTTGCCCCTCAAGTTGCTGATCTTTAATTTTTGCGTTTCGCCTAAAAAAGTGACTGAAAATACCCTGAGGTTACGGTTTGAACCTAGCTCAGTAAAAACAAAAAATTGCAAGGCAAGGTTTTGCGAAAGCTCTGTGTTATAAGACATAACTTTTGCCTAAGTTGTGCCTTAGGCATAACTTAGAACTACAAAAGTTAGAACTACATAACTTCTTAAGGCATAACTCTTGTCCTAAGGCACAACTAAGTTCTGTCTTATAAGACATAGCCTTTGCCTAAGTTATGCCTTAAGACATAACTTTTGCGAAACCTTTGTCTTGCGATTTTTTTTTTTTTGGTTGAGCTGGGGTTCGAACCCAGAATCTCGGGATATTTTCAGCCAGTTTTTAGGCGAAGAACAAAATTTAAAGACCAACAATTTGAGGGGCAAAAATTAAAAACCACCCCAAAATAGGTGCAACTGTGTGAATTGCCCATTTAATGAGCCTCATAATTGTGTACTACTCCTTCCATTTCATTTTTACTGTCACTTTAACTCTTTTCACGCCCAGTAAAAGAAATAATAGATACAAGATATAGTTTACTAACTACCCCTATTTATTGGATGTTTTTTAGAATTGAGTAATATTAGGTAAGCGTTTGGGTTTGAGCTCAAATTTAAAGTTTTGATTTGAAATCAGTGTTTGTTTATAAAATGTGAACAACACTTCAACTTCAATTTTCAAATTATGACCTGAAATCCCAAATTCTCCAAAATGTGGGATTTCAAATTCCAAGTTGTAATTTTATTTTTATTTTAAATGTAAAATTTGACCCATAAGTTTATTTTTACAAAAGAAGACCCATCATTCTAAATTTTGATACAAAAAATTCATGCTCGACGTGAAGATATATTAAAGAATAGCTAGTTACTACTATTGTTGATTTTTTAGATCATTGAATTTTTATAAAATTATGTGTAGTTGAAAGTTTGTAATAGCACGTAATTGCAAGCATTTGTTTATAAAAGAAACGTGGATTTATGCAATTTATTATGGAAAAATGACATTGTGTGGCCATCACAAATCTTAATGGCCCAAATATGACCTAAATGCCCCGAAATAAACATTCAGCCCAAATTAATGACACAAATAGAAAAGGAACTCACGCAGCTCAACAAATACAGCAGTCACGCCTCCTATCAAAATGGTAAGGTTTAGATAGAAAAAAAGAGTCTTTACAAAATGAATAAAGGTATATGGCCCTCTGCATACATGGGCGATTCTGACATAACACAAGGTGATCTGTTATTTTTTGTAGAGTGTCATTTAATCAATTCACCCGAATAAACTAATAGTATTATTTTGTGCGGAGTAGGAACGATTTGGTATTTTTGAAAAGTAATTTCATTATCCATTTTGGTTTCTCCCGATTTGAATTTCACATTAAAATTTGATTTTGGATTCGACTTTTGGCCGTTGATTTTGAAATTTGAAGCAGTGTTTTAAAAGGCAGTTTTAGGACTAGCCTCGGGGCTCGCCTCAGGGAGGGGCACTGGCAAACGCCCTGGGGTTCACATGTGGGGCTTAGTTCTATGAGGCTTCGCCCTAAGCGCCCGACTGTACGCCCTAAATACGCCTAACGCCCGGGGCTCGGGGCTCGTCTTATAGTTCTTACACAAATTATGTGTAGAATTCCTTAATTAACACTGTTGACCCTCATAATTCTTCAATATATAAATGATGCTTAATAGTTTTTTCATCCATAGAAATAAGAAGATTGAGAGTAACTCAAATTACAAGTCATAGTATTAAGATATTTACTGAGAACAACGTGAGGATGAATATCAATTAACAATTTCTTTTAAAAATAAATAGCTGAATTTTACATCTTCACTTGTCATCGGTCTTCATGTTTATGTCTCAGTATGAAAGTAATTTTATTTTTATTTATGAAGGAGTAAAGTCTTATTTTAATTACGGAGAAGAGCCTAAAATGCCTTTGAACTATGGGATTTAGTACAATAGTGCTCTCCGTCCATCTATAAGGCCAAAAATGCCCCTGCTGTTAACCTTTTATCACGACCCAACCGGAGGGCCATGACGGGCACCTGAAGCTAACCCTTCGGGCACCTCTCATCATACTTTCACAATCATATCTAGGTGAGCCACATGGCTTATTAACAAACTCTATGCCTCAATAGTACCATTTCCAACGGCTAAAACACTTTTATATCAATGTCAACAAGTATGCCCATATACATATACGCAAGCCGACGAGGTTAACAAAATGATATACAAAATATGAGCCGACAAGGCTAAAAGACATCTAACTGTACACAATTGTCTACGAGCCTCTAAAAAGAGTGTGTGCCATCATATAGACGGGACAGGGCCCCGCCATGACCATATATACACAAAAGAATAGTACCCACAGCTGCAGCTCCGGATCAAATGGAGCTCCTCTAAGCAATCTCTGGATAAGCAACCTAAGGATCAAGTCTATCTCCCTGTCCACCTACGGGCATGACGCGTCCACAAACAAAAGAACGTCCGTACGGATAATGTACTGAGCATGTAAAGCATAATCAATAACATAAATAAGCATGAACGATAACATAAGAAAGAAGGGTCATGGGGTGATAGAGCCATTACACCTCTAGCGACGTTCATCACATTCGCTTACCCTTTTTCTAATGGGAACCTTCCATTACACACACTTATACATATAGTAGTATCATACCCCGAGCCATGAGGTTCGATGTCTTACGTACCCCACCATAACAAGGTTCGTGTTATACATACCGACCCTACCAAGGCTCGGTGTTATCCGTACCAACCGCAATGGGTGCGAACGAGATGAATATCATACCCAACCATATAAGCTTAGTGTTCTTAATAATCATACTTGGATACGTATATATATATATATATATATATATATATATATATATATATATATATATATATATATATATATATATAAGTACATAAGTATCATCAACATCGTCATCATTTCTGTTATATCCTTCTTTAGAGGATCAACTATCATAGGATGAGACTAATGGTATCGTGAGAATATCAAGAATCATGGGCTTTAGTGATTATAGGAATGAAGTCATCTTGGAAGACACTGTGGAATCCATGTGAAGGTATGCACGATAGAATCATGCCTTAAAGAAAGAAGGGTTAGCCTTACATACCTCTTTGCCTTCTTAGCTACTTATCGTTCATCGCCAAGGCTTGAGAAATCTACATTTAAAAGGATTCATACCATGGTTAAGTCTTAAAGACACTATTGAATTCAAACTAGAACAACTCACAAGAAACAAAATCGGGCAACATTTCCTTATTTCATCGACTTCCACCATATCGCAAAACAACCCCCAAACAACCATAATAACATCCACAACATCATACTCAAGTAGTCATATTCAATTAAGTCTCAAAGTTGATTCTCATATTTAACTTACATCAACAACTTCACATCCACCCTTTGCACAATTTTATACAACACTTCCTCGTCCTTATTAATACCCTTCATAGCAAGATTATATCCAGAGAATACTAAGAATCATGACTCAAGTTATTTTACTACTCACAAACATCATGAAATCTACATTTGGACCTCATCTTCTACTTTCTCCTTTCACCCAAGTTATTCAACAACTAAGCATTCTTAATAACATGAAATAAGCATGAAGACTAACCTTTTACCTCATAAAAATGAGCTTTGGAGCAAGTTATCAACTTGTATGAAAACCCTAACTTCAATAACTAAGGAATTCCCCTAACTTCAATACCTAAGGAATTCTTGAAGTCTACTAACCTTAGCAAGTCTTCCAACACATGGATATCTTGATTCTTGCTATTTGATCTTTGATTTCTCTTGGGTTTGAGTAGAATATGCTTGAGAGAAGGTTATAGAGCTTTTAAGGGTTTGGGAGAAGTGGGAAATGAAAAATATGAGCTTGGGTCATATATATGTAAAAAGGAAAAAAATCTAGAAAAAGTGACCCGACTTGGTTATACGGACACTTATACGATCCGTATAATTTTATACGGTCCGTATAAGTGACGGTATAATCCCACCAGGGATTGGCCTTCTCGGGAAAGGTTATACGGACCGTATAAGTGGTCGTATAACTCAACTTTTCCGAAGTTGTTCTCGTTGATTCGTTCGACTTTCAATCCTTATGGAACCTTTTTAACACTTATATAACACATCATTAACCATACAAGAGGCCCCATAGCGCCTCCTCAAGACATTACTAAATAAATATTAGCCCAATTACGGCGAAAACCTTTCCAAACATGACTTACATCTCACTTTCTTGCCGAACTTAGTTTCACATACTCATATGACTTCAAAATCCTATAATACACACTTTAAGCTATCTAATACTTTCCTTAACCTCGTAAGGACTTCGTATTCATCTTAAGCTAGCATTAGTCTACTCACCATGCAACAATCCGAAATCTCCGAGATGTAACACCTTTTCGCTCAAAATTGCCATTAAGACTAATGGCCCATACCCAATTAAAATAATTCAAAATTATTTAATACGTGGCATTACATGATTGACCTAATTTTGGGTCCCACTGTATTTTTTTGACTTATTTTTTTGTCATTTTGGCTTAAAAACAAGTGTTTAAAAGCACTTTTTTATTTTACTCATAACACTACAAAAAAACTTAAAAGCTATTTTGGCTTAAAAGCACATAAAATAAGCCAATCCAGGCTTAGTCTTCTTTCTCCCATCAACCCCTCCCTCCTCCAATATTTTCTCTAATTACTTATTTGTTTGCTCATTTTTTTATAAAGTAAACCGTTTAATTATGCAAAATTATTTTGATTATGACCAAAATAACTAAATTAGTTTGAGTTTGAATCTGAACTGATCCTAAGTTTTTATTGAGCTTATTTGTGTTGAATACTGCCAAAAAAAAAAAAAAAGTTTCATCTCCATAAAATTTGGACATCCATTGATAAACATTGACCGCAATTTGAAAATTTAATTTCGAGATTTGTTGGCGATTTGAACTTGGTATGTTGAAATTTGACTCTTAAGCTCAAGCGTGATTGATACTTGGAAAAAAAAAAATCATTAAAGGAGTGAACTAAAGCCGCCATTGAAGGAGCTTTTCAAAGCTTGCTTTAAATTCCTAAATCTGTAAATTTGGGTGTATAAATCATTTGGGTGATACTATTTTGAAAGTTAGTAGCATGAATATTCATCGGACTAGGGCTTAGAAGCAGAAAACTCCATGGAAGTCATTAATGAAGCTTGAAGGTTCAAGTTAGAAGATGACATGGTGGCGGTAGAGATTTTCTCACACGGGCCGGGACAAAATAGGGTCATGGATGGATTTATTTATTTTTTAATTTGGGAAGGATTTAAATTTTGTGTCCGATCTGGTCACGTAATAAAATAAATATTTAATTATTTTAATGTGACCGTTTAAATAAGGGCAAAGTAAACCCAATAGGTTAATGGCACGGGCATTTTTGGCCCGATAGATAGATTAAAGACAATATTGTATCAAATCCAATAGTTCAGGGGCATTTTAGGCCCTTTTTCGTTTTAATTATAATACATGTTTATTGATAATTTTCTTTCATGGAGGTAAATTGCATAGTATGATAGTAATGTGTTTTAAGAAATTGTGATTCTTTGATTGTTTGAAAGTTAAGATGTTAGAGTTGATTTGCTTCTCATAAAAGCTTTTACATCCTTGCATTATTTATACTTGTAAAATCATGGTAGAAATTTTCTTTTCTATGAGTTTATTTAAAATTATTAATGTATTTTTTTGTGTGTTATTATACTATTTTACTACACTATAAATTAAAAATTTAAAGATCCACGGGCTTACGCCTCGCCCCGCCTCACGTCCTCACCTTTTAAAACACCAATCTGAAGCTTTCCAATTTTATCCGCAAATCTCCGAATATAATACGTTATTGTTAAACTAAATACCAATTTTTCCTATCTTAAATTCAGCAAAATCACAGCGTCATCATGTTTTGGGAGAAAACAAATGGGTATGTCCAGAAAACTCAATTGGAGTTCGGTCTTCGGTAGTTGCCTTCAACAAATATCCCCGAAACATGTGTAATATGTGAATAATAATTGTATCATATGTGTATAATTAGTTAGTATACATTGATTATACATTTATTTATATATTTTTTATACACAAATTATATAACAATGATACATATCCTATATAACAATGATACGGACTAATAATGCATTTTCTATACATATACAGGATCTAGTTTAAAAAAAGCTATGAAATGGAATTGTTTTAAAAAGGCTAAAAAGTATCTATAAAGCTTGTTGGGCCATCGGTTGTCAATAGTTTCACCGGGATAGGCATTTATGTCTTTGTCCCATTTATTAAGGCGGCGCCTTAGGATATTATACCTTATTATGAACTATGGTTTGCTCATTTGGTAAGATCGCATAAGAGTTGTAAAGGTTTTGATAGTTTTTAAAAATTTATAATTTAAAATCATGTCCAAACGGTAAAAAAGACCACTTCTTTAATATTAAGGAAGGGCATAGTTGGAATTATTAATTTTGATCTTGAATTCTAAAATGACACTTATTTTGGATAAAAACTCATCCACACTCAGCATTTACACCAAATCAATTCAATTTATCGTTGTTAAATAACTTAATAAAGTGAATATATACATCAGTTAACCTTAATTAAGTAAGTAATAATTACACATATTCAAATACATGTGATGCATTCATTGATTTGACGTAAACCCCGCTGCGGATAACTGTTTACCCCCTTATGTGTTAGAGCCTATTTGGATGGGCTTAAGAAAAACAGCTTATAAGCTGGAAACAGCTTATAAGCCAAAAAAAAAAATGGGGTAGCCCAACTTATTACTTTTTTAAGGTAAGCCAAACGAGCCCAATTATTTTTCGAGCTTATTTTAAGCACAATAAATAATTTGGTCACAAATAAACAAAAAAAAAAAAAACTAAAAACAGCTGATAAACAATTTATAAGCCAATCCAAACGGGCTCTTAGTAATTTTTTTAAGCTAAAGCAAGGTTAAAATGTGACAACAATGAAAGCAAAGACAAACCAATATACACTTGCAAAAGTTCTTTTGGATTTGAGAAAGGACAATTGAGTTTTCAGGTCTGTAATCAGAGTTGCACCATAGCTGGGTGTATATATTGCTGTTTCTGCCATTTGGGTATGTGTTTTTTTCTGCAGTTTTGGCAATAAACAAAAAAAAAATCTAGATCAAAATCTATAGCATAGGAAAAATAAGAAGAATAATAAAAAAGCAGCAAAATGATAATAAGGGGTAATAAAACGGGCTCAGGTCTTTATTTGGGTAAAAAAAAAAAAGTCAGGGGTTGTTAAATGGTTAAATTTGGCTGAGTAAATTTGGCTGAGTAAATTTGGCAAGAGATAATGTACAGACCGGAGAATACAAAGTTTCAAGAGGAAGGATAAAGGGAGAAGAACAGGAAACAGGATCAAAGTTCTCAAATGAATAAGGGAATGGAGGTCCATTTTTAATCTAACATGTGTGTTCGTTTTGCAGGTTTCATCTCTATGGTTTTTCCCCTATTGTTTGTTCATTGTGTGGTATCAGCACCCTGGGGTGTTCATTCTATTGGACAGAAAATGATGGAAAAACCTCACAACACATTTTCAAGGAATAAAGAAAGGGCCAAACAAGAAACACCAGCCAAGATACAGCAGCACAACAATCTCAACATTGCATATTCAGGAAACCCAGAAATACAAAAATCAGCAAATTGCAAGTATCTCACAAAGGGTACTTTTGGAATAAATATCAACAATTCACAAGCAGCTCAAATGAAGAAGACGGATGGTCAATACCGAAAATACAAAGCAATAAGCAGAGGGATAGAAGCGATTTTTGAAGCTACACACTTTCAATCAAACAAATCTGGAAGAAAAGTGCAATCAACAATAACAAAAGTGAAGAACAAGAAACAAACCTTAGATTGATTCACCACAAGGCCTTACAAAGTTACAGATCCATATCTCGAATCACCGGCGGCGATGATAATCACAAACGGAAACAATGGGTCATCTCGACGTTTGCACCTGTGGACCGGTCAAATAGTAGATTTAGCTAGCTTTCTTATTTTGCTTTTGTCTTTCTTATTTTGCTTTTCTCTTTCTTATTTGCAGACACTATCTGGTTTTGTTTAGTTCCTGTTTGATTATTAATAAAATAGTCACTAGGTGACAAAAAGCCTAGTGACCTTTAAATTTAAAAAAAAAAAAAAAAACCCTTTTTTTTTTTTGAATAACCATTCATAAGTCAGTGATTTTAAAGTGACAATAATTAGAAATGCAGTGACTTTTTTAGGACAAAATGTTATCTATGTATGATCATTTGGAAATAAATCAACTGGAGAAAAAAACGCGTGCATTATTGTCAGTCACTATCAAGAAAGCTTTAAGACTATTAATAGTAATTCCTTTTTATGCGAATTGGCTCTACTTTTTTAAGTGGTGTACGGATGACATGATAAGTCAACACAAAAAACCAAATTCGTCTATAGTTTTGTTGATGCACGTCTCTGTACATATAAGTGGATCTTGATTCTTGAAAATCATAGCAAGCACTTATCAAATATTTTAGTTCTTGTTGGTGTTAATAGTGTTGTGCTAGATCATATGAAAACTGGAATTTGTGTGATTTCTTTTTTAGTCCATCACCCATATAGTCTACAGAAAAGAATATCTCTTCACAAGAACTTATTGATATTTGCAATTTATTTCATCTGTTTTTCTTCTTTCATCCTTTTTTGGGATAATTACAGTGAAAAATGGTTGCTTTTGGGAAGAAGTTGAAGGAAAGACAAATTCAAGAATGGCAAGGGTATGTCCTAAGTCCTTTATAGACTTTAAATTATGTATCCTTTCATTCATTTCAACTTGTTGGCAACTTATGTTGCTCGGATTCTCAAAAAATGCACTGCTTTTGAAGGATCTGATACGCAATCGAGTGATTTTTGAAGAGTCTGAGCAACATAGTTGGCAACTAGAGATTGCATTAATGTTTATTCATCTGTATGGATTATGCAGGATTAATTTCCTAACTTGAATCCTGTCATTTGTGCATGTTCGGATTTTTTTTTTCCAACCTAGCTATGTTTGAGTGTGTTATTTGTAATACTAAGTATGCTTAAGAAATAACATGCTGTTAAACTCAAATATATGCTATATGCTTCTTGAGCACATACTTGGCAGCAATTCTCAGTGATAATGTTGTTTGATCGAAAAATAAGTAACATAAGATACACTGCTTAAAAGGAAAGCAAATTCTGCTTCTGGCTGTTTGTGCCAATAAAAGAGATAATGGTTAACTACCACCTAATGAATGGAAAGGCAACAAGAAAGCTACAACAAAATAGGTTGAACTTCCACAGTTATGTTGATTGATAATGATTCTTTTGGACGTTCAGGTACTATATCAATTACAAAGTAATGAAGAAGAAGGTTAAGGAATACGCTGATCAAATCCAGGCTGGAGCACTCAATCAACGATATGTTCTCAAGGATTTCTCAAGGATGCTGGACAAGGAGGTATGGATTTGTGACGTGCATATCTACTACTCAGTCGGTCCTAAATTGTTTGGCACCATTACTATTTGGGGAGTAAATCATTTTCAAAGTATTTTTAACTCTGTAAAGTGTGATTGATAGTACTTCTATGTAATTTCTGATTATGTAAATTTTATTTCAAAAAAGTTTAAGAAATTAATATCCTTATCAACACTGAAATTAGATGTTTTGACCTTCGTACTTTGAACCCAACAATTCATTTTGGAAGGGGTGAGTAAATCTTGCTAGACATTTTGTTTAAGGAGATGTGTGGCTTGTGAACAAGGAGAAAGGGAAGGAAGGAGAGGGAGGCCTTTGATGAAAGTGCAACAAATAGGCTGCATTTCGATCTCATCCTACTAAATATTTTGTTCCTCGTGAAGTAATATTTCAAGTTCCGAAGTTTGTCAATCTTAATTGTCAGAGGCTTTCAAAGAATATTGTTGTATTAAGACCTAAGAGTAGCAGAAGACATATTATTATTCAGATCCTTAATCAATATCAGGATATTGAACCTTCATGGTACACATAAATCTTTTGTCCGCTACATATATTTTCTCTGAAGAACCAGATCTGTGGTTCAATTGATGATCTCTCTTACCACATTTAGTTTTTCCTTCTCGCTTTTACATCAGTTGTTCCACTAGCGTTTGAATTTTGGATAAGGATTTGGAGCAACAGTTGTCCTTAGACTTAGTCTGATTTTATCTAATTGATTGCAGTATCTAGGCACTAATGCTTGCATTAGGGTAGTCTGTCTACATCACACCCCTTGGGGTGTGGCCCTTCCCCGGACCCTGCTAACAAAGGATGCTTTGTGCACCGGGCCCCTTTTTGCTTGTAGTATCTAGGCATTTAGATTTTAGTGGTTGATTGGAAGGATTCTTCTTGTAGGGAAGAGTTTTCTACTGATGTATAAGAGCTCTTTTTTTGTCTCTGTAACATTGCAGATTGAGAAAGTTGTTTTATTTTTGTTGGAACAACAAGGAGTATTTGCAAGCAGGATATCTCAACTCAATGAACAGCAAGAACTTCTTCAAGAACAGCCTGATATATCCAAAGTAACTGAGCTACGAGAAGCTTATAGAAATGTGGGGCGTGATCTTTTAAAGCTTCTTTTTTTTGTTGAAATAAATGCCATTGGATTGCGGAAGATCCTTAAGAAATTTGATAAACGTTTCGGCTACAAATTCACTGATTACTATGTCAAAACCCGGGCAAATCATCCATATTCCCAACTTCAGCAAGTCTTCAACAATGTGGTAGTATGCTAAACTCAAATGCTAGTGTCTTCCTCTAATAATATATATATGTTGTTGCTACTATAAATAGTCCACTTTAGTCTAAAATTTCTTTTATGAAATTTGCTTAATCAGAAAAACTATAACTAAGTCATTACTGCAGCATTGGTTATTAATCAAACATGAATGAGAAAATATGGATTGCCTTAACAAATTTGATAATTGCAGGGATTAGGGGCAGTTGTTGGAGCAATATCTCGTAATCTTGCAGACCTTCAGGACCGTGAGGGAAGCTACTTGTCAATTTATGATCAGCCTGCTCTTCCACTTCAGGTATTCGCCTACTTCTTTTAGATCACTTTTTATGTATTTATTTAGGTTTTGTTAACATTATGTTTTCTGGCTGGTAAGATTTTTAAATTTCTGGTTATGCTCTACTATATTCTTATCTGGTACAAAGCCATTTTGCAGGAACCTGTAGTTGACTCAATGGAAGCAGCTATTGATAGATTAAGTTATTCAACTAACTTCCTTAACTATTCGGTCCAACGCTCCCTTATCATGCTAGAAGAGTTACCTAATCCTGTTGAGGAACAAGTTGATGATCAGAGATACCATTTTATGTCACTTGTCTTGAACCTGGCAAATACATTCCTTTATATGATCAATACATATATCGTTGTTCCAACAGCCGATGATTATTCTATGAGCCTTGGTGCTGCTGCGACAGTTTGTGGAATTGTGATTGGAGCAATGGCTGTTGCGCAGGTCTTTTCTTCTGTGTATTTCAGTGCCTGGTCAAACAGGTCTTACTTCAGACCTTTGGTATTTAGCAGTATAGTTCTTTTTGTGGGGAATGTGATGTATGCATTGGCCTATGATCTCCACTCAATACCAGTTCTCCTAATTGGTCGTATATTTTGCGGGTAAGCAAACACATCTGTGCAAGTCTGCATGCATTCGACTTTCATTACAATTACTTGAGATGTTTCTTTCCTATATTTTGGTAGAAGGGTTTTAGGTGGACAGTTCTTGTGTCTTACTTGTATGCCCTTCTAGGATCACATGTGTGTCTAGCCAAACTTGTTGATATATTCTGCAAGTTTTAAAGCAAAAGTTGGACTATAGTTAACTTTATGTCTCTGTATATTAGTAGTTGATGAAATTCATTATTTGTTGTTCTTAATTACTTTTCCCGTTGGTTCTTCCTCCTTGAATATAAATTCTCCTTATTCATCCAACGAGCCGAAATAAAAAAATTCAATCTTTCTCGATTCTGTAGCCAAATTTCCAAGACTCTGATCTAGCTGTTGAGGATAGAATTTTAAAGCTACTTTAGAGCAACTACCGCTGAAACTTCCAAAAACATAACTAAAGGGAAGTTCCTTCTACCTTTTGGGTGATTTCTCGTCGAGAACAGTAGTGCGCGGCCAGGAAGTCTCCTGGTAAAATATTTGCCACACTTAAAGGATTCCAGTGGCAACATAGGCCAAGAAGGCCAAGAAGTCGGTCAATTATTGAGGACTACCAAAAGTAAAGCATCTCTGTGGGTAGCATGTTTAGCAACTAATTTTCAACGGAACACGCAAGATCGTACGATTTTGAGTAGCATCATCTGCTTTACCATCTTTATAACATAATTCAGTCTCATTGTTGTCTCTGCTTTTGGGAGGTTATTTTGATATTAAAAATGCACTTTGCACTATACTATAAGTTAGCAAGATGTGATTTTTCCTGTTTCTTGAATTGCAGTTTGGGTTCCGCCAGAGCAGTGAACCGACGTTACATCAGTGACTGTGTGCCACTTAGAATCCGGATGCAGGCTTCAGCAGGTTTTGTAAGTGCTAGTGCACTTGGAATGGCATGTGGCCCTGCACTTGCTGGTTTACTTCAGACAAATTTTAAGATTTACAAGTTAACTTTCAATCAAGAAACTTTGCCTGGTTGGGTTATGGCTTTTGCATGGTTAATCTATTTGATATGGTTGTGGATCTCCTTTAGAGAACCTGCTCAAGAGACTGATGAAGTAAACAATGTTCCTCAGAAATCTAATGCTGGTAAGTTTAACTTTTTGTTTTTATTATCAATTTCGTCCTTGTGGTCTTAATTCCAAAAATGCCTATATGAGTGGTTGTAAATTTTCCTTTCCCCTTCATTCTCTGTCAAATTTTCCTTTCCCCTTCATTCTCTGTCATCATCAACTAAACTGACACCAGTCAAGAGTAAAAGGGGGAATGCCGAACTTTTAATTTCAAGTTTTGTTGCACGACTACATAATTTAAACTTTAAGCTCCAAAGTTATGTGGGAGCAAGATGAAGTACAGAAAAGAAGTAATTCATTTGGAGTTTTAGTCTTTCAGTTCCTTTCGGTTGAATAATTATCTCAAGTTGCTAAGTTCCTTGTCTTTTAGTTGTGACATAGGTTGCGAGAGCATAGTCCCTGCAAATGTCTTACGATCAAAAGTCCCTAGAAACTTTGTCTGGCACCAGGCAAAATCACAAAACAAGGGCTGGGTTGTTACAAGATGAGATCAGTTTTAACCACTTCGCGATTCATTTTGATCTCATTGTTTGTACTACCTGTAAGAGTTAGCTTTTATATACATAAAAACCACAGTAACAATGCACATTACATATGCGACGCGCATGTAGTGGGCTCACACTGACATTTACACTTTTATCCAACTATATTGGGGCATGTGGGTGACATTAAGTATAACCTCATTTAGAGGATTTAATAAGATTTTTCATTTCTGGAGTGCATATGTTTGGGTAATGGTACCCCCCTTTTCAATTGTTAGGAAACCATAATTTGGAAAGAGTCACGCTTAATGTTGGCAACTCACATAATCCGGACCTTTCATTTAGGAGCTCCTGAAGTGAAACAAAGACAAATCTGGTTCATTCCTACAGTAAAATGCTACTATCTATATATTTAGGAGCAGCTAGGCTGAGAATTGGGTCCTGGAACATTGGCACCCTGATGGGGAAGTCTATAGAGTTGGCGAAGATTCTTGAGAAGAGGAAGATCAACATAGCATGTGTCCAAGAGTCTAGATGGGTGGGAGATAGGGCCCGGGATGTAGATGGGTTTAAGTTGTGGTTCTCAGGAGGCCGAGAAGGGCAAGAACGGAGTTGGCATTCTAGTTGATAGAGAGCTCGTGATGCGGTGGTAGGGGTCGGGAGGGTGAGTGATAGGCTGATGACTATTAAGGTAGTAGTTGGAGGGCATACTTTAAACGTGGTTAGTGCTTACGCACCGCGGGCGGGCCGGGATGAGGAGATCAAAAGGCGATTACGGGAGGATTTGGACGAGGTTGTGCGGGGTTTCCGCGCTCGAGAAAAGCTTTTTCTTGGTGGTGATTTCAATGGCCACATCGGGTCGTCGGCTAGGGGATACGATGATGTGCATGGAGGCTTCGGGTTTGGGGATAGAAATGAGGGAGGTACGGCTCTGTTGGATTTCGCGAGAGCTTTCGATTTGGTGATAGCGAACTCTAGTTTTCAGAAGAGGGAAGAGCATTTGGTCACCTTTCGGAGTACGAGGGCCAAGACCCAAATTGATTACCTACTCTCCCGTAAGTGCGATAGACGTTTATGCACGGACTGCAAGGTTATCCCGAGCGAGAACCTCACGACCCAACATAGGCTCTTGGTTATGGACCTGGAGATAAAAAGGAAGAGGAGAAAGAGGGTTGTATCGGGTCAGCCGAAGATTAGGTGGGACGCTTTGAACAAGGACAATGCCCGGGGAGAGGCCGGGAGCAGACGGTTGAGAGCGATGGGAGCCTGGAGGAGTAGCGGGGATGCGAGTAGTATGTGGACTACGACGGCGGCTAACATCAGGGAAGCGGCAAGAGAGGTGCTAGGGGTCTCAAAGGGTTACTCTGGCAGACACAAAGGGGACTGGTGGTGGAACGGAGAGGTACAAGGTAAAGTGGAAGCTAAGAAAACAGCGTATCTAAAGCTAGTAGAGAGCACAGACGAGGAAGAGAAGAGGACTAACAGGGAGCTGTATAAGAAAGCGAGGAAGGAGGCGAAGTTAGCGATTCTGACGGCGGCTAAGGCACGAGCTGCTTTTGGACGACTGTATGAAGATTTGGGGGAAAAAGGGGACGAAGTTGTACGGGCTAGCGAGTGAGGGAGAGGAAGGCTCGGGACTGGATCAAGTGAAGTCGGGACTGGATCATCAAAGACGAGGGAGGGAAAGTTTTGGTAGAGGATGCCCTTATTAGACGAAGATGGCAGTCCTACTTTCATAAACTCCTGAACGAAGAGGGGGACCGGAACATAGTTTTAGGCGAATTGGAGCTCTCTGAGAGCCGCCGTGATTTTGGATACTGCAGGCGGGTTAAGGTTGAAGAGGTCGAGGCGGTTATGCGGAAGATGAGCAGGGGGAGGGCGACCGGGCCAGATGAAATACCGGCAGAATTTTGGAAGAATGCGGGTAGGGATGGCTTGGAGTGGCTTACGCGGTTGTTGAATGTTATTTTTAGGACGGCAGAGATGCCTGAAGAGTGGAGATGGAGCACCATGATCCCGTTGTATAAAAACAAGGGGGATATTCGAAGCTGCAACAACTATGGGGTATCAAGCTGTTGAGCCATACGATGAAAGTTTGGGAGAGAGTGGTGGAAGCGAGGATGAGGAAGTTAGTTTCTATTTCGGAGAACCAGTTCGGATTCATGCCGGGGCGTTCGACTACAGAAGCCATTCACCTAGTGAGGAGGTTGGTGGAACAGTATAGGGATAAGAAGACTGACTTGCACATGGTGTTTGTCGACCTTGAGAAGGCTTACGACAAGGTCCCGAAAGGAGGTCTTTGTGGAGATGTCTGGAAGCTAGAGGTGTTCCTGTAGCATACATTAGAGTGATTAAGGACATGTATGATGGAGCCAAAGGTGAGGACGTTTGGAGGTGACTCGGAACACTTTCCAGTCACGATAGGCCTTCACCAGGGGTCGCGCTTGGCCGTTTACGTTTCTTGTGGCTATGGACGCTCGACAAGCCACGTTCGAGGAGAGGTACCGTGGTGCGTCTTTGTTTGCGGATGACATTGTGCTTATTGACGAGTCGAGGAGCGGTGTTAACGCGAGGGCCCGGAGGTTTGGCGACGAGACTGCGGGTCGAAGGGTTTCAAGTTGAGCGAGGACTAAGACGAGTACTTAGAGTGCAAGTTCGGTAATGGGAGTCAAGTAGAGGACGAGGACGTGCGGTGGATACCGGAGTCGTCACGAAGAAAAGAAAGTTTCAAGTACACAGGGTCGATCGTCAAGGGACTGGCGAGATTGACGACGATGTCACACATCGTATTGGAGCGGGATGGATGAAATGGAAGCTCGCATCGGGGGTGTTATGTGATAAAAAGGTGCCGCCTTTTCTAAAGGGAAAGTTCTACAAAGCGGTGGTTAGACCGGCTATGTTGTATGGGACGGAATGCGGCCGGTTAAGAAGCGCGTGTCCGGAAAATGAAGGTAGGGCGAGATGCGGATGCTGAGATGGATGTGTGGGCATACCAGGAGAGATAGGATTCGGAATGAAGTGATTCGGGATAAGGTGGGTGTGGCCTCTGTGGTGGATAAGATGCGGGAAGGGAGGTTGAGGTGGTTCGGCCACGTGCAGCGGAGATGCGCGAATGCGCCAGTGAGGAGGTGTGAGAGGATGGCTGTTGTGGGCCTGAAGAGAGGGAGGGGTAGGTCAAAGAAGGCCTGGGGAGAGGTGATTCGGCAGGACATGGCGTTACTCCAGCTTACCGAGGACATGACCGGTGATAGGAGGGGGTGGAGGTCGAGTATCAGGGTAGAGGGCTAGTGGGGGGCCGCGAGGTTTCCTTTCTCGTACTAGGAGTATTTTTATCCTGCTTCTATGTGTTGATCTTATCTATCTTTGTTATTTTATCATGACTTCGTTGATCTTGCTATTTCTCATTTTCACATGGTTTTGATTTGCTGGTCCGTATCTGACTCTTTTCCCTTGTTTTCCTTGTTTTCTTTTGAGCCGAGGGTCTTTCGGAAACAGCCTCCCTACCTTCCAAGGTGGGGGTAAGGTCTGCGTACACTTTACCCTCCCCAGACCTCACGTTGTGGGATCCAACTGGGTATGTTGTTGTTGTTGTTGTATTTAATACAAATGATAAAACTTGTATTTTCACTCTCCATTATGTGCAGTCTTGTGATATTATTTGGAAATTCCAAAATACAAATTGTCTACAGAGTGGTAAAACAAGAGTTCTCTTTAAATGCTTCTGATATTAAATCTTTTGATGCCAGCAGAAAACGATGCCCTTGAAAAGGGTGTTGTGCAACCATTGCTGACGAAATCAGTGGGTGATGAACAAGACAATGAAGGTGACCAAGAATGTGATGGCAGTGAAGAAGCTCCCGAGGAGTCTCGTCGTCCAGCCAACTCCATAGTAGAGGCATACAGATTACTGACTCCTTCTGTGAAGGTATGTGGAGCTCCTTTCTATTGTGTGAGAGTAATATTCTTTTTGTTGTATGTGGAGCTCCTTCTATTGTGTGAGAGTAATATTCTTTTTGTTTTATGGGCAAAAAAGTGGACTAGTGAAATTAGTTTCTTTTACTGTTCAATGGCAATTTGTCTGTTGGGCATCAAACCACTAATCCGGTGTGCTTGCTTCCCTAATATTGCTTGTAGTTTGAAATTATTCGTCTTTGGGGAAATTGATCAGGGGGGTTAAAGAAGGAACAACGATTGGGGAGAGGACATGAATTTTTTAGATTATCATGGTTGAAATCCTGAATAACAAGCTCCTGTTGGGAGTTGGCAGTCTACAGGTACTAATCAAATGAGAAAATCTCTTCTACCATCTCGCGATACCTCTACAGCTTGACCCGCAGCAGTCCCTTGACCAACTCCAGGTCCAATAGAAGCAAGCCCTACGGCCAATCCAGCAGCAATAACGGAAGCGGCAGAAATCAGTGGATTCATGATAAGTTCTTAGTTACTTCAACTGGATGAGTCCTAGCGAGGGAATAATTGAAGTCATAATTCATTGGTTGATTGTATCATTAACCATTTCTTTTTGAATTGGTTGAACTTTTAAAAGAGCCACATCCTCTATTGCTATGCATCACGTTGTGTGGAGAAACACATACCGACGACAGATTAGCTATTCCTGGACAACACGTGTTATTTTGGAGGGATGCTATAGGATATAAGTTAATGAACAGAACTCGGTGTTGCTTGAGAACTGCAGGGATGAGAGAGAAATCAAAACGTGCACTGGTTTGAAAATCCAGTTAGCAATCCGAACATTCCCTTAGCACCATTAAGAAAAAGGAAAAACAAACAAAAATGATGGACCACTTTTTACTTGTTCCCAACAAACATCACATTATGTTATCTACCGTTTGGTTGTGCTATTAAGAATAATACTAACCAATGACCATTCATGTAACTCTTTGATGCAGGTTCAATTATTAATCTATTTTATGCTGAAATATGCTATGGAGGTTTTACTTTCAGAGTCTAGTGTCGTCACGGCATATTACTTTAGCTGGTCAACGAGTACCGTCTCAATTTTTCTTGCATGTCTGGGCCTCACAGTTCTTCCAGTAAATATTGCTGTGGGGAGCTACATAAGTAACATCTTTGAGGACAGGTAATTTATCTTGAAACAAGAACAACATTTTTGAAGCTTATTTTCTTGAGGGCGTGCTATAAACGTGACTATTTGGCTATATATATATATATACAAATTTGCCATTGCTAACTGATGGAGACTATTTGAAAATGCAATAATGTGCTTTGTTTGCAATGGAATGTTGTCAGTAGATGGTATTTATTTAGTAGAAGGATTACTTAACTGTAGCATTTCTCTTTCAGCTTTCATTTAGCTGTTACATTAAATTTCTTGCTAGAATACTTATGCATATATTTTTATTGCCATTCCGAACTAGTCTGGGAATTAGGCATAGATGGTTGATTGATTGAGCAATGCTTCTGTACATATTGGATATTTCTCATGCTTTGCCAAGAATTTTTAAAAAAGGTTTTAGCAGTTATTCACATTAAATCTAATTACAGAATTTTAAAAAGTCTCATCTTGTTATTCCTAGCTATTAAAACTGTGATCAAGTTCTTTGTGAACTAGATAAAAGGAATAATCTTACTAGGGAGAGAAAGCCAAGCCCGTGAAAATTCACAATTCTCTAGTATGTTGAATGTTTGCCATATTATTCTCTCTGCAGGCAAATTCTGCTGGCATCTGAAATCATGGTTTGTCTTGGTATACTCCTGAGCTTTCAAGTTATTATCCCGTATTCAGTACCACAATATGTCTGCTCAGGCCTCCTAATGTTTGTATTCGCTGAAGTATTAGAAGGTGTGATCTCTATTTCTCTTTATTTTCCTCCTTGAGAAACATACGTATTCTTAATTCTCAATATGACCTATCGTGATGATAAAAAAGAATATTGTATTGTTGAACTTGTAAGCTTGAACTTGTCCTCTGCTAATTTGGGTGCATGATTGCTGCAGTGGACAGTATCATAGCATTTATAACACATGTTCCGTTAAGACTCTTGATTTGTTAGTTTTTGCCTTGTAACTGCTGCAGTGCCTAATTGAGTTAAAGCACAAATATACAGTTCTTTCCACCAAATGAGTCACAAGATTAGCCATACATTACTTCACAACCTAAGGAAGTTGTTGATTTGAGGAAACAAGGTTAAAATAAACATATTTTAGATAAGCAAATCTAATACTACTGAGAACAATATTTATAGTTGGTGTTAATATTTGCTAATGCCTACTCTGCCGTAGATAAAAGCCTGTAATTTAAGTGGAGAAGGGTAGAGCGGCGGGGCCATTATCCATTGAGTTTCAGCCTGTCATTTAAGTGGAAAAGGTTAGAGGGGCGGGGCCATTATCGATTGAGTTTCAGTCTGTCATTTAAGTGGAAAAGGGTAGAGGGGCGGGCCATTATCCATTGAGTTTCAGTCTGTCATTTAAATGGAAAAGGGTGGGGGGTTGTTGGGGGTGGCGGGAATATTTAGCCATTGAGTTTCGAACTATGCGTCACTGATCCTCGGGGATTTCTTGGTTGTCAAAAAATTGCTAAGCACTACCTCATTTAACAAAATTTGGGAAGGTGTAATGATGAAATTCTGTTGGTTTTATGCCACTTCGCATTCTAAAATCGCTACTATTTGACTGATGACACAGGTGTAAATTTATCTCTTCTCTCTCGAGTAATGTCATCAAGGCTTTCTCGAGGAACCTACAATGGAGGTCTCTTGTCCACAGAAGCTGGCACAATTGCTCGGGTGATAGCTGATGTAACTATAACTCTAGCTGGATATTTAGGACAGAGCAGGCTCTTGAATGTTACTCTTCTCCCTTCACTTCTGATATGCATAGGGTCCATTTTTGCAACATGTCGTACCTACAATTCTCTTTACTGATTCACACTCTTGTATGTGTACAATGAAATAACCGACTATTTTGTTGCTCACCCTTTCTCTTTTTGGTTTCTTAGTTGATTTGCTTCTTGTACCTTTTTTCCCTCTTCGTGTTACATATAGGAAGGGTAAAGGAAGATGTTGAAGGGCATGCTACCTGTGGGATTTTAAGCTTCTACCAATAGGACGGCGAGTGTACATAGGGGTGGATTCATGATTTGAACATTATAAGTTTGAGTTTTCAGTTTATAGACAAAGTGAGCTGGCTCTCATACCATATTGGATGAACTTTTGATTGGGCTTCTATGAATTGTTGCTGTAAATTTTCGTAAATAGATGTATTTCTTCACCTCAACTTGGTGCTGGTTTTTTATGTTTGGCTCTTTCTTTCTATGTTGCTTTGACTCTCCAAAAATGTTGTCACACCCCTGTTCCTCTAAGATTGCACTAGTTTTGGAGAATCCGACATGGACTCGGCAGCATTTTTAATGGGTCCGTGCAACATAGATTCTTCCATGGAAAATGTAAGCTTACAAAGTTGTACCTGGCTAGAAGCTAAGTTATTCATGTATTAAATCATGTATAAGTAATACCATATGCGGTAGCATTCATTTGCTGTGTATAAAATTCAATGCACCTAATACGGTGTTTGGTTTGCAACTTAGAAACTCGCATAATTAATACATGTATTAGTTATGAGGGAATATATGTATTATTTTGTGCTTAATATAAGATGAAATAACTAAATTTTACATAACTACTCCTCAACATAAAATAATACATGAATTCCCTCATAACTAATCCATGCGATACTAATTCTTGCATAACTCTAACTAGCTACCAAACGACCCCTCCCTCAGTGCATATAGCAAATAATCATACAATTTTCTCTAGTTTAGTGCATATAGCAAATAATCATACAATTTTCTCTGGTTGGCTATGTCAGGAAGTTGCAATAACAGGTAGAATCTAACTGTGTTTTTGGCACAACTCAAAAGATGAGATGTGAAGTCCTTTCTGTGGATATTTAGGCCTTATTTTTTTTTACACTTATTGGAGGTCTGAATCTAAATGGTTCAGACCTTAAGCCATTAAGTGCATTTGTTTGCATTAAGATTTAAGCACTTATTGGGTCTGAATAGGTCTTAATCATTAAGATCTTGAACCAAGTCTTAATATCATTAAGAGGTATTTTTGTATGAAACTTTTTAATCACCAGCTCTAACCCCAACCCCAACCCTCCACCTCAACCCCACCCCCACCCACTCTCCACTCCAACCCCACCCACCCTCCACTCCAACCCCCCACTCCCCACCACCCCCACCCCACCAACCCCAATCCCACCTCACTCCACCCACCCTCACTTCCCACCACCAACCCCTACCCTACACCACCCACCACCACTCCCCACTAACCCCACTTCCCACTACCAACCTCACCCCCACTACCCACCAACCCCACCATCAACCCCTACCCCACACCACCCACCCCCACTCCCCACTACCCCCCATCTCCCACCATTAACCCCACCCCTACTCCCCATTACCCCCCACCTCCCACCATCAACCCCACCCCCACTCCCTGCCAACCCCACCACCAACCCCACCCCACTACCACCCACCCCTCACCCCAACCACCCACTCACCCCTCCACCCCCACTCACCACTCACCACGACTACAAAACATCTCCGCCATTACTAGTGAACATAAATGTTTCATTTTTTTTAATCAAATAATGTATTTTTTTATTAAATTTGTATTTATTTTCTATGATTTAGTTACTTTTTTAATTTCAATTGTATATTTATTATGTTTAAATAAACACATTATGCAAATTCAGATATTGAAAAATAAATAGTCTTAATCATTCAAAGATTGACCTAGAGACAACATCTTAATGATTCAGATGTGCATTCACATTCAGACGTCTTAATCTTAATGAAAACAAATGAGGCTTTAATGGATTAAATCGCAAAATATCTCAAAGAAATCACTGCATATCGCTCGTTAGTCGTCATAATTAGGATAATATGTATAAGGGACAAAACAAGTAGTAACATCTCATGTGTGCGATCAAATGGATGATATTGTGTGGCTCCAAAATCTTTACCTATTTCAGAAAAATCTATAGTAATTTATCATACCAAATTATTGCCTGATTTTATTTGGCAAATATTTTATTTCAAAATCTGTGTCCATTGGTCTTAATCTATGGGAGATTAAAGAGGAGTATATAAAAATACAATTGTGATTTACCTTTCCTTTCGTACTTCAAAAATAATACACTGAAGTACTAATAAAATTAGAACTTGAATTTCTAAACATTTTAAAAACAGAGTACTATTAAACTAAATTATATTTCTGAGTCGTGTTTTCTTTCTTTTGTTCATGCCAGGATATTTTTACTATATTTACACCACACCACATTACGAAAAATAACTTTGTTTTGCACACCTTGGTAAACAAAGTAGCAACATACTAAAATTGGTTATAATTACTTTTCTTATATAAACATATAGGAGTATTTCTTATGACATTACGACACAAAAGGGGAATAATTCAATTTCCATTGATTCCATAGTAAATTGAATTCTAAATATATATACTCCATCTGTACAAAGGAAAGTCTATATGTCGATACCATAAGCAAATTAAAACATAATGCATCGAGTTCTTTGCAGTTTCTAATGAACAATTATTTCCCACGTCAATAATGGAAACAAAAGAATTGTTTCCCTCGTTTCCCTCGTTAATGCATGCAGTCCATTTTGAGATTTAGTCCTTTACATTATTACTCATATAAAAAAGAACTTTTAAGCATAAATTTACTTGTTATACCAGATTATTTACCTATTATAGCAGATTGTATGTGTTATTTATCAGGTTACTAATTCACTAAATAAGGACAGTTATTTGTACTTATCTTTTACATGACTTAATTGTTAAAAAAATTTATTACACTTTCAGGTTTTACTAAATATAGAGAGTTATTTATAATAATTTTTAAAATTACTTAAATTGTTACAAACTTTATTACACTCTGTCTTTGTGTAGAACTTAAACTCCACGGAGATTATATATTCAATTAGAATACTTCATAAACCAAAACCAAAAGGAAAAAAACAAGAAATGGCATCATATTCTTCTTCTTCTATACATTCATCACTAATTTTATGTCTCCTATGTGCTTTTTTCGCGATTCAAAGTACAAGTAACCCTTTAGCAGACATATGTGCCAAGTCCAAAAATCCACACTTTTGTTTGCAAGTCTTATATAACTATCAATCTCTAAATCTTCATGATTTAACAGAAACAACCATCAATTTTGCAGCAGCAAACGCCTCAGCAACCGCGACAAAAATAAACTTGCTCTTAAATAAAACGAGTGATCCAAAACTGGAAGTGATATATAACTTGTGTACGAATAATTATAACGGGGCAGTTAGAAATTTGGGTAACGCAGAACAATATTTGACAATGGGACAGTACCAGAATTTAAACACGGCTGCTACTATTGTTGGGCAAGAAGCTTTTAATTGTGAAACAGCGTTTGAAGTAACGCCTGGATATGTTTCTACTATTAGTAAGGAGAATGATGATATTCAAAAATTTAGTGGTATTATTGTTGCTGCTGCAAGTCTTCTTTTGGGCTCCCATTAGCTGATAGTTTTTGTTTATGTTGGGATTATTCATTATTGTGATATGAAGATTAAATAATAACAGTATTATTTTATTGAGATGTTCATTTTGGTGGATGTTTAGTTTATTGGATTAAAAATAAGAGATACAAGGTATAATATAAATTGTGATTATCGCAAAAATTGTTTTACAATCAATTATCGGGGATGGGGATTGATCTACACTGAAACAATGTCTACATATTGTTCAAAGTTGAGAAGGGAATTTAATTTTTTTAAATAAAGTTAGGGGGATAAATGATTTTCACCCTATTATAAACTATCTCAACTTAGTTCCTTTCCCAAGAAAAAGATTCAGTCAAATACAATTGGATCAAGTAATGTTCAATGGACTTGTAGATTCATGCCACGTGTACCATAACACAATTAATGGTTGAGATCCATTTCAACTCATATGCTTAACAAAAGAAATTAAAAATGGCAAAATATACAAATGAAAGTTGTTAATTGTAACCCACAGGTCTTACCAATTAAAAAAATTTACTTTCTTACGTTTTCAATTGGAAATTATAGCAAATATACCGCATATTATCTCTTTTTAAACTGCAAAATAAAGCAAAGTGCATCATAATCAATTTTCTAAAGAAAAAAAAATTAAGATGGCGGGAAAGAAATTGATCTAGTATTATATATTTTTATACCTCATCTGAAAAGCTCCGAACAGATTAGGTTGCGCTGTGCTTTTTTTAATGTATGATTACATTGTTTTTTTGCTTGGATTATTGTTCAGAACTTAATGATGTTTTCAAGTTTGATTTTCTTTTTTTTTGAAGTATAATTGAGAATTTGGGAAAAGTCATGTGTTTATTTATCTGTAATTTCTTAAAACCTTAAGAAAGTAAATCTTTTTTAAATGGTAAGAAATGTGGATTATAGTTAACAACTTTCATTTGTATATTTTGTCATTTTTAGTTCTTTTGTTAAGCATATAAGTTGTAATAGATCTCAACCATTAGTTGTTTTATGATACACATGACAGGAATCTACAAGACCATTAAACATTACTTGACACAATTGTACTTGACTAAATCTTTTTCCCCTTTCCCAAGCCTGAAGCCGAGGAGCACGTTTCATGCCTTATGTTTAGTTTATGGGATTAAAGTTATTTAATTTTGTCCAACTATCACATGAAATCATTAGAAGGAAATAAAAGAGATCTGATATTTTATATATTTAGACAACTTGGATGCCTTTTTGATTAAAAAAAATGTTTAGTGACTTTTCTATACTTCGGCAAAGTTTAGTGATTTTGTTGTTACAAAAAAAAGTTTAATTACTTTCTATGATACTTAGGTAAAGTTGACCGATCTTTTTGTTAGAAAAACTAATTTAGTGACTTTGATGCAAGGAAATAAGAATTAATTGACCATCCATGAAATTACCCCTAGACACCATTGAAATATCCCATGGAAGGTACACGATGAATTAACTCCCCCAAGGGCAGATGGAAGAACCGTATACTAAATTCCGTTAATATGAGATAGCTTTTAAAGTTATGGCAAAGTTGGCTCAAGAACTATTTTTGATTCATGATCAAATTTTAAGAGGGACACTTTTGTATTTTTTGAATTATTTTGTTAAAACTCTGATGCTGCTACTGATTAAAGCTATAAAAAGAGTAATTTGCCAAATTGGATCTTCGGGCCCCACTAATTAAATTTTGGCCTCATTAAGAAAATATACAACAATTACCGGTTTGCTAGAATTTAGAGTAAAATCCTGACAAATCATGAAGATTTTGACCACAAATCATGATGGATCATCGAGTTTCAAGCAAGATATAATTACAAATAAGCAATGAATCTTCATATATGAATAAAACGGAGAAAAATAAGAAGTAGAAGGAAGAGGAGGCCGAGAACTTCCTCGAGAATGTATATTTTCACGACCTTTTTTTAATGGGATCTAAAATTAATCACCGGCCTTTCAAAAGGCTATCCAGTGAAAATTGTATCTAAGTGAGCCAGTAAAGATGTTGGGCTGGCGTGCACGAGGAACAGTCGTTCGAGCAAATTTTTTTTTTTTTTTTTTGGGGGTGTTGGGGGTGGGGGGGGGTGTATTTTCCCTTTAGGGGTAAAGGACTACACTTTGGGGCTTAAAATTTGTCATAGCTACATTTTCAATATTTACATGGTATACCTATTTTCTTATTTTCGCTGTATTCACTTTTTTGTTTTCGTTGTATACATTTTTTTTCTCCGCTGTATTCATGAATAAAGCGATTTTTTTATTTTATTGTAGTCATGAAATGACTATCTGTATTCATAAACGGGCTCGTTGTATTCATGAGTACAATGAGTAAAACTGAATAAATTAAAACATAGATAACCAAAAATTAACAAAATACACCCTAAAAAATGAATACAATCTAAAAAATTAACAAAAAAAAGCTCAAAAAAGTGAATACAATCGTGTATTCGTGAATACAACAACACCTACCACTAGTTCCGGCCAGATCTGCCAAACCGGAGCTTCACCACCGCCGCCACTACCACCACTAGATCCGGTGAAACCAAACAAAATATTAATAGGGATGCTGTTACCGTCACCACCGGCGAAAACACTGCCGAACACAAAAAAATCAGTCCGCCAGATCTGGTTTATGAACTGCTACCATATTTGGCGGCGACGGTGGCCACGACATCGAGGGGTGGTTGTGGTTGTTGGTTGGCAGCATCACCGTCATTGCATTGCCGTGCTAATCGGCAAAAATAAAAATTCGGGGCCGCCAGATCTAGCGGCGACGGTGGCCACGACGTCGAGGGGTGGTTGTGGTTGTTGGTTGGCGGCATTTGAGATTTGGTTGTTGTTGGTTGGTGGCCGGAACTCATTCGCCGGAGCTCTGGCTGCGATGAGCAGTAGAAACAGTCAAAGATAAGTTCTTTAATAACTAATAAAAATAAAGTATTCTACTTTAAATACATATGTAGCTATTAATTGTATTTAACATATTACTCTTAGCTATAGGATGTAATTAATCTAAACTATAGCTACTAAATATAAATATGTACTAGTAGTTAGTAATGCCATGTAGATTTCCCTTTTTTTTGGGGGTGGTCTTTAATTTTTGACCTTCAGTATTTTTCGCGCGACATAAATTTAAAGTTCGCTGGGCATAAGTTTATATTTTCGTATCATAATATCTCACAAGTTATGCCAGACATGACAAAATTTTCAAAACTCAACAGAAAGATGCCCAAAACACATCAAACTCCACAAAAATAGATATGTTATTCAACTTAAAAAGGATAAAGAACATATGCCTCAAAAAGCATAACTCCAGTTTCTGAACACTCTAACAAATTCTAAAAAATCATGCCACTTGTTCCGCATAACTTAATTCCTACAGAACATATGTCGGAGATAATACTCAAAATACCCCCCAACGTTTGACCAAAATCCCAACTACACACCTAACCTTTGCGTTGGTCCTATTACCCCCCTGGACAAATTTTTTTGCATTAAATGCCCTTTTTCGCCGATGTGGATAAGAGCGTGAATACACCGCTCGGTGGCGCGTTATAGCCTTTAAAAAACAAAGATTCGACGTGTTTTTGAGCGCCAACTAGATCCGCCACATAGGTAAATTTAAATTCCTTCATTTTTAGGCTACTTCATCTTCTTCTTCACCCTATTTAATATCCATCTCCATTTTTTTTGTCAAAATAATACCCATTATAAATTTAGAGCTAGGATAGTGATTATTCTTATAATCACTGTTTTCCCAAATCAAATTCAAAAAAAAAAAAAACAAATCAAAAAGAAAAAAACGAAAATGCTGAAAAAAAAATGAAAATCTAATCTTGTTAAAGAAAATCGATTGGAAGTTGTTTGTTTGGAGTTGCTACTTGTTGCTTGGTTGGAGTTGTTTAAGCACTAATTCTTTGAGTTGAATTGGGAGAAAATTAAACTCCATTGCTAGGAATTTTGGAGAAAGCTATGAAGAACACCAAGTGGGTTTCTTTAAATTCTTGATTGTTTGATCAAATTAATGGATGAGCTTTGTTCTATTTGGTGTTAGGAAGCTTCCTTTCACATTTGGGTTTTTTTGGATTAGATTTGAGGAAGTTGGTGTGATTTTTTTTTTTTTTCAACTCCTAATGAAGAAGAAGAAGAAGAAGAAGAAGATGATGATGATGATGATGATGTTGATGAAGATGATGATGAAGATGAAGGAGAATTGGGTATGGGTTTTCGGATCCTATACTAAAAATGGAGTATGGAAAATTGAAAGGTTTTTTTCTTTTTTTTTGAAGAAGAAGAAGATTAGATGGATGGAGGAAGGGGAGAAATTAATAAAAAATGAGGGGAAATTAAAGATGTGTCACGTGGGCCAGGCGCGTGTGGACACACACCTGTTAATAATTGGGGGTTGTCATATTGGATCAACACATCGAAAAAGGGGCATTTTAATACTGAAAAAATTTGTCCAGGGGGGTAATAGGACCAACGCAAAGGTTAGGTGTGTAGTTGGGATTTTGGTCAAACGTTGGGGGGTATTTTGAGTATTATCTCACATATGTCGAGCAAAGCGAAAATTCAATTTTCTGAAAATAAATGTTACAAAACCTATGTCGAGCGAAGAATATCTAGATATTTTCATTAAAAGAGCGGCAAGGGCAAGTATTAAAGACCACATATAAGAGGGACAAACATTGAGGACCGGTATGTTTGAAGGGAAATCCGTGCAAAAACTTCCATGAAAAATCGGTTGAAGGCAAATTTTGTAGGTCATTGGCACCTATGCCCCTATTTTAATTTTTGCCGCTCATAACAAACAATTCTTTTGCAGGGCATAAATTTATATTTTTTGCATCATAATATCACATAAATTATGTCTCGGTTAAATAAAAAAATTTATGCCCCGCTAAATATAAATTCAATCACTAAAGGACAGAAATTAAGACCAGCCGATTTGAAAGGCAAAGGTGCAATTTTTTCAAAATTTATCCCCAGCACATGAGAGAAATATGTCAGTTTTTAGGGGACGCTTATGTCCTAACTAATCTTCATGATCATACATTAGCTTTGTCACGCCCCGAACCATGGTCTGGGCGTAACACGGCACTCGGTGCCTGACTGCATGTGACCGAGCGAACCACATGGCTTGTTGAATCATCATGAGGCATACATGAGCGGAATTATAAAATGAAGTGCATGATGAGATTTTGTAAAACATAGTAAGTCATAATATTAAACACAAGTACTTGGTTAAGTCATGAATGCGGATAATATCATAAATGAGCCAAACCGGCTAACCAACTCTGAAGCCTAGCATGACACTTGTCTTGTCTATGAAACATCTAACATGAGTCTGAAACACGTAACATACTTGCTGGGACAAGGCCCCCAGCATACCTTTAGATGCAAAACTAAATAAAGAAAGACAATGCCTAAACCCCGAATGAGATAGGGCTCACCAATAAGCTGGTATGTGCAAATCTTACTGAGCAGATGTGGCGTCCAAATCCGTACTCCGCATCGTGAAATGCGGTTCCCCGGCAATTAAAGGAGACGCGCACATTGAATGTCGGTATATATATATATATATATATATATATATATATATATAGAAATAACATGGGACATGAAAATAACATAACAGAGACTGAGTTAAAACATGATCATGAACATGAGTACATATACATATATAACATGTGTAAAGTATCGTGAGTAGGGAGAGCAGTAAATATAACCGACAACATGGTGCCGTACTTACGTCCTACCGCGAACACTCATACCTTGCCGTGACATGAGATTTAATAATATTATGAAAGGATCTAGTCATTATGAGAGATCGTCCTAATCATGGATGGAGCAATCCTCATCCTACGGTGGCTACGTAGTTTCAGGCTATTTGAAGTCTTCTCGGTAATTAATGCAACTCCCAAAAACATGAACATGTAAAAAATAAGTGGCACTTGCTGCCTATGGTTTCATGAATCATAACTTGCTTGTACGTGGATATCATGAATTATAACTTGCTTGCATGAACTTGTAAAACATAGTATTTTCTTGAAAAATATCATAGCATATAATAACTTGCATGTAAGAACCCATGGAATGAGATATATGGGTTTTTATGGATTACGGACTGATTCTCGATAATCATATGGAGTTATTAAGAACACAATGATAGAATAATAGCAATTCATACATAATATAATCATGGACATGGACCTAGGATTGTTATGAGCATGGTATAGAAACTCTAGTTTTCGTAAAGATTCATACTTTATGGATTAAGAGGCGTGGGGAAGAACAATGATGTTCCCACACATAGATAGTAACTCCACATACCTGGTAATGCTACAAACTTGAATTAAAGACTTTAACTTTGAAGAATATTTCCAAAATCTTGAATCTTGAACCTTGAGATGGGTTTTCTTGAAAACCCTAGGTTAGGAATGATGATTTCTTATTTAGATTACAAGGATATATATTAGAATTGACTTGGAATGATTAGAATAGGCTTACCTTGGTGTTCTTGATGATGGGAGAGAATAGAAGGTCGTTCTAGGGCTTGGGGGTGTGAAGAATGAAGTGAAAAAGCCTCAAAACGAAGTTTTAAAATTGTTGTCGGACCCATTTTACGCCCTATTTTACGGCCTATAAAAGTTTTACGGACCATATATCCCACCGTAAATCAATTACAGTGATTTGGGCTTTCTGGACCAATTTTATGGCCTAAATCTACGGCCCGTATAATTTTCACGGCCCGTAGATTCCACTGTAAATTGGCAGAACACTGTTTTAGTAAAACGGGCATAACTTTTTGTACAGATGTCTGTTGGACCTCTATAATATACCGTTGGAAAGGTATTTTAAAGATCTACAACTTTCAAGCAGGAAATGTTCCGAAATTCCTTACAGATTTTTTCGTATACCCATTTTAATTGAGACATAGTGCAAACTCACTTGAAAACACGCTCCGTAGGGTAGCTTCCGACTTTCTTTGGCTCAAGGACTCTTCTCATGTCTTGATTGGGTTTCAAATGCCATTTATACACTACTCAAATTGGGTTCATTATACCCCCGTCTTATGAGTCAAATCTTAGCCTGAATGCACGAGGTGTTACAATATCTCCCCCTTGGGATCATTCGTCCTCGAATGATGAGTCATGGTTAAGAATGCGGCTGGACGTAACTTGAATATATGAACGTGAAGAAACATGACATGGAACATGGAAAACTGACATGACAAGGTTTCATGAAAACATGAGTGCTAAAACATGAGACATGAATAGAGAATACATGAACTTGAACGTGAAACGTGAGGCATGAATACATAAGGGACATGACATGAATACTAAAGGTATTTACCTTGAAGTCTATGTGCTTTCTCTTCAAACAAGTATGGATATATGGATTTCATGTCTTCTTCAGCCTCACATGTAGCCTCTTCAACTTTCTGGCTCCTCCATAAGACCTTTACTGAGGCTACTTCCTTAGTTCCCAACTTGCGAACTTGACGATCAAGAATGGCTATGGGGATCTCCTCATAGGTGAGGCCATCCTTAACTGTTATAGTATCAGCAGGAATAACCAACGATGGGTCTCCTACACCCTTCCTCAACATGGATACATGAAACACTGGTGAACGGCGACCAACGCTTGTGGCAACTCAAGTTCATAAGCTACTAGGACCGACCTTTCGTGAAATTCATAAGGTCCAATATATGCCGGGACTAAGCTTCCCTTTCTTCCCAAATCTCATAACACCCTTCATAGGTGAGACTTTAAGGAACACCCAATCATTAACTTGAAATTCTAAGTCCCTTCGCCTCACATCTGTGTAAGACTTCTAGCGACTCTGAGCCGTTTTCAAACGCTCTTTAATCAATTTGACTTTCTCCATCGCCTGATAGACCAAATCTGTCCCTAACAACTCTGCTTCACCAACTTCGAACCAACCAATTGGTGACCTACACCTTCGCCCATACCTGAGCTTCAAATGGTGCCATCCCAATACTAGCATGATAACCGTTATTATAAGAAAACTCAATGAGAGGCAAGTGATCATCCCAATTACCTTTGAAATCCAAGACGCATGCTCTCAACATGTCCTCCGCAGTCCGAATAATACGCTGTATTTCTGCATCCGTCTACGGATGAAAAGTCCGTGCCGAGGTTCACCTTGGTACCCAATCCTTTTCGAAAGGATTTCCGGAATTTCGACGTGAACCGAGCACCACGATCCGAAATAATGGAAACGGGGTCCCATGCAATCGACAATTTCATTAACATACGGCTTGGCATAATCTTCTCGTTGAATCCGTGGTCTTGATCGGTAAAAAGTGGCCGACTTAGTAAGCCGTCAACGATCACCCAAATAGAGTCATGTCTCCTAGCCGAACGAGGTAGACCCGATACAAAGTCCATATTGATCATTTCCCGTTTCCGACAGAATATCATATTTCGAGCCAAGCCACCGTGCCTCCGGTGTTCGCCTTTCACTTGCCGACAATTCGGACACTTAGCTACAAAATGCGCTACACTCTTCTTCATATCATTCCATCAATAAATCTCCTTAAGATCATGGTACATCTTAGTGGAACCTAGGTGAATGGAATACACAGGTTGTGAGCTACCGACATGATTCAACTCTCTCGAGCCCATCTACATCTAGAGCACATAATCACCTCGGTACCTCAAGGTACCATCATCTCCCCTTGTTCAAAAGACGTCGTCTTATACTTGTGAATCCCCCTCTCTCGAGCTACAAGTAGGGATCGCTAAAGCCGTTTTCTTTGACTTGACAACCACTAAGGAGGAAAGATCATTCGAACAACCATGCCGCCATTCTTCCGAGTCCAAAAGCCGAACTTTAAGACTAGCCAAACGGTGAACTTCCTTGGTCATAACTCTCTTATCTGCATCAACGTGGGCTAAACTCCCCATGGAACGCCGACTAAGAGCATCGGCTATAACATTCGCTTTCCGGATGATGAGAATATCCACATCATAATCCACTAGCAATTCGAGCCATCTCCTCTGCCCACATTCGGCTCTCCTTTACTTGAAGATATACGCGGGCTTTTATGATACTGTGAAAATATCAACATGCACTCCACAAATAATGACGCCATATCTTAAGTGCGAAAACTACGGTACCCCAACTCTAGGTCACGAGTCGGATAATTAACCGTGAACCTTGAGTGACGAGATGCGATAAGCTACAACCTTACCATGCCGCATTAAGACACATCCGAGACCAATTCTCGAAGCATCACAATAAACCACGAACCCTTCGATTTCCGTCTCGGTGCGTCAAAGCGGGAGCGTTAAGTCAATCTCTTCTTCAACTCTTTAAAGCTTCGCTCACAAGCATCCGACCATTGGAACTTAACCTTCTTGGGGTCAACTTAGTCAACGGAGCAGAAATAGAGGAAAATCCTTCTACGAAACGTCTATAATAGCCTGTCAAACCCAAGAAACTCCTTATATCAGAAACTGAAGTGGGTCTGGGCCAACTCCTTACCGTATCAATCTTTTGAGAATCAACTTTAACACCTTCTCCTGAGATCACATGGCCTAAGAATGCCACTGACTTAAGCCAAAACTCACACTTTGAGAATTTTGCAAAAAGTTCGCGATCTTTAAGAGTCCGCAACACTATTCGAGATGTTCTTCAGATCAACTTTCATTAGAATACACTAAAAATATCATCAATGAAGACAATGACGAATAAGTCGAGATAAGGCTTGAAGACCCCGTTCATAAGATCCGTGAAAGCGACCGCGCATTTGTCAACCCAAATGACATAACAAGAAATTCAAAATGGCCATAACGGGTTAGAAAGCGGTCTTCGAATATCAACTTCCTTAACCTTTAACCGATGATAGCTTTGATCGAGGTCAATCTTGGAATAACATTGGGCGCCCTAAAGTTGGTCAAATAAGTCATCTATTCTAGGAAGAGGGTACCTGTTCTTAATGGCGACCTTGTTCAACTGACGGTAGTCTATACATATACATAAGGAACCATCCTTCTTTCGGACAAATAAGACTGGCGCACCCCAATGCGAAACACTGGGCCTAATAAACTCCTTGTCAAGAAAATCTTTCAACTAGGCTTTTAACTCTTTTAACTCCGTTTCGGAGCCATTACGTATGGCGGAATAGATATCGTCGAGTATCGGAAAATGATCGATTCCAAATTCAATCTCCCTCGTCGGAAGGACTCTTGGAAGATCTTCGGGAAAGACCTACGAAATTCATTTACAATCCAGGACGGATCGAGAGTTGGAGTGCAGGCATTTGAATCCTTGACTCGAACTAGGTGGTAGATATAACCTTTGAAAATCATTTATCTACCCCTGAGTACTACTGAATTACCCTCTCATTCTATGACTGGCTCATTAGGAAACTCGAATCTTACAACTTTAGTTCTACAACATCTTTTGTGGCATACATGAAGCTAACGGTCATACCCATGATCACATCAAAGTCTACCATCTCTAACTTTGCTAAGTCGGTATGGTTCACGGAGATGGACTAAAGCGGGCAACCCCTATAAATACGCTTCTAGCGTCATCTCCTCTCCCAGGTGGACACTTCAAAGGGTTCATGCAACTTTTCGGGTTCAAACCCAATTTTTTTAGCAACAAAAGGGGTTACATAAAATAAGGTGGAACCTGGGTCAATAACGGCATATACTTCAAAAGTGAAAACTGTGAGTGTACCTGTGACAACATACTGCTCACAGCCTCTCTATGTATCCGACACCGTCAATGCATACAAACGGTTCGACCCTTCGCCCGTATTGCCGGACCTTGCGTTCCACGCCCTGCTTTGGGCCCGATTGTGACGAGGAGTCTTGCTCGACTTTGTGGACTACGCCACGTTACCCACTCGTACCTTGCCCAGCCGACGGACAATCTCTCTGAATGTGGCCCTTCTGGCCGCAACCATAGCATGCATCTGTACCCATACGACACTCACCTAAGTGTCTCTTGCTACACTTCGTTGCCGGAATAGTATAATTGCCGACCGACCCACACTAGCTTTGAAAATAAGAACTCGATGGTACGGAAGTTAACTTATCATTTGAGCACTTAGGGACCGGGGCACTAGCCGTAGATGGAGCGGGTCCTGTGACACATTCTTAAAGAGCCGCCTACCTCTGCTGACTAAAGTTACTGAAGATTTAGCCCTCTTGTTGAATTCTTTATCCTTTTGTTTTAACGAGCTTTCTCTTCATTGATTCAACTTTCATTACCTTGCACAAATGCCAAGATCTTAGAGATAGTTATCTTATTATTACGAAGCGGCGATCTTGGCATCTCTATACAATTCGGGTTTTAACTTGATAAATTTTCTAACCGTTGCCCTTATGTTGGGAACCATGTGAGAGCATATCTCACAGACAACGAAATAAATTTGAGATAATACTCTTGAACGGTCAAGTTATCCTACCTCAACCTCTCAAATTCCATAGCCTTTGCTCCCCCGGACCTTGATAGGCATGAAGTGGTCAAGGAAGCGTCAACGAACTGCGTCCCAAGTAGCGAAGATGCATCCTCCCCTCGAGATTGTTCCCGTGTCTCATACCAAATATGAGTAACATCTGCGGTGAAAAACACCAAACTCTGCGCCTTCCGTCTCGGTGACATGCATAATACGAAACACTTTCTGCCCAGGCCATCAATATAGTTGCGGATCCTCCTGACCCCTAGTCCTTGTGAAAGTTAGAGGTTTCATCCGTAAGAATTCTGAGTTCTTGAGCTCGTTTGACCCGCCACTAGCACCTTAGCTGGGCCGATTCTGTCCATTTGCGCTGGTTGGCAACGATCGAAGTAAAGGTGGATGGCTCCTCTAACGTCCATGTCCGAAGTGTTAGGAGGTGTAGCCAGAGGAGCGGTTGGGGCTAGCTGTTACGAGCGATTGTGGGGTCGAATGTCTTCTTCTCGTACCGCCTAATAGTAGCCCTCCGGCTAGTAGCTTTCTAGTCTTCCGGTGTATTTCTTTTTGCATTTTTACGAAATACAAAATTCACACGAGTTAGAAGGATTCCCAAAGTTGCAGCGCGATCACACGATCAGTATGAAAGAGTGAGACAATCCTAAATGTCTTGGTGATCAAATATATGTATGGGGCCCTCGCATATAAAAGTGACCCCAGCTGAACCATGATTTCATAGACCACTGAAGACACTTGAACTGCCTAGGCTCGATACCAAAGCTTTGTCACGCCCGAACCATGTGGCCGGGCGTAACCACGGCATTCGGTGCACATTGCGTACCGAGCGAACTACATGGCTTGCTGAATCATCATGAGGCATATATGAGCGGAATTATAAAGTGAAGTGCATGATGAGCTTTTGTAAAACATAGTAAGTCATAATATTAAACACAAGTATTTGGTTAAGTCATGAATGCGGACAATATCATAAATGAGCCAATACCGGCTAACAACTACGAAGCCTAGCATGACACTTGTCTTGTCATGAAACCTCTAACATGAGTCTAAAACACGTAACATACTTCTTTGGGACAAGGCCCACGGCATACCTTTAGATGCTGAAGCTAAATAAAGAAAGACAATGCCTAAACCCGAATGAGATGGGGCTCACCATAGGCGGTACGTGCAAATCTGCGAGCAAATGTGGCGTCACGTAAATCCACACTGCGTCGTGAAATACGGTACCCTAGATAAAGGGACGTCACACATTGAATGTCTTGGTATGTAAAGCCCCGAATGAAATAACATGGGACATGAAAATAACATAACGAGACGAGTTAAAACATGATCATGCCAACATGAGTACATATACATATATAACATGTGTAAAGTATCGTGAGTAGGGAGAGCGATAAATATAACAAACAACATGATGCAGTACTTGCGTCTACCCGGCGAACACTCGTACCTTGCCCGGGGACATGAGATTTAATAATATTATGAAAGGATCTAGTCATTATGAGAGATCGTCCTAAGCATGGATAGAGCAATCCTCGTCCTATGGTGGCTACGTAGTTTCGAGCTATTTAAGCTTCTCGGTAATGTCTGCAACTCCCAAAAACATGAACATGTAAAAAATAAGTGGCACATGCTGCCCATGGTTTCATGAATCATAACTTGCTTGTACATGGATATCATGAATTATAACTTACTTGCATGAACTTGTAAAACATAGTATTTTCTTGAAAAATATCATAGCATATAATAACTTGCATGTAAGAACCCATGGAATGAGATATATGGGTTTTCATAGATTACGGACTGATTCTCAATAATCATATAGAGTTATTAAGAACACAATGATAGAATAATAGCAATTCATACATAATATAATCATGGACATGGACCTAGGGTTGTTATGAGCATGGTATAGAAACCCTAGTTTTTGTAAAGATTCATACTTTATGGATTAAGAGCCGTGGGGAAGAACAATGATGTTCCCAGACGTAGATAGTAACTCCACATACCTGGTAATGCTCCAAACTTGAATTAAAGACTTTAACTTTGAAAAAGATTTCCAAAATCTTGAATCTTGAACCTTGAGATGGGTTTTCTTGAAAACCCTAGGTTAGGAATGACGATTTCTTGTTTAGATTACAATGATATATATTAAAATTGACTTGGAATTATTAGAATAGGCTTACCTTGATGTTCTTGATGATGGGAGAGAATAGAAGGTCGTTCTAGGGCTTAGGGGTGTGAAGAATGAATTGAAAAAGCCTTAAAACGAAGTTTTAAAATTGTTGTCGGACCCATTTTACGCCTTATTTTACGGCTCATAAAAGTTTTACGGATCATATATCCCACCGTAAATCAATTACAGTGATTTGGGCTTTCTGAACCAATTTTACGGCCTAAATCTACGGCCCGTATAATTTTAACGGCCCGTAGATTCCACCATAAATCGGCAGAATACTGTTTTAGTAAAACGGGCATAAATTTTTGTACAGACGTCTGTTGGACCTCCATAATATACCGTTGGAAAGGTATTTCAAAAATCTCTGACTTTCAAGGAAATTTTTCCCAAATTCCTTACATATTTTTAATTATACGCATTTTAATTGAGACGTGGTGCAAACTCACTTGAAAACACGCTCACTCTAGTAGGGTAGCCCAACTTTTCTTTTGCTCAAGGACTCTTCTCGTATGTTGATTGGGTTTCAAACACCATTTATACACTACTGCGAGTGGGTTCATTATACCCGTCTTATGAGTCAAATCTTAGCCCGAATGCACGAGGTGTTACAATCCTGTTCTTGCCATCCCCCCCCCCCCCGATAAAAATAAAATTCTTACCCTCACACACACTTCCCACCCGAATTTTTATTTCACAATATTTAGTATAAATATATGAAAAAATAAATTTAATTTGACAAAAGAAAAACATTATAAACATTATACTTGAAAAAATATTACACTTATATAATAGGGAAAAGGACATAAAGGGCCGTCCGGCCCAAACTATTCCATAGGATGACATGTTTAGAACCCAAAGTGTAGCCATTGTGACCTTTTGTGGCGACTTGAGTTGCCACTAAAAGTCCGCTGCAAAAAAAAAGGGCTATTTGTGGCGGCTTTAGTTGCCACTAAAGATCATTTTTTTTTTTGGTAAAAGCCACCGAAGATCAACTATGTATAGAAAATGTATCATACATATAAAAAATGTATCATTGTTGTAAGAATATGTATCCCTACCGTATATGTATAGAAAATGTATCCTAGGTTTTTATAATTGTTGTATAATTTATGTATAATAAATGTATCATCAATGTATACTCACTAATCATACACATATTATGCATTAGTATGTACATTATACATTGATTAGACACTAATGATTCACTAATATGTATCGAAAATGTATAGCTATAGAAAATGTATCATTGTTGTATAATTTATGTATAAATTGTATCATTCTTGTATAGGAAGTGTATCATACGTCTAAACAATGTATCATACATATACAATATATAAACTGTATCATTTTTGTATAGAAAGTGTATGTAAACTGTATCATTCTTGTATAGAAAGTGTATATATAATTCCAGCATATGTATATAAACAGTATCATTCTTGTATAGAAAGTGTATATAAACTGTATCATTCTTGTATAGAAAATGTATATAAACTGTATCATTCTTGTAGAGAAAGTACATCATACGTATAAAAAAAAATATCATACATATATGTATAGAAACCGTATCATTGTTGTATAGAATATGTATCACTACTGTATATGTATAGAAAATGTATCACACGTATAGAAACTGTATCATTATTGTATAATATGTGTATAATAAATGTATAATTAACGTACAGTTTATGTGTAATAAATGTATAATTAACGTATAACTTATATTTAATAAATGTATACTTATTAATTTTATTAGTTTGTGGTTGATATATTTTAGTTTGTTAAGTTTTCGATGATGGTTACTTTAGTTTATCTATTTAGTTCTTCTTTTTTAATCGCTAGTAGAAGATAGAGAAATAAATGGAAGTTTGCAGTGAACCTTTAGTGGCGACTTTAAAAGTCGCCACAAATGTGTTTTGAGATATTTCTTGAAGGCTCAATCAACGTATAAATATACACATACTATACATGTTTTGGAATGTTTTTTTAAAGTTCAATCACTGTATACGTATACATATATTATACATGCTTTGAAACATTTGTTGAAGACTCAATATGAATTTTAACCTTTAGTGGAGACTTTTTGAATTGCCACTAAAATAAAATAAAAGTTGATCTTTAGTGGCGACAAAGTCGCCACAGAAAGTCTTGTTTTTCTTAAAAGGCGTTTGGGCTGCTGGGCCGGCTAGCGCTTGGGAATAGTTTGGGCCGACCGACTAGCTCATGGTATTAGGCCCAAAAGTGGGTCAAATGTGGGATCACTTTGGCTTGTTGCCTATTGTATGTCCTTTTCCCTATATAATATTTTATATGGGCTAACCCATAACAAACTCACCCATATTTTTGTTCAAACCAACTTTCAACCTATCCAAATACAACCAAACCCACCCATTTGCCGCCCCTAAACGAGAGATATCCTTTCCATTAAGGTATCCATTCTCAAAATTATAGAGTGCCCATATAAAATAATTTGCATGTCCATCTTTAGTCCATAATGTGAACATCTAGTAAATTGTATGTATTGATTGTTAGTAGGCGTTTGGACATGTGCATGAGATGAAATCAGCGTTTGGACATGTGATTTCATTTCATGAGATGAGATGAAATCAAATCATCCAAAAAGTCATGATTTGGGATTCTAAATCATGATTTCAAATTTTTTAAATGTATAAATTGGCCCACAAGTTTATATTTTTACAAATAGATCCATAAGTTGGTAGATATATAATCATGTTTACCAACCATTTATATCAAATATTAAAAGATCTACAAGTTGGTAGTATATTTATAACAAATTTACTCTTACTAACTATGTGGGAGGATTATATTAAAGAGTAGTTACACTACAACTCATGTTCAATTTTCCATTTTATTGAACTAAAGTTTGATTAATTGATATTGTATATTTTAGAAAGACCTTCTAGTAGCGTATTAATTTTGTTATGAATTATGACTTGCTCATTTGGTAAGATTGTATAAGAAATGAGAAAGTTTTGATGGTTTTCACAACTTGTGGGGTTTTTATGTCTATATAAAAAAATATAACTTAAAAATCCAAATTGCCTGTCCAAACAAAACTTCAACTTCAAATCAAAATTATTATGACTCCATCTCATAATTTCAAATCATGTCTAAACGGCTCCTTAAATTTAACCTCTAACAATCAAGTGGAACAATTTTGACTTGCCTAATTTAAAAGAAAATGATAATATAAACGTGGTTTCCATCTCCCACAGAAAACATTTGAATGACCTTCAATTTTGGTTGCTAATAGCTGTGTCTGCGTGCAGCACCTGCTACTTTGAGTAGTACTGGATTGACTATAATAATTGGGTAGCACAAAATAATACTCCAAAATCATTTGACCAGGTACAAAATTTAAAAATTACTAATTTGATTTTGTACATCATATTAACAGAGTAGCAAAAGATATTATAGTAGTAATAACTAAAGAGCTTAGATTAAATGAAAAATATCATATCAAGCTTAAATTTAATTCGAGGTGCATGCAGGTTGGTGAGGAGTCACTTCCATAGAAACCAATTTTCTTGTGATGAATCGGAATGAAAGTCTGTCACCTCAACGTCAGTTATCATCTCAAATACAACATGACTCACAAAATATTATATCCAATTAAAGCAAAGAGCCTTTGAGTAAATGGGTTATGTTAGAATAGTCATTTGCCGTCTAGCCTTTGGTAGCTAGTTAGGAGGCAAGTTATTTATGTATTAAATTTTACATAAGTGATATTTTCTCTGTCTCAATTTATGTGATATTTTTTTGTTAGGCATGAAGTTTAAGAAAGAAATGAAAACTTTTGAAAGTGGTGGTCTAAAACCAGCAATAAATATTTGTGTGGCTGTAAATCATTTCATTAAGGGTTGAACACATTTGGTGGTTAGTTAGGAGCTAAGTATTCATGTATAAAATTATACGGTGTTTGATTTGCAGTTTCGAGACCGACATAACTAATACATGTATAAGTTATGAGGAAATCTATATATTATTTTATTCATGGTAAAAGATGGAATAACTAATACATGAATAACTAAATCCTACATAACTAATCATTACATAAAATAATAGATAACTAATTCATATACTACTAATACCTATGTAACGCTAACCATCTATGAAACCATGGTTGTAACTGTAGGACCTAAAAAGAAAAAGAAAGGTGTGGGCGAAGCGGGGGTGGGGGCAGGGGCGAGGGGGGGTTTGCTTCTGGCTATATTAAATGAATTTTTCTCGGCCCATCCAGATATGCTCGTTGGCCTACGAGATTTATCTGTATTTTATTTTAGTACTATTAACGTTAGCACCTATATTTGTTCTTCTTTGACTAACAGAACATTATTCAGTTGCTTAAAGGGTCAAGTTTGGCTGTCAGCAACTTGGAAAAGCCCAAACTAAAATATGAGAGATAGTTATAGATAATTAATACGATGGTTTTCGGATCTAACATTCTTAATATAGTGACTCATAACCTTTTTTCAAAGCAAAGGGACATTTTTTATCCTTTTTCCTAAAAACAATATACAAGAGAAGAATTCAATTGAAATATAGGTTATGAGTCACTATATTGAAGAATGATTCAATATAATTCTTTGCAATAAACTCTCACTAATTTGGGGTCAACATAACCCAATTTGAATTAGGAGTTCTTGACTATAGGATGAGGGTGTTTCACTAAGCTTTTAAGCTAGTTAAGGTGAGATATAAACATCTTTTGGTTTATGTGCATATTTGGTAAACACACAAAGTGCATATAAATCAGGTACTTATAAGTCAAAATACGTCAAGAATCATAAGTTAGTCACCTCCTATCACCCTCAGCTTATAACTTTTTAGTTTATAAGCACTTTTAGCTTGACTAAAATTTTTACTATTTTATCCTTCATACTTTTTCAATTCTCAAAATACCTTTTCAAAATAAAACCTCTAACTTCCTCTTTGTTCCATCTCCCTAGTTCATTTTTTTCTTACTAAGTTACTTTTAAATTTATATATTTTCCTAAACGAATAGCTCATCAACACTTCTTTTACCAAACACATCACGTGCTTATTATCAATCTCAACACTTTTATTAAAACACACTGAACTGCTTATTTATAAAATTAATTTCATCACTTAAAGTGCTTATGAACACATAATATTTATCAGCTATTTACAATCAACCAATCCAACAGACTCTATCTCGCCGTTCTCTACATACACAACAGTAACGGCATCGTTTCGATCTAAGATAAATTGGAGATGCCTTTATTTGGGCTGGACGACAAAAGAAGGCCTTGGATCAAATCGAGGGGCTGTTTCTAATTACGGAATGGGTAAAATATAAGACATATGGAAGAAATAATTCCTTTTTATATATAAATTGTAGTACTCCCTCCGGATTAAAAAAAGTGTTCACTTAGTTTTTTTTTGTCAAAAAAAGTGTTCACTTCTTAAATCAAGAAAGAATTAACCTTATTTTTTCAAATTTGCCCTTATTAAGTGTTATATGATCAAATCTCAAAGTCTATTTAATTAGAGGTAATTTAATCAAATTACTTATTTTTGTTTAAAAATTAATATTTTTTTAAGGGATGTGTAAATGATCAAGTGGACTCTTTTTTTTTTTTTATCCGAAGGGAGTATGATTTTAACATGTAACACCATGAATTTAGCTTAAAAGTGGAACTCCAATTTGGCGGCTTACAATATTGAACATCTGAGCTCTTTTTTTGTTTTTGTTTTTGTTTTTCTTTTGTCTTATTCATCTTTAAATGTTACTGAGAGTTAGGTGGGCATTAATTAATAATCCAGGTGCCAAGAACTAGATCTAGTCTTGCGGACTGAAAAGTTTTTCAGTAGTATTACTCTACTAATTATTACAAATATCAGATTCCATTAAAGAATAGCCCAAACCTTGTCACTGCCACAATCCCACGGAAACTAGACCACGTTGGCACGAGGAACTGGACTTGGAGGTTGACTGCTAATATTATAGAATATACCGAAAAGACTTAAATATGTCATTTAATTATCGAAATGGTTAATTTATGTCATTCAATCGATAGTTTGGTTCATTTATCTTGTTGTAGGTATAGGAAATGACTCATTTATCGCTTAATCAAGCTATGAAATGGGCTTAAATGCCACTTCATCAATATTTTGACTAATTTATGCGTCGTCGATTCTCAAAATTACTCATCCATGCCATTTTTTATTAACGTCGGTTTTATAATACCAGATATGACACATGGCCTCCAATTAGAGGTCTAGGTCGTTTAATTAAACCAGCCCAATTTTAAATACAAAATTAATAAAAAAATCCGACCCATACACCTTACCCACCCACAACCATAATCTGGATTGGAGTAACGTCATATATGGTATTGTAAAACCGGCTTTAATGAAATATGGCATGGATGAGTCATTTTTATTAACGAGTGATGGCGTAAATAGTGTTATTGATGAGTGGCGTAAATGAGTCATTTCACATAGTTCGATATAATGTGAGTCATTCGCATAGTTCGATGGCATAAATGAGCCATTTACGATAGTTGAATGGCATATTTGAGCCTTTTCCATAGAATATATTCAATATTTATTTTTCTTTCCGCTTATCTTAAATGAAAAAAAAAAAAAAAGGAAATCTTGGGATACGGTAGACTCGAGAATTTTGGGAGGAAAATAATAAGGATAAAAAAGCGGTAAAATTGAGCTCTAAACTTTAAAGATACACAATATTTTAACACCAAAGTTTGAGGAGGTCTATGAAAATTTAAGATATTACTATTATATATAAGGGAGAACAAAAGGACTTTTGTAGTCCTCACAAAACTTTCCCAAAAAATATTAAATTTTTCAATTAATTACTTTTAGGTCCTAATCTTATTTTTTAAAGTCAAATTTATTTTTTGTTCTTATGGTCTACTTTTTAAAAGCTGTCGAACATTCTGTCTTATTTACCTGTTTTCTATTAGGTATCAGGTACCCATTGGAGCTCGCCTAATCCAAATTCGTGTAGCATAGGGTCCAATCGGGGCAGCGCTCCCTACCAAGAATTTTTTCATACCCAGGCTCGACCCCAAAACCCCTGGTTAAGAAAGGAACAACCCCATCCGCTGCACTTTATTGTCCCTGTTGCTTTCTTTTATTGATCTTATCTATTAACCTAAAAAATAGTCATTTCTTCACTAGATATTCTTACTTCTTGTTGTTTTTTGTTTTCTATTTTCATTTGTTGCTTATTATAGATTTCTACACGTAAGCATTTCTTTTACTTTATATTTAAACTTTAATGAGCTCATATGTGTTTACCAAGATTAGTACAAAAATAATTTTCAGATAATTTTAAAAATTATTAAATGATGCCATATAATGTTAAAATAAAGACAATATTATCAGTTAAGATCGGGTTATCTTTAAAATCTCTTGTTTGGTAAACTAAAATTAATCTTTTAAACACAAAATGAGTTTGAAGTAGAGCAGAATTAGAGTGTCAGCTACCGATTTGATCGGATTCGGTAGCACTTTGGTCCAAATTCTGTATTTGTCTTAAAAGTTCATTAAATATGTACAAATTATTAATTTAGAACTAAATAACTTAAAAAATTAGGATTCGAAACTCATATATTTCAAATTATGGCTCCGCATTAATTTGAAATAAATAATTGCATCAAAATGAAAGTTAAGCTATTAAAGGAGTGAAATGAAAATTTTGTTTTTATATATTGAAAATATACTTATTTGAAGTTTAATTATTATCAACATAAATTATATTTTCTTAATTAAAATATTATTTTTTATATATGGAGTTGGGCCGAGGGCTTAGCGGGCTATAAAACTAGTATGATAAGAAAAAGGATAAGTTATGAAAAAGAGCAGAAGCAGTATTTGTACTATTGCGAAGAACTCACAAATGGGTTAAGGCTCTATTTAAGTAAAATCCTGGGACATTTTTTATTAAAACTTTCTTCTGGACTTTTTTCAATTTACAGTTCAACCCCAATTCATTTCAACACAAACTTTATTATCAATGACGAAGCCAGAATTTTTCACTAAGAGCGGTGAAAATATAAAGAAATAAATTCACAAAGAAGTCAAAGGATGCCAATATGTAATATATACACATATAAAAGAAATTTTATCTAACTACAGCCTACATAGCGTAATGTTCCAACTGACCTAAAGTAAATGTAGCTCCGCCATAGTTTATTACCTACCTGTTTCTTAAGTTATATAATGGAAAGTTTTCAAATAGAATAACTTAAGCAGTATGATAAGGCTTGATATATATATATATATATATACACACACACTAGTCTCTATGAACGTGCCTCGCTCGTTAATCCATGTCAATCATAACAGATGTTAGATATTATTGTTTGAAATAACAGACGTACTATTTATTTCATGAGGTATAAAAATATTATTTGGTTGTAGCCACTTAATACTTCTCAAACGTGCAGTTACACGTTATTCCCAGTCAATCTCAATCATAGTAAAAAATTATTAGATAACATTATTTGTAATTATATAAATTTATTTTGTGAGTTACAAAAATGTTACTATAGTATATGATTTAGGATTGTACCTACGTTATACTTTGTTGAAATTGATGTTCTCAGTATTTATTTTTTTCTTCTTTTCCCCATATAGAAAACATGTCACGACTAAGATAATACAATATTAGAGAATAAGTGACCATTATTGTCATTTACTAAAGTAAAGGTGTTGAAAATCATTACTAAACAAAATTACATTACAAGAATATCAATCAATTTTAAAAATATTTAGTTAATAACTTAAAAATTAAGTGATCATTAAAATAAGGTATATTAATATTTTCTATTAAAAATTCAATTAATACATAAAAAAATATATCCAACCAATCCATAAATAAATATAAATATCAATTCACGAATTAGCACCTCATGAAAAATAAGTTAACATAATTAATAAACCACAAAAAATAGATATAGGAAAAAGAAACTCATACCATATCCTACACAATGCAGATTATCAAATTTGTAAAATAACTAAACAAAAAAAAATTGATCTTCTAGTAGTCTCTATATATGTTTTACGAATTGCGTACCTAGAATATAAACTTTCAACTGCAATTTTTTCTCTCGTTGATTTCCAAATATTTAAGAACTCCCTTCCGTCTCTTTTAACCTATTAAAAATAGAAACTTAAATAATTAGTTCCTTAAACGTACCTTCTCCAAAAGGAGTAATTAATTTAATGATATTTTATTATTAATTGAATTCAAAGTCCTAAATATTAGATAAAATATTTAAGCCTATATAATTTTATTCAACGTCTACGTTACTCATTGTCTTGAAATTAATACGTTACTTTCATTTAACGACTCTTATTCTATCTTTTAAGACCACACATATAAAGTAATCTAAAAATACATAACCCTATCAAATTATGGTCTAATAATTACCTAATCATTTTATTTGTTAGACTTCAAATTCTAACGTTCACAAATAACTTTCAATCACACAATTACTCCAAGGAAAATAAGGACATCCGTTTGATACTTCCTAATTTGAATGTGATAGCAACTCTTTAACTAATTTGATTCGAAATCAAAAATTAGTAGTAGTATTTGCTTTAAACTCTAGTTTTAGTTGTGACACTTTTTATATTTACCAAATTAGTCAATAGAAATATAGTAGAATTAGACTAAAAGGGTATAAAAGACGTTTAATATTTAAAGGCTATTTTGGTCTACCAACATCTATATTCATGCTTTTAAAATAATTATAAATGCGCAGTTGCACGTTATTTCAAGTCATTCTCAACCATAGTAAAAGATACTAGATAATATTATTTGTAATTATATATATTTATTTAATGAGTTACAAAAATATTACTATAGTATAGGATTGTATCTACTTCATACTTCTTTGAAATTGATGTTGCCGGTATTTACCTTTTTCTTCTTTTTACTCATATAAAAAACATGTTACAACTAAAATAATTCAATATTAAAGATTAAGTAATCATAAGCCGACACATGGCAACCACTGTCTAGTGATTAATTAAAATTAGATAATTCACTTGTCTGTGACCTTATTTTATAAATTCAATTGTTAATCTTTAATCTAGCTTTTAGGTTAAACATTCCGATAATATTTGCCATAAAAAAACTAAATAAAAATATTTTTAATCTTACATCATTTTTTAACTTGGTGAATATCTAGGACATCAGATATATCAAAGTTCTTGATTATGACCCCCCCCCCCCCCCCCCCCAAAAAAAAAGGAAAGGAAAGGAAAGAAAAGACTCTCCTAACGTCGATTATTCATTGACTTATTTAATGCACTATGTTGTCTTTAATAGAAGTCACATGGGTATAGGACTACTGTCTTACCTATTACGTTCTAGCATATTTATTTGCTAATCATTTTCAACATGTTGGTCTTGGACCCTATCTCTATATTTTAACTTGGACTCCATAAATGAATATTTTTACTTTTTTGTTCATTAACGTTATAGAGATAATTTAATTAATAAAGAATATAAAGATCAGCCAACATTATTATTCGTTTTACTCAATCAAAGTAGTAGTAGTAGTAGTAGTAGTACCCAGTTTTGATATACCCAATTTTGAATTATACATCATAGGGGGTGTAATAGGAATTCCATAATATAGGAGGTGTAAGTGTTTGATTTTAAAATATAGGGGATACGGAGCTGAGTCATGTTACATTGGTGTTTAATAGTGTAATTAGTCCTTAAATTTTCAGCTTTGAATATTTGTAGAAAATAATAAAATTGTTTGGCTCCCTCGTTTTCCAAATCAATTCATACAATAGGCTCATATCAAATTAAAATATTAGGTTTAAATTGAAAAAGAATGGGAAATCAATTTTTCAGTCTACTATCATCTTTGATATCCATAAACAAATAGGATTATATCCTATATCATGCACGTTGGAAGTAGAATTTGAAGGATCCTATAAGCGGTGTTTGATTAAGATTAGAAGTTTATGCGAATTCATATTAGGAGAAGTTATTAAATTTACAATTTTACCCATTATCGAATTATTTTATTAAGACTCAATTTATCTTTAAAGGGTATAAAAGTCGTTCAATATTTGAAAAATATTTCGGTCTATCAACATTTGTATTCATGTTTTAAAATAATATATATATATATATATATATATATATATATATATATATATATATATATATATAGGACAAAGGTCGGTGACGTGGCGCTCTAAAAAACTAGCATTTGCATTTTTCTTTTTTTCTCAAATTTTCAATATTATCTTGTTTTTCTGCATATATGTTGTATTTAAAATTTAAAAAAAATACCGAAACGGCACTTCTTAAAAGTTCCATCATCTAGAAAGAACTAAGTCACCTTATATGCTACACGTCTACGCCGGAAAGACATTATTAACAACACAACCGTTCACTATAAACTGAAACGACACATAAATTCTCCTATCAACTAGAAAGCCCAAAATTCTCCTTCCATGTTTCTTTTTGTCCTCATCAATTTATAAATATTCTTCGTTCTTTTTCTTACATTCATTCCTTCAACATTTCTTCTTGTCCTCATCTGATTTTAACTATTGTTGCCATAGATATGTGATTATATACTGAGTTTGAATATTGTTACTTCCCAATAATGTCATCTGGTTATATTGAGTTTAGTATTGTTGTTACTGATGTATTTTAATTAATTTTGTTCTTTATTGTTTGACATATAGGTCACAGATTCAAGTCGCGGAAGCAACCATTAATGCAGTTGTCTACATCATACCCCTTGGGGTGTGGCCCTTCCCTGACCCTACTAACGCGGGCTTCCTCGTGCTGCTTTATTTCTTTCTTTTTTATTTTATTTTTTATAATTTTTTGATAGATTATCGTGCAGTAGAAGTTTCAAAGGCAAACAGAAATGAGCCATGTTGCTTATATGACTTGGCCGAAAGAAATTATGGCTAATATTATGTTAGACTCTTGAGGGTTTAATATACCTTTTTCAAATGAGATTGTTTCTGATGAGATTAGGAGGAAATGTAGAAGGCTTATCAAACCAACGGACGCTAACAATGTAAGCATTCTTAGAGTGGAGAGTTGCTGGAGATGAATGTAACATTTTAGTATACGTATACAAATATAAATATAATAAAATTTATGTAAGTTATTTTCATTGATAATACAAAGATTTTCTTACACTATCACTATATTTGATTTTCTTACATTATCACTATATGTCACCTCTATAAAAGATTATTTTCTATTTTTTCTTATAAAAGATTATTTACAGTTGCATTTTAAATGACCTTATAGAATAAATCTTTTTTACATCGTCAGTCTATAGAATTTATGTTTATTTATTATGAGATTCCCTTTTTTTTTTAAAAACAATTATATATATATATATATATAAATGCCTATGCACATCTTTCATTTAAAATCAAATTCCTTTGGCATAAGCTTTTGACTGTTCTGTTCCCTTTACTCCATATGTAGTACACCAAGAGGCTAGGAGTGTTCTCATTGGTTAGAACTTACATGTGTTGAAATGTATATAATTATTACTTGATTATGCTAAATAATATATATATATATATATATATCCACTTCAACAAATCATCTAATCTTGGTAGATTATATTAATTTGGTATAAATACCTAATACATATGCGTCGTTACACCATTGTCAAGTGATGTACTAGCATCTTAGACCAGCATTTATATTTATTTTAATTCTCTTTTGCTTATTTTTTTTTTACAATTAGTTACTTATAATCGAATTAGGCCTTTTAATTAACGTAATAATGAGTTTTAAACAAGAAAAGAGAAAAAGAGGTTCTTTAATCATATAAAACAATATTTGTATTTATCTTTTCTATCATATTTCTACTTTTTATTCTACTATCCAATATATTTGTTGTTTTTAAAATTCTAAAAGCCGTTTCTTTTGGGAAAAATAATAATCAAAAGTCATGTCCTTTAATTTCTTCATCCAACAATTCCAAAAGCATCTAGCGTTCCTGAAGCAATCAATTTCTCCCTATTCATAATTGCTCTCAGCAGCGTAGCTTTGTCACTAAAAATATTTTTTGTGATGACAATTGTTCAAAGGTGGGTCGGTTCATCGTTTATTTTGATGATTTCTCTGTAAAGGCTTCAGCAACACAGTTCCCGAGGGTATACACTAATTTTTCCTTTCTTCACTAATTGTTTGTATCTTCTTTTTGTAATTCATGTTATCAAATTGTTAGCATACCCAAATCTCTGATTTTTTTCAACTTGAAACTTAAATCTGATCAAAGATTTCTCATATATTGAGGGGTTCTTTGGAACCAATGCTGAACACTCCCGCTGATTAAATTAATTTTCTGGGAATTTTGTTAAAGTTTCTCACTAGAAACCAATGCCTTCATCATAAGAGCTTAATCATGCATAGTCAAAATTCTAATTATACTATGTTCATGTAATTAACTAATTACATAGAAAGTATTTTGATTTGCATCTTATATACCATGACTTTTTCTCTCTATAAAGAGGAAATGAAACAAAATAATGTGGGTCTAAAGAGACTTTTTAGTATGAATTTGAAGCACTTGTAAACATTTAATGCAAGTTACCATTATTTGTCCATTTATTAAAAAATATAATTAAGAATTAATAATTTACCAAATTTCTATCAAAGAAATTAACTAATGAGAGATACTTATAATTATGTATTTGCACAATCTTATTGCGTGATTAATATTATTTATGAACAACATAAATAGGAAAGAAAACGAGAAAGCTTGCCTATATAATTTTTCCTTTTAAAATGGTGTTTAACTTCTCTCCCCAATTGAGACAATTATTCTTCGACAACTTTACAAAACTATACAAAGGTAGAGGCATGCTATGCTTTTATGTATTTGGATTTGCCTTTTGTTTTATTTTTTTCATATATGTATTTTCCCTTATACCTTTTACTTTTTATTTTTGCTCATGCAAGTCTTAGATTATTTCTTTGTTAAAATATGTTTAGCACTACAAAAGTTTTATCACTTCTATACGCCAAACAAATTTTGAAAAATAAAAACTTAAAAATCCGCGCGGTTAATTAACTAAATGTGACAAAGTTTGGAATATTTCAGTAGTTCGAACTCAAATAGAATGTGATATAAAGTAGCGAAAAGACATCTTTTCATCCCTAATTTTGACCGCAAAACTCATTTTAGCAACTAAATTTTACTGACAATTATTTACCCCCCTAAACAACTTATACGTGAATTAAACTCAACATTACATTGTCCATACCAATCTTATAATGGGCTGTGCAGAACACTCTCCGCGTCAGCAATCGATTAAATTTTAAATTTTAAATTTTAACTATTTTTTCTATATTTTTTATTTTCATTCATCTTTTTTCTTTTTAAAAAATACCAATTTCGTTCCTTCTTCTTCACACACCCCCCCCCCCACCCCGCAACCAAACCCACCTTCTCCATTCCTTCTTCTTCACACGCCCCCCCCCCCCGCCCCACCACCTCCAACCAAACCCACCTTCTTCTTGCTGCTCCCCCCACCCACGCCTCCCACAACCCACTTTCTCCCTGCCCCCTTCGCGCCACCCACGCCTCCCACAACCCACTTTCTTCCTGTCCCCCTCCCCCGCACCCCTGCGCCTCCCACAACCCACCTTCTTCCTGCCCCCTCCCCCCAACACGTATACCATATGGTTGTATTCTCTAACCCCCTTATTGTCTCTTCGAGTTTAGGAATGATGAGATTTTTAAATTAAATGCCCAAATCTTTTTATTTAGGCAAAAGATCATGTCAACTTTTAAACAAGAAAAACCGATTTAATGCATTAAAATCAAAAGATACTCTTTTGAATTCTGATTTCCTTTCCTATTTTATTATCAAATAACAGAAGTAAGAATTCCCCTACTTCAACTACCACCTTATTTCGTGGTATACTTTATCTTTGACAGTGTCAATTTATTTTATACAAAATTATTATATTTGACAGTGTCACCATTGTTCATACGTGAATGTTGAAGAGATCAATTTTAGCCAATTAATTTTCTTTTCTTTTTGTTTCTTCCTTCTTGCTGAGACAACAATGGTGACTTCTCTATTGGAAAAGACAATAACTAAAGAAAAGAAAAATAAAAAAGTTAAAGAAAAAGTGTGACCCCCAAATTTCATTTGTCTCAAAATAAGAAAATTCATATAATTACAAAAAAAAAATAAAAAATCAAGAAAGATATTAAGAGTATTAATTATATGTTGGCAATTAAGAAAATGACATGTGTATGATCTCTGATTTTGTCAGTTTTTTAATTTTTTTTTCTTATATCACTCGCTACTTGGAAGGTGAGTCCACTCTCTCTGCCATGTCAGCTCTTAGGGAGGTATTTAATTCACGTATAAGTTGTTTAAGGGGTAAATAATTGTCAGTAAAGTTTAGTTACTAAAGTGAATTTTGCGGCCAAATTTAAGAGTGAAATGATGTTTTTTCTCTATAAAGTATGGAAAGTTTTATGAATAAATAAAGTACACTATCATAACCATGCATATGGAATATCCGAATTTTCATATATGCTCTCCTTTCTCATGTAATAACCTTCTTTATTAAAAGAGAAAAAGAGTTCTCAAATCTGTTTGGCTAAATACAATAGTAGATTAAAGTAATATTCTTTTCATTCACTTTTACTTGTTCACTATATTAAAATTAAATTTTTTACTTTTACTTATCTACTTTAACATATTAAGAAAAGATAAAAATATTTTCTTATTTTACCCTTAACATTAATTACTCATTTTCAAAAATTCTCCAAATCCAATGAGACTATACAACAATTAATATGAGTATTATGGTAAAATACACACTTATTTATTAAATCTTAAGAGGCGTGTAAAATTAAAAGTGGACAAGTAAAAGTGAACGGAAGGAGTAGAAAAAACAAAATAAAAATATACAAGTTTACTGACACATGTCAGCTATCAGTGAGTAAGCAAGTGTTTATCAAAATTGGTGTAACGTGAGCAGATTCTCAACGATCACGAATCACAAATTACCAAGAAGATAATCAAACCACTTTCTACAAAGATGCCCTTTCTGAACCTGATTATCCTCACGTGGTAATAATTACTTCCTCTATTTCATAATAAGTGTGTACATAGTTTTTATTTTATTTAAAATATGTGTCCACCTGTATAATTAAGAAGAATTTAATTTTATTTTTTTAAATGTGTCGTTTTTAAATGCAAAGTGACCAGATTTCAATACATATGTAATTCAGCGTAATTTTGTCAACATACCTATTTTTCTATAGAAATTAATATTTTCTTAAAGGATGTACTAAACACTAAGTGGACACTTATTTTAAACCAGATGGAATAAGTTTCAAGGTTTAAAATATGAGTAATTCCTGATCGAGTAAAAACTTGCTCGTATATGATATTTTCAACATATTAATATAAATAGTAAGTGTTTGAACATAAACTTCTAATTGCTTAACTGTAGCTAGTTAATATGATTTGATGTAAATACTCGATGTGAGTAAATATCTACCGCCGTTCAAATAGTGTTGGATGTTCTTTAAAATCCTTTTTCATTTTCTTAACAATAATTTATATAGACTTTTTTAAAACCTATTTTTTTCAAAAAAAAAAAAAAAAGTCACCTTAGCTAGTAGTTTGGACAACGTTTTTCACCTTTGGAAGACGTTATTGAAGTTTCTAAAAAGTGCATTGAAAATCATGTTTGACTAGTTCAACGAATTTGGAATTTTTGAAAGCTACAAAAATTGAAATAATACAAGCATATTGAATTGTAAAAAGTGAATATTATTAATTTAATTTTGTCAAGTTTTAACAAACTCTCGGCGCCAGATATTATGAGAATTGTGATAACAATTTAATTATAAACACCATAAAATTTCAGAAATTGCATCATCAAAAACCACATCAGATACCAAAAATAGATAAAAGTAGTCGAAATTGCATTTTAAATTAGTTGCATCTGCCTATGAAAATAGACTAAAGAAATAGAAACTGCAAAAATTGCATAAATTCATGTTAATCTTTTTTATAGTACCTGTTAAATCTAACAATTAAAGTTTGTTAAATATTTGGTAGAAACAAAACTGTTCACTTTTAACAAACATAAATAACTAAAATTTCTCATGTAATACTCTTTCTGTTTCATTTTACTTGCCACATTCCTTAAGAAAGCTTTTATAAAGAGTGTACTTTACTAAACTAACCTTATTCATTATGCTTTGAAACTCTAAATTTTGACTACTTAGTATTTTATTTAGTTAGTATTTAATACTAAGAGAAGTATGAAAAAATATAATAAAACTCTTTTGATTTACTAAAATAGACAAGTAAAAGAAAAGTATATTTTTAGCATAAGGGTCAAGTAATTAAGATGAAACGGTAGGAGTACATATAAGGTACCATTTTGAACCTATCCCATAAATAAGAGATCATTTTTGTCATTTTCCTTACACTCCATTATTAATGTAATTTAGCCATTTATAGTAATTTATCTTGTTAATGTGAACCTAGCTACATTAAATTCTTTTGACTCCATAGATGTTCTATAAGCCAATAGTGCATAAAAATTAAAACAATTTACATATTGGAACTCTTCCAATTATTATGAGGAGTCGTTTAGTTTACAGATTAAGTTATTCAGAAATTATAGTCCAAAAATTATAGTTTTTGGATTATGTACCTTACTTGAGAGGTGGGATTAAAATAATTCAAGTTTGATGTGATAATGTGGAATATTGAGAATTAAGGCTTGTTTGGTCAAGTTTTTGAGAGGTCAAATTTTTTTTTTTTTTTTAAAAAGAATGCTTATTTTAAAAAATTGAGATGTTTGGCCAGCTTTTCCAAGAAAATAAATGCTTCTAGGGAGTAGCGTAAAATAATTTTTCAGAAGTTAAAAAAAGTAGTTTTCTCTAAAAACACTTTTGAGAAAATACACTCAGAGAAAGCTTGGCCAAACACTAATTGCTATTCAAAAATATTTTTTCATTAACTGCAAACTGCTTTCAACTAAAAGTATTTTTTTTAAAGGAACTTTTGAAAAAAGCGATTTTCGACTATAAGTCTGAAATTAAATTTATACTGTATTTGGTCGCCAGCGCCAGTATAAATTTAATCTCAGACTTAATATTAGGATATTCCACCGTATCCCTCTATAAAAGATAGGAATCACCCCGCAAGCAACATCAATGGCTGAAAGACGTTTTTTTTTCCATAATAGAGGTTTAAGATTCGAAACCCCCTACCTGCCTTCTGAATTGAGCTCATCGCACAAGATTTACCTAAGAAAATTATCTCTCTTGTGTGATTTGTGATTCATTGAACCGGAGCTGGGTTTATCCCTTAAAAAAAAAAGATAGGAATCTGTCTCTCTCACACACACTACACTGACTGTTCATTTTTATTTTTTTGGGGAAAATGAAAAAAAAAAATATAGGTCATGACGAAGTCTACATTTGAGGGCTGGGGCAAACTAGTATATATATATCCAACAGAATCGTGTGAGGTCTTCACCATCTTCTTTTTCTTCTCCATATTTCTCCACACAGAATCACTCACACATTTCCTCTCTCTCTCTCTCTCTCTCTCTTTCTTTCTTCTTTAAAAACATTCCTCCTATTTTTTAGGAATAAATTGTTTGGATCCGTTGCATTTACTCTAAAAGAAATCATAAAAAAAAAAATGGCACCTCAACAACAACAGAAGAATGTTGGAATCCTCGCTATGGAAATTTACTTTCCTCCTACTTGCATTCAACAGGTAATAATTAATCTCCTTTAATCAATACTTATATACACATGCTTTTACATATTTCGTGTATGTTTTAATTATCGAAGCAGAAATAGGAGCTTGTTTCTCTTATGCGATCTGAAATATTGATTTTTACGCTTTTTAATTTTATGATCATCAGGAGTTCCTTTTTATTTTGTAAAGAAACAGATTTTATTTTTCCTTTTCTTTAATTTACTGCTGGTGATTTAACTTTCCTTTGGAGAAAATTTTGCGAATTATAATTTTGGATGCTTCAATCAATAGACGTTGATATTCACTCAGTGCGCTTTTGCTTGTCATGTTTGGCTTGTTGAGAGTCAATTTGACTAATAAAATTTGGATGTTCAAAATATATACGAAAAGTACAATAAGTTGCAATTTTTCTCATATTAATAAGATAACAAATACATCTTAAAATGTTGGTCAAAATCCATGTAGTTTGACTCTGGAGAAGCGAAACGTGACAAGTAAAAGTGAATGGAGTGAGTAATTATTTTCATGCTTGGGATCATTCTATCAATAGAATGTAATTTAGTAATCTATTTAAGAGCTTTGTTTATTGATCTGTAACTTGCAAGCATAGATAGTAATAGCTTATGTCCATGTGTTTGGACATGCATTTCACTTGGAATTTTTTTGGTTTGAAGTTTTGTGAGTAGAAGAGAAATTTCCAGTGTTTGAAGCTTGAAAATATTTTGAAGATAAATTTTCAAAATTTGATCCAAAATCTATAGCCAAATGCTAGCTAACTTACAAGTCTTCAATCAGAGTAAAAAGACTCTTGGAAAATGCCAAATGTAGTGTAACAATAACTAAATTTTCTAGTTATTTCGGCTCTTGACGAAGTTCCAATTGATTTCAGAGATTGTAGGTTTTTTGAGATAATTTCTGTCTATGTGATTTTATGTCTACCTCGCCCCTTTTAGCAATTTCGATGATCATGGTAACCACACTTTAAATCAACTTGCAACGGCGGCCTTTTTTGTTCTTTTCTTTTCTTGTGTGTCTTCACCCTTCGTATTGCAGGTGTTGAGTGCTCTATAAGCTCTTCTATGACATTATTAATGTAAAAGTAACACTTGATTATCTAATCTGATTATGAGTAAGTTGAATCAGCTAGTAAAAGTTGTAGGATTTAGTTTTCTGATTTCATTTCGTTTCCTATGAACTTTGTATAGGAAATATTGGAAGCTCATGATGGAGCAAGCAAAGGTAAATACACAATTGGTCTTGGACAAGATTGCATGGGATTTTGCACTGAGGTTGAAGATGTTATATCAATGAGGTATTTCCTTTTGCTATTGAGTATTCACTAATGTTAACTAGCTTTAGAACGTCATAACGCAAAATTGCACTGTTGTTTGGAGATGTCAGTAATTTATCTGCCTATTCTCTACTTTAAGGTAGTTGGGCTCCTTATGGTAATAGAATGGAAAAATAAATTTGATCCTGATGTCTCATAATTATTCTCGTTATATTGTTTGTCTTCAGTTTAACAGCTGTTACTTCCCTTTTGGAGAAGTATGCTATTGATCCAAAGCAAGTTGGTAGATTGGAAGTTGGAAGTGAGACTGTTATCGATAAAAGTAAATCCATCAAGACGTTCCTGATGCAAATATTTGAGGTAACTATCTAAGTTCCTAATCGTCATTCAATTTAATATGAATAATCCCTTCTCATTTTATGGTATGGTGCAGTTCAAGCTGTGTCCTATCTCCTATTTCCGTGGTACAGTATAAGAAAATGGACTGTGGTGTGGCCACAGTAAAGAAAAAGTTAATTGCTCCCCTGTTCGTCAGTCACTGTAGCCCAGCGCAAAATTGTGCAGCCAAATAGAGATGAAATTTTTTAATTCACTTAATGCTGCATGAAATATGTTTTAATCTCATTTTAGGGCCCAAATCTTCTCATTCATGTTTCTTGTAATCCATAACGAGTTTTCCTGGCTTTTCAATCGCACCGTCCTTAGTGAATAGGCCGTGACTGTTTGGTTGCATCAGCTATGTTGTTAGTCTTTGTTACCTTCTAGTTCTCCTATTAAAGCTTTATATTTGGTATTCACATATGTTGATTATAATTGGCCACGTGAAACATGCAGAAATGTGGGAATACTGACATTGAAGGAGTTGACTCAACTAATGCATGCTATGGTGGAACTGCTGCATTGTTCAACTGTGTGAATTGGGTGGAGAGCTCTTCATGGGATGGACGCTATGGACTTGTTGTATGCACAGATAGTGCGGTAAGGATCATCACCTGTAAACATTTCTATTGCATGCGTATTGTCTAATAGACTTTGAATATGAGTTCTTTATTTGGGGCATGTAGCTTGAAATGGACTTGGGCTTCTAAGTTGCAATTATATGGTTATATTGAATTATGTTCCATTAAATGCTATTAGATGTATTCTATTCACTTATTAGAGATCTTCTTCTTATAGGTCTATGCTGAGGGACCTGCTAGGCCAACTGGAGGAGCTGCTGCCATTGCTATGCTAATTGGCCCTGATGCCCCTATTGTTTTTGAAAGCAAGATCAGGGCTAGTCATATGGCTCATGTCTATGATTTTTACAAGCCCATCCTAGACAGTGAATATCCAGTAATTCCTTCTTATCCTTGCAAGTCTGGTTGATTATCAGTTTTCACAAGCATGCTTTTTGGCTGTTGCTTTTCTTTTTTCGTTTTCCTTCAACAGAACTTTGAATGAAATCTTTAGTGGACCCGTTTAAAGTTGATTCATGTTCCGATTGTGGTTTTGCACTAGCCGATGACAGCTTTTGAAAGCTCACTGGCATTTACTTTGACCTGTATACTGAGGGTTCTTTTCTGGGAATTGTGGAAATAAGTCAACAACTGTTTTCTGATTTGACAAGGAATAAGCGTATTGCATGAAAGTCCATATAATTTTGTCGTCTCGTCAATTTCTTATTGTAACGACATTTTTGTGTCCTTGCTGAAGCCTCAAAATTTCCCATACTGATATCTTGCATGCCTATTGTGTGCGACTATTGAGGAAGCAAACTCTTGTACAAATTAGAACCACCTTCTTAGCAATTCAGTCTCACACTGGTCGTTATATTTTTATTTAGGTGAAAACATACACTCGTTCCTACAATAAGTTTCTTCTGTACTTTTTGGCAATCTTGTGTCAAGTTGTCAATTGTCTTTTAAATTGTTCTTTTAAGCAGAAACTCATTTTTATAAAACGAACTTCCTCTGCTCTTCTTTTTACATGTTCGGGCAAATATCATTTGCTAGTCTGGGCACAGTGCCTCTTTCTTTCTTGCTTTCCTAAGTTCTTTCTTGCGAGTCGCTAGTCGATCTGATAATTCTAAATAAATCGCTAATATGTCTCCTTAAGAGCTGTAGCTTATAGATTTTAAATAGAAAGATGGATGACGTGGTTAAGTAGGATTCATGATGGATCTGTGCAGGCTGAATTGTATAAAACCAACCTTTTATGTATCTTTTTATTTACCTTGTGATGAAAATTTTTGGCTGCAGGTGGTTGATGGAAAGCTTTCACAAACTTGTTATCTCATGGCACTTGATTCTTGCTACAAGATCTTGTGCGACAAGTAAGCTGTTTGTTTTATAAGTTTTATATTTGGAAGTAGATCTCTTGATTATCTTGTATTAATTGCCTTGCTGCATTTCATATTCTAGATACGAGAAATTGGAAGGCAATCAGTTTTCGATTTCTGATGCAGCCTACTTTGTGTTCCATTCACCATACAACAAGGTAGTTTATAGAGTCTATTGTGGATTGATGAATTTATTTGTACTTCTTCTCTCTGATTTTAATGGCACTTGGATATTTCGTTCAACTTCTGCAGCTTGTACAGAAGAGCTTTGCTCGGTTGGTATTCAATGACTTTATGAGGAATGCTAGGTGGGTTGCAAATTTTCTCTTACAGAAGGTTTTCTTTTTATTGTTTAAAAGGAACTCTGTTGTCTAAGAATCTTTGTTTTCCATTTCCAGCTCCATCGATGAATCTGCTAAAGAAAAGCTAGCCCCATTTTCGTCCCTAAGTGGTGATGAAAGCTACCAAAGCCGTGATCTTGAGAAGGTTCACTCTTGAATTTAACACTCTTTCTTCCTCCAAAGACATTCTAGTTCTTTTTCAAATGTCATTTTCTTTTAAACGCCAAAAATAAGTCTTTAAATAGGATAATTGACAGACCTATGTACATTGTGATTCGAACTAACAATGGATGATTGTTACCCATATACAGGCATCCCAGCAAGTTGCAAAACCGTTTTACGATGAGAAGGTTCAACCTACCACATTAATACCAAAACAAGTTGGCAACATGTACACTGCTTCTCTGTATGCGGCTTTTGCATCACTCCTTCACAATAAGCACAACACATTGGTAATCAGGAGTAACTTTTTCATTTTTGGTCCTTTTGTTTGTTCATTTCATTATCTATCTGTTTATTCTAGTTTCTGATTGATTTTGTTACCTCAGGCTGGACAACGGGTAGTTTTGTTCTCCTATGGTAGTGGATCGACTGCAACAATGTTCTCACTCAAGCTTAATGAAGGTCAACATCCATTTAGCTTGTCAAACATTGCAAGTGTGATGAATGTTGCAGAGAAATTGAAATCAAGAAATGAGGTATGCACTATATTCATCTTTGTTTAAATGTGGACTTTGACAATGTTACCAACTCTACCAAAGCTAGAAAACCAAGAAGTTAGTGGTGACTGTAGTTTGCAAATCTTCTTTTTATGTCCATGTCTTATCTTTTCAACATAACCAACCTTGACAATCAATCTTCTATGCTGGCAGTTCACTCCCGAAAAATTCGTCGAAATAATGAAACTAATGGAGCACAGATATGGAGCCAAGGACTTTGTCACTAGCAAAGATTGTAGCCTTCTAGCTCCAGGAACTTACTACCTCACAGAGGTTGATTCCAAGTACCGAAGATTTTATGCCAAGAAAGTTGCTGAGAATGGAGTGGCCAACGGTCACTGAAGATAGTCCTAGCAGCAAGGTGTAATGCCAAGAATGTGGCTTATGCTGTTTTAGTTGTCAACGAAGGAAATAACGTCTTAGTAAAGTTGTTTCTATTTAAATAGTGTAGCTTCTCTGCCTTCCTTTCTGTGTTTCTTTGTTTTGTTTTTCTTCAATTAAAGTTTAAGAATTCAATGTTTCTTGTGTTAGACTTTGGAGATAATTTGTAAGATGATTGACAGATCATCAATGTAATCTTGATTGAAATTCATTGAGCAGATTTCCTGACCTCTGCACTCATAAACTTATCTGTTTCGTTGAACTTCTAAAATATAATCACTAATCAGAGCAGGTCCTGCCTTTCACATTATAGTAAATTCTTTCAATGATTGCTCACTGGGAGCTACCAAAAGTGTTCATCTTAATCCACAAAAGACCGTGGCAAAAGTTGAAACCTACACTAAGGCTTGGCATATGGTAAATTTCATAAATAGTTTATTTTCAACTCCTATAATTAAAAAACATTTATTTTTCTGAAATTTTAAATTTCACAAGTAAAAATCTAGGTTAATATCCTAGAAATTCACTTGTAAAATTTGAAACTCCAAAAAGTGGATATTTTTCAAAGGCATAGATGAAATGTGGACTAAGCCTGATGATGAGCATATGTAGTTTCTTTGATATTTTTACTGGTAGAATATTGGCGGTGAATGGTCCTAGTGCATAGAGTTAATTCCCTGAAAGGTTTTTTGACAATTGCCTATTAATATAATTTTTTTTTTAGAACTAAAATATCACTCAACTATCATTATTTTCCTCAAAAAATACTAAACACAACAAAACATTTCCTCTCTCCTAGTTGACACGCCATGTCACATTAAAATCCTATTTTCTTAATAGTAAATTTATTAATTCATCAAACTCATTTACTCCAACCCAACCTAAACTCATTTAACCAACCCAACCCATGTCCCAGATAATGAAGTTTTCCAAGCAATATTATACATAGCAAGCATTTATATGTCAATTAAAAAACTAAAGAACCATTACTTTTGCCTTAGACACGCAAAAGCTATTCAACCTCAAATACTACCTGCACAAATCAAAAAGTATTGTCCGCAGGCTGTAATAGTTAACTTATACTATGCAAATCAAATTTTCTTTACTGATTCCAATCAAGAAATATAACTTGTTCTCCCTCGTCAATTTGCTAAAGTTTCTGACAATCACAAGCATCACTTTTGGTGTAGGCATAATGTATTCTGGACAATATAATCCTAAGCAATTCCTAGAATATGGAAACCAAACGTTTTCTAATATCCTACCATGCTTATCACGAACAAAGATATTAATATTCCTTCATATAAATTTAACATTAAAAAAAGTTGGATACAATAATCTGTGACCGTAATAATTTTAATTACTGTTGCTCTGGTTGAGAAAATTAATAAGTAATGTCCAATATGGTAAACAACATTTCAAGGTTTGCTTCTACTGGTAGAGAGTATTCAAACTGTGGGACATGCGTTGGGTTGGATTAAATGAATTAAGTAAATTTGTTATTAAAAGAAGGAATTGAATTTTAACGTGACATGGCATGTCAATTAGGAGAGAGGAAATGTTTTATGGTGTTAATATTTTTTTAGGAAAATAGTGATAGTTGATTGATATTCTAGTCCTAAAAGAATCAAAAGTGATATTAGTAGGAAATTGTCAAAACATGAATGACCTTTTAGGACTTAACTCTAGTGATTATAGGATGATCCGAATATCACTTTTTTTGAAAAATTCAAATAAGAACATATACCAATTTTATTAAATACATTTAATTACCTATTATTAAGGTTTTACTTTGTGTCTCCAATTTCATCCAACCACCCCTGATGATATGATGATCAACATGCATCTGCCAAGCCATCTGTATTTAATATCATAAACTCACCAATTGAACTACACACTATTTGTGCTGCTTTGTAGGGACGAAACATTTTAAATGCGGATAAGATCATGTTATTCACGTTGGACTAATTTGTAGGGAAACATTCTAAATGTGGTCGGCTCAAATATCATTCAATTGTGAGAAGATACTCCCTCCACCTCAAATTATTTGCCGTGATTATTAAAAATAATTGTCTCAAATTATTTGTCGTTTTAGGAGTTCAAGGCATAATTAATTTTTTCCCCTTTTTACCTTTAGTAGAATTTTGTCATTAATAGAGATTACACATAAATTTGGTAAAATATTTAATGGAAAGAGATTATAACTTAGATATAAATAAAGGTACAGTTAGTCAAATACCCTTCCTAATTAATATTTCTTAAGGGGCATGTAAAACTAAAAAGCGACAATAACTTCAGACGGAGGGAATAGAAAACTAAAGTTTTTTTCTTGTGTGGAATTAATCTGAAAAGGTGGCATTTTCTAGTCAGTTGGAAGAGAAAATTAAATATCCCAATATTGTAAATTAAGGACCAACGATTATGGATATATATCATTCCTCAATATATATCAATTGATCGATTTTGGATAATGCGGTTTGGACGGTTAGCAGTTTGATTTTCAATAAAACAAACTGTTATATTTCTACTATTCAAGAATGTGCTCACTTTGTGACATTATGTTCTATGGGACTTCCAAGATTCAACGTGCAATCACGAAATACAACTACACACAACACAATATTGCTTCATACGATCATGTCTTTCAAATTATACATATTTTAAAAACTTATTAATTCGACAAACTATTGCGATAGTTCTGTATATAGGTAAGAAATTGGTGAATTCTTTGCTAAGACGACACACATGAAATGCAGGAAAAGAATCCGATGGTTTCTTCTTTTTAGAGTTTAAACTTATATAAATCGACAGTGTAAAGAAATTTTATACTATCATATCATATAATATATTATACTACAGTAGTAGGTATGTTTCATTATTTTTGGAATTACAAAGCCACTTTTTATAGATCATGCCTCATAATTCTAAGGTTTAAAAGAAGCCTAATATTGTAATTGGATTGACCTTTTGTACTGAGGACGACCTATAAGAGATGGTTAGAACCGATTCTTAAATTAACTATACTATACAAACAGTCTTCTCTTCAACTGACTGCTAAATCCAATTGTTTTATATTAGATCTCAGAGTAAGGGCTATCGATCCGACAACGCCCCGTTGGATCATTTAGTGGATCCTTTCCCCAAAAACATAATAATATTAATCATCAACTTTGAGGAAAATAACCTTGAGACATGTTACTATCTATGTATGGTGACAAGTTTTATACTAGAGTCTGTCCGGGTTGGCTCAAGCTAAAATAGGAGAAGAGATAATGAGTTTTCACTAGATCAGAGCAAATTTAGATAGTCCAATGGTGCAACACCATTTAGGATGAGACATATATAGCTGGAATTGAACCCACATCTTGATGTGCTGCTCCACCAAGACGTCTTTCGGAAGTTCAATTTGTTAGACCAAAGAAGACAGGTTATCCATTGATATATTTTGAGTGACTTAATAGCATAGATTTTTTTATATTATCAATGTATATAAATTAAACTCTTTCTTAATTATAACCAAACAGATCACTTAACTTGTCCATTTATTTCTCTATGCCGGAGTGCCTGATAAACAACCTTTTCCTGATGATAGTTATTTGAATTGTGTAATTTAAATGGTCAATCGATCAAACTATGATCATGACGCGCTAAGAGGTTCATAATATCCCAAAAGAAAAAAATGAAGAAGAGAGGTCTACGTGATGATATCAGTGAAGTGTGGATATTCCCAAATCTCAAGTTTTTCTAATTTTTATATATAAGTGGCTAAGAGGGACCAACACCGCAATACCTACTTGTACTCAAAGCTTTACAAATTGTACACGCAATGAACGCTTGTATCAAAAGCTATATAACTTGTATACTTTAATCAACTGCTCTTTTATCCCACGTGGACACATGTCATAGTGCTTAATATTTATTCCCTTCTCATATATAGATGTATGCACTTCAATTTTAATTCTCCGACACATTTATTTCCTCTGTGCACTTTTACTTGTTCACTTTTGACTTTTCACGTTCTTGCTGAATATTTATTTCCTTCTCATATATAGACGTATGCAATTCAATTTTAATTCTCCTACACAAATTTATTTCCTCCGTGCACTTTTACTAGTTCACTTTTGACTTTTCACGTTCTTTAAGAATTAATAAATTCCACGTGGACATATGTGATAGTACTGAATATTTATTTTCTTCTCATGTATACACGTATGCATTTCAATTTTAATTCTCTGACACATATTTATTTCCTCCGTGCACTTTTACTTGTTCACTTTTGACTTTTCAAGTTCTTAATATTTACATATGTCATAGTACTTAATATTTATTCCCTTCTCATATATAGACGTGTGTACTTCAATTTTAATTCTCTGACACAATTATTTCCTCCGTGTACATTTACTTGTTCACTTTTGACTTTTCACGTTCTTGCTAAATATTTATTCTTTTCTCATGTATAGACGTATGCAGTTCAATTTTAATTCTCCTACACAAATTTATTTCCTCCGTCCACTTTTATTTGTTAACTTTTGACTTTTCACGTTCTTTAAGAATTAATAAATCCCACATGGACATATGTCATAGTACTAAATATTTATTATCTTCTCATGTATACACGTATGCACTTCAATTTTAATTCTCCGATACATATTTATTTCCTCCGTGCACTTTTACTTGTTCCATGTATACACGTATGCACTTCAATTTTAATTCTCCAACACATATTTATTTCCTCCGTTCACTTTTATTTGTTCACTTTTGACTTTTTACGTTCTTGCTGAATATTTATTCTCTTCTCATGTATACATGTATGCACTTCAATTTTAATTTTCCGACACATATTTATTTCTTCCGTGCACTTTTACTTGTTCACTTTTGACTTTTCATGTTTTTTAAGAATTAATAAATGAAGTACTCCCTCCGTCCCATATTACTTGACCACATTATTATAATTGACTTTTCACTTTCTTTAAGAATTAATAAATGAAGTATTCTCTTCGTCCCATATTACTTGGTTGTACACTTTAACCAACTGCTTTTTTATCCCACGTGGACATATGGCATAATAGTGAATATTTATTCTCTTCTAATGTATACACATATGCACTTCAATTTTAATTCTCCGATACATTTATTTCCTCCGTGCACTTTTACTTGTTTACTTTTGACTTTTCACGTTCTTTAAAAATTAATAAATGAAGTACTCCCTCCGTTCCATATTACTTGGCCACATTACTAAAAATTTCTAATATATATAAGTGTCCAAGAGGGGTAAACACAGCAACAACAAATTACAGGAAAAGAAAAAAAATATGGAGACTCACACTACGAAAAATCGCAGTATCCTTTGCAAAATATACAAACAATAAAGACTAACTAAATTGAGTAACCAAATTAATCATGTTGGCCCCGTGCATCGCACGGGCATAGTTTGCTAGTATTATTACCATTGTCTTATTTTATATGTCTTGGTGAGATCGAATGCAAAGTTTAATAAAGTTAGAGACATTTTGAATTTTATGGTATAAAAATGTGTATAATATGCTAAAATATCCTGTAAATATTGTGGTTTTAAATATTGACATATACAGTAAGATATTAAATTTAAAAATAATACTCCCTCTGTTTATAGGCACGGAGTTTAAGAAATAAGAGAGGACTTTGTTATGTTTATCAAATTGCCATTACTTTGTAATGCTTACTTTTGTTGATTTTTCTTCCCAACAAATATACATCTTTAAAAGTAAGTGAGACCCAACAAGGGTAAAATAGAGATGGTGTTGACTCATAAGAAAATGTGACATTCATTTCGGGACGGAGTAAAAAGGAAATGATGTCACATAAATTGGGACGGAGGAAGTATAAAGTAAACCTGGCAAACGGGCTGGGTTGACCCGAACCCAGATCGGTTCAAACCGGTAAGAGCCCGGACCGAACAGGATCGGCTCGAACCGGTTTGGGCTGATCAGGTTTGGGGAATAACTCGGACTCGCATGGGTTGAAGCTTTCTCACCGGTGACTCTGACCCGGTCAAACCGGTATTGTCACATCATGACTTTACCGGTTAACCGGACCGGACCGGACCAGCCCGGTTCGACGGCTACTTATCAAACTTTTTTTTTTGAAATCAGGAGTATCAGGCAGCCCATATGACCGGTTCTATAAATTAACTTTATTTTTCAACTTTATTCTCACAACTTCACAACTCAGAACTCACAATTTTCTTCCAACTTTCAACAATTCAATTTCAAGTTTTCAAGTTTCAACTCTCAAGTCTCAACTTCAAAATGGATAACGATAATCCTCCTCCTTCTCCTCCTCTAAGAAGAAGAAGTAGTTTCGTGTGGAAGTATTTTGTCTTTTTCGGAGATGATAAAGTTAAATGCCAAATTTATGGACTTACCATGAAGTATTTTCTCGACCGGGAGGAGTGTGTACCGGTCCGCTGGTTCGTCACATTAAGAATCGTCACCCGGAGGCGGATCCGCATGCATAAGTTCTAAAATTATCGGCTAGTTTATTAAGTTTATGTTTGTCGTTCATTTCTTGAGTTTCATGTTTGTTGTTCAAAATTTCTCAAAATTGTTGTTTGTGTTTGTGCTTGTTATGTTATGCTGTAAACTTGTAATAAATGTTAACTGTTTGTGTTTGTGTTTTAGACCCATTAATGACGTTAAATTAATTTTTTAAAGAATTTAAGTTAGTTAAAGAATCGTTAACAAAAAAATATTATTTTAATGAAACCCGGCCAGGCCCGAACCGGTTGAACCCGAACCCGCATGGGTTCCATAAAAACTTAACGGAAACCGGCCCTATATAACCCGGTTAGCCCGACCGGGGACCGAACCGGCCCCTGCACCGGAGGGGTTGGGAAATTAAGGAATCGGACCGGCCTGGCCGTTGACAGGTTTAGTATAAAGTAACAATATATTAAAAAAATAGAACAGTATTTTGCTGTTAAAAGGGGAAACACTGGCTTATGGGCTAGTTTAGTTCGAGTTGTAGCTGTCGGCTATGAGATGGGTCCCAATATCAACTATTAAAATTTATCTGAGTATAGTCTTTTCGGTTTTACAAAACCGTTTGATAAAGTTTTTGCAAAAACATGTAAAAACAAGTACACACTTTTTATATCTAACAATAATATAACATTATATTTCTATTTTTACATTTGATGTCATGGCTTTAGAGCCACAAGTATGTTGTGAAGTTTGTGTCCATTTAAACACATACACATAAAATGAAATTGGGGAAGTCTAAAACCTAGTTTTTCCAATCTTTCATAAATAAAAAATTCTTCAAACAAATAGTTTTTGCAAACCTATCCGGGCAACGAATTTTAATTTATATTTTCAAATATTAAAATTTAGTAGTTTAATTATTGATAAAATACATATTAGTTTGAGGAGTATACTAAGTAAGCGCTTGGACATGCGATTTGAAACCATGAGATGAAATCAACGTTTGGACATGCATTTTATCTCATGGTTTCAAACTATGGTTTGAAATCCCAAATCATCCAAAAAGGCATGATTTGGGGTTTCCAACCATGGTTTCAAAAATTTTAAATATAAAACTTGACCCATAAGTTTATATATTTTTTTTAAAAAAGACTCATAAGTTAATAGATATTTTAACAATTACTCCCACCAACCATTTACCAATCTTTATTTATGTCTACCATGTGGGAGGATTATATTAAAGAGTAGTTACATTACTATTCATTTTAAATTTGCCTTTTTATTGAGCTAAAGTTTGATCAGTTAATGTTGTATTTTTTTTAAAAAAGCCTTCTAGTAGCGTATCCATTTTGTTATGAGTTATGACTTGCTCATTTGGTAAGATTGTATAAAAATTGAGAATATTTTGATAGTTTTCACAACTTGTGAGTTTTTTATGTCTATGAGAAAAAATACAACTTAAGAAATCCAACTTGCATGTTCAAACATGATTTCATTTCATGATTTCAAACTATGTCCAAACGGCTCCTAAATAAGATAACAACTTATTCTCTTAACTTTTGTAATTTCCACAAACCTTTTTTAAAATGAGTTCAAGTTCAAATATAACTGCAACTTTAAAAAAAAAAAAATCAACTTCGTTTTTGCAAAAATAATATGAAACTTGATGCCTATATATCTTTCGAATTTCAAAGTCCACACAACCTGGAAGGCTGAGCACTAATTTGGGCGGGGCCTTAATCCTCCACTTGGTACTTGAAGTGTCATAAATAGATTGCCTCAAAAATAAATATCAGAAAATGTTATGTTCTCATGCACTTTGCATGTATTGTCAAAATAACAGAAATCCTATGTAATTATATATTATTATAATATTTCTTTAAAATCATTTTTTAAGTTATGCTTTACTTCATTTTTTGTTAAAATTGAAGATGAAGACACTGTATTTGGGAATTTTCTCTGTGTAAATTTTATTCATCAGTATGTACCTCTCTTTATACACAAAACTATCTAATCGTAATGTAACGAAAGAAGAGGGAAATGGACAAAACTAATTACACACAATCCTATTCTAATTTGTCATTGTATAACAAATTTTTATTCTTTTAGTGCTTGGTCCGACCATATTTAAATCGCCATGATTCTAATCTAAGGGTGGAAGATTGATCTATCATGTGTGTGTATTGTATGGGTGAGATTAATCCACCCCGGACATTAATTCACCTAATCGTCATACCGTTCTTCTTCTTTCTCTCTCTCGTTTCTTCTTTCTCTCTCTCGTTTTCTTTGTTCATCATAGCTGTTTTCTTTCTTTTCTCTCTCTCTTTCTTTTCTCTCTCTCGCTTTCTTTGTACATCATAGGTTCTCTTTGTACATCATAGCCGCTTTTCTTTCTCTCTCTCGTTTTCTTTTACATCATAGTCGTCTTCTTTGTACATCATAGTTGTCTTCTTCTTTTCTCTCTCTCGTTTTCTCTTTTCTCGTCTCTCGTTTTCGTGTTTCCAACATCCCCCTCGGTTGGGGGAGAGTCAGCGACCCCCCAACTTGACAAAATCGCTCTGTGAGAAACCCCGAGAAGCGGGCTTAGTAAAGAGATCGGCAAGCCGATCTTTAGAGGGAACAAACGAAAGAGTAATTGACTTGGATTAGGGAACCGATGGCGCACAAAGTGACGACCAATTCAACAAGTTTGGTGCGCTCGTGGAAGACCGGATTACGAGCTATATGGACGGGCACGACCGTCGAGTGGAAGGAATCGGAGTGAAATTGTAAGCAGAAAGATCCTCAAGGAGACGAATCAACCAAGTAAGTTCAAGCGAGCACACGGCGTACGGATCGATATTCCTGCTGAGGACAAAGAGATCGAGATTTGTTTCTTCGATTTCCAAGAAATCGGAGCACCGCCAAGGGTAATGAAAAATCCACTAACCGATTTACGTGAATCCTTACACGATGCCCAGTCCGCATCGCAAAAAGCCAGTAAAGAAAAAGATGGATTGGAAGATAGTAATATGCCTTGACCCGGATCTGAGCTGAGGTATCGTAAAACTCGTAAAGCGTACCGAGAAATGTGACAAACATGGTCGCTGCATGTATTGACTTAGAGCAAGAACAAGAAAGACGTATCCGGGGGCGAGTGTTGGTCAAATAATTCAACTTGCCGACCAAGTGACGATAAAGCGTGGGTTATCCAAACGAGGACTATCATCCGCTCGAAGTTTGGAAGAGGATCCAAAGGAGAACCAACCGCAGCAAATGAGAAACATCGAACTCATGGAAGGATCCGAGGTAAATTTTCGTTGACCGACAATAAAGCCATGCTCTTTCGTAAAATTTCCATGCCAAGAAAATAGTGAATTTCTCCCAAGTTCTTAACTTTGAACTCTGTATTGAGAAAACATTTGATATTCTCGAGCTCACTCAAATCATCCCCTGTGAGGAGAATATCGTCCACATAGACTGCTAGGATGGAAATTAGTGACCCATTCTGCTTAAAAAACAGAGAATAATCGTTTAAGGAAGATGAATAACCTTTGAAAGCTAATGCTCCTGCGCAAGCCGCACACCACGCGAAGCTTGCCTTTTAAACCGTATAAGGACTTTTTTCGGAAAAGATACATGGTTAGTTAGGATCAGAGGTCGATCCTGCGGGAAACTTCATAAAAACCTCTTCTTGGAGATCACCATGCGAAACGCATTGTTGACATCTAACAGTGAAACGTACCATCGCTTCTTAGCCGAATGGTAAGTAGGCACCGGATAGTGGTCATTTTCACAACAGAAAAAGCTCCATAATCTATACCTTCTCTTTGATATCCCCCCTCACCACTAGTCTTGCCTTTAGTCTTTCAATACTCCCATCCGAGAGATGCTTTATCTTGTATACCCATTTGCAAGGTAAGGCTCTTTTCCTTTAGGTAACAAGACAACTTCCCGGTGTTTGATTGTTTTCCAAAGCCTTAATTTCTCGAGTTCATGGCTTCTTTCCAACCCGGATGTGGTCAGAAGCTCGGTTCAGAAAGCAAGCCCGCGATGTTAGAAAGGAATGAAGTAGGTCTTGATTGTTGAGAAATAAGGCAGAGAAAGCATAACTCCTGGCTTAGAGAGTGATCAAAACAAGTTTTCCCTAGATCGGTGAATATCACACTATTGCAAATGTAGTCTTTTAGATAACCGTGGTTCATGAGATATCCTGCTAGACCTTCTTGGTGGATTGGTTATGGGACGACGTAGAAGTAGGAATAGAAGCCGGCATTGGTGAAGGAGAACTTGGATAAACGGGAATCAAGTTGGGGTAATATAGGCTGATCACGTAGAATTCATTTGGTGAGGGGAACTTAGTGGCGGATGAGAGAGTGTAGAATCGGAACTTCTCCAATGATCGGAAGTAGTATGGTGAGGTTCGAGGGGTGTGACTTGGCGAAAAGATCATGAGCTGGTGGTGTTGATTGTATACGAAATGGACAATCGGAATGATCGTCTAAGGAAGAAGGGGAATTGAGGAAAATAGGTGTGTGCGAGTTATCGAGATGAGTTAAAGGAAAGTGTGATTCATGAAATCTCACGTCTGCCGGATACAAACACTTTCTTTGTATCAAGGGACGGCGGCTTATATCCTTTCTAAAAGGATAGCCTAGGAAAACCTGACAAGTAGCCTCTTTCATCAAACTTGTTCCTTCCTTGTCCTGGGGTAAGCTTATAGCACAAACATCCAAAATTCCTCAAATGATCATAAGTAGGCTTTTGTCTAAACAATACTTCATAAGGTGTTTGCCCGAGCACACTGACTGTAGATGGCGGTCGATTAATGATGTGTGTAGCGATCGAATAGACTCTCCCCGATAGGACATAGGCAATTTGGATTGGAGCATCAATCCTACAGCAATCTCAAGAGGTGTCTATGCTTCCTCCTCAACAATTCCATTTTGTTGAGGGGTAGCTACACAAAGACGATTGATGCAAAATCCCTTGTAGAGGCTAGAAAAGGCGATTCTTGTGTGCCTCTTCCCAACTCAAGGCATTATCGGACACGATCATTTTAACTCTCACATTGAATTGTCTCTCTACCATAGATAAAAAAACTCTTTAAGACACGAAAAGCATTACTCTTAGTGCTTAGTAAGAATGTCCATGTTCCTCTCTTTGAAATCATCTACTATGGTGAGAAAGAACCTGAATCCATTATAAGTATTACACTTGTAGGGTCCCCAAGTGTCTATATGGATGAGATCAAAAATGTGTGTGGACTTTATGCTACTAGTAGGAAAAGGTTGTCTAGTTTGTTTAGCTCTAGGACAGACATCACAAATAAAATCAGAATTGAAATCATAAGGAAGAAAACTTAAATGTTTCATTGCTGAAAATGGAAAGTGTCCCAACCTTACATGCCAAAGCTTTACATTAGGAACAGCATTAACATGTACTGGATTAGAGGCTGAAACTGATTGTGAAATGGAATTTCTTCCTTTTGGAATTGAAAATACATCATTGGAATTGAAAATACTTCTAGATTTGGCACTATTAGGCTCCAATAGATAGAGTCCCTCTCTAACTTCACCAAAAGCTTGAGGACTCTTCATTGAAAGGTCCTGCAACAAACATCCAGCAGTTGTGAATAGGACATCATATTGAAACTGGACACAAAATTTGTGGACATTTGTTAGGAGATTATACTTAAAATCCGGCACAAGAAGCACATCGGTTATGACATGACACAGTAAGATAGAGACACTCCCTATGTGAGTTACACTTACCTTGAAAGAATTAGGCAAATTGATAGTCAAAGGCATGGGGGAGAGGAATTAAAAAATAGGAAAGAATTGGGGTCAAAACACATGTGTTCAAGCTCCCGAATCAATGATCCAAGTGTTTTGCTTAAGACTAGTGAACCGAGAACTTGAGTATTTAAGAATGGTACCAGCCACTCGCATTTGCATTGATTCCCATCTTTCCTTTTGTGTCAATTTACTTTGCTTGTACATTTGCATCATTTCCGCAACTGCTCCCTTGCTAAATTGCTCTTGAAAATTGCCATCATTGACTCCAAAATCTTGTCCTCCCATGTTTTCCTCTGCCTCATGAGTTAGACTTGCATTTGCTTTAATCTGGGGTTGATAGTTCCTGGGATTAGTGAACTCAAAATCTGCAGGAAATCCATGCAGTCTGTAGCAATCATCATGCACATGTCCTATTTTTCCACAATATGTGCAAGATACATTTGGATCATATTTCTTCTTGCCTCTAAATTTGTTCTGTGGCTTGGCGAAATTCCCTCGATTTGAGTTATTATATTTCTGATATGTGCTTGGCCCTCTCATTGCTTGACTTTTAAATTTCTGTGCATTTCTTCCCTGTCCATTAGCCATGAATGCTGCAAACTCAGCAAATAATGTGTTGTTTGGTTGTTTTGCTTGTCCAACTGCCATAAATGATCCAGAATCAGAGGTGAAGTGTGCATTTGCATATACTTCCCTCTGGTTCTCATCCTGCAAAAGCAAGGAATATGCAACATCTATACCAGGCAAAGGATTCATCATAAGTATATTTCCCCTTGCCTGAGCATACACATCATTTAGTCCCATTAGGAATTGAATTAACCTCTGATCTTCCAGGGATTTTGTTAATTTTGCTTTCCCTTCACAAGTGCATTCACATGAACAGAAACAATCACATTTATCCCATCTAATTCATCCCATAATCTCTTAAGTTTGGTGAAGTACCCAGAATGTCACTATTACCTTGTACTAGTCCTGTCAATTCCTTTTGTAGATGGTAGAGTTTGGCACCATTTGACTTGCCAAATCTCTACGTTCTAGACTGTCCCAAAGTTCTTTTGCAGTCTTGGAATTCATCACACTGTCTGCAATATCCTTAGATAATGCATTTGATATCCAGCATATAACCATATCATTGACACAACTCCATTGCTCAAATTCTGTAGACTTCAGATCTGGTGCTTTACAAGCTCCATTGATAAAGCCAAGTTTCCTCTTGGCTGATAGAGACAGAGAATAGATCTCCTCCAACCTAAGTATCCTCTTCCATCAAAAACAGTGTTGACTAGAGTCATACCAGGTGAATCTGAATTGTTTAGGTGATAAGGATGTCCATTTTCATATGTGATTCCTTTCTCTCCACTGCCTGATTCTGTTTCATTTGTTTCAGGCATTTTGGTTTACCCAGAATTTGAAGATGATTTTGATGTTTTGACACAGATCTGGATCGAGAGCTTAGAGATGCTCTGATACCATGTTAAAATTGAAGATGAAGACACTGTATTTGGGAATTTTCTCTGTGTAAATTTTATTCATCAGTATGTACCTCTCTTTATACACAAAACTATCTAACAGAATGTAACAGAAAGAAGAGGAAATGGACAAAACTAATTACACCTGTCCTATTCTAATTTGTCCATTGTATAACAAATTTTTATTCTTTCTCGTGTTGGTCACATGACCATATTTAAATCTGCCATGATTCTAATCTAAGGGTGGAAGATTGATCTATCATGTGTGTGTATTGTATGGGTGAGATTAATCCACCTGGCCAGACATTAATTCACCTAATCGTCATAGCTGTCTTCTTCTTTTCTCTCTCTCGTTTTCTTCTTTTCTCTCTCTCGTTTTCTTTGTTCATCATAGCTGTTTTCTTCTTTTCTCTCTCTCGTTTTCTTCTTTTCTCTCTCTCGTTTTCTTTGTACATCATAGCTGTCTTCTTTGTACATCATAGCTGTCTTCTTCTTTTCTCTCTCTCGTTTTCTTCTTTTCTGTCTCTCGTTTTCTTTGTGTTTCCAACATTTTTTAGCAATAACAATAACATTATCATGGTACGCTCTTTAATAAATTGCCTCTATACAACAACCTTACTTAAATATCTATGTATAACCAAGAGGCAATCTATTAATAAGTTTTATTGGAGACATAATTTAATAAAGTTTGTTGGTTCTAATGAGAAAGTCAAAAACTCTTATGAACTCAGAACAAGAGAAATTAAAAGATGAAGTTAGAGACTTCTGTATTCTATCACTTTCTTAATTTGAATATATATATTTTTTAAAATCTTTTATAGCATAAACATTGAAAAAAAAATGATTTTTTTGGATAAATATTGTTATTAGTGTATAACAACTAATCAACATAATTAGCAAAAAGAATTCGAACAAACGACACTATTATAAAAAAAAGCTCGACTCTGCGTAGTCACTTAATTGCATTAGGTGTTATTTATAAGAGTTTAGAGTCCGGAACAAAAATGACTCAATAAAAAACTAAGTGAACCAAAATACCCCAACAAAAAAAAAAGTTACAAAACTATCTTTTCACTGCGCTAAAGATTTTTTTTTTTTTTTTTGCATTGCGCAGTATTTTACTGCGCTATAGCTAGCACTGAAAAAAAAAATTTGGTTAACTTTTTTTTTTTTTTTTTTGAAAAAACTTAGTGTTTTTTTTCATACTTTGACTAACGATTAGTCGTGTGTCAAGACTCCGAAACGTCAACATTTTATATAGAACCTGATATTTTTTTCTGCGTACAATAATGTAGGCCCAATACATCAAGGATACGTAGACGTTCGGATAGTCATTTTAGGGGTTGAAAAGGTGTCCGAAGTAAGTTTTTTTTTAAAAAAACACTAAGTTTTTTCTAAAAAAAAAAAAAATCTTTAGCGCAAAATCTTGCGCTAAAGCATTAGCAACGGTCCGTCTCCGTGAACTGCTTTAGCGCAGTATTTTATTGCGCTAAAGGTAGTTTTGTAACTTTTTTTTTATTAGAATATTTTGATTCACTTGATTTTTTATTGAGTCATTTTTGTTCCGGATCCTTATTTATAATACTTCATTGCACTTTCCTTCGGCACCCAATAAGTTTTGTAAAACTATTGATTTGACAACGAAATAATGATCCACTTGGCCAGTTGGATTAGGTGCTTGCCGTATGAGTGGATCACAATCTTTTTTGGATAATTTTAAAAAAAGTTTAACATCAACATCTTAATTCTCATTTTAAAAGATTTTCACCTCCAATTTTACTTTAAAAATTAAACGTTCCCTTTAACGAACAATAGATAATCTCCCTTTTTTATCCTAATTAACTTTTATAAATACCTATTTTACCCTTATATTATCAACTTTTTTTTTTGCTTCTTTAAAATCATGATATTTTTTATTTTTTAATCTATTTATCAAATTTCCTATAAAATAAATAAATGTTATCTTTTGGGCAAAGAAAAAAATGAAAAATACTAATTGAGTATATAAGTTAATAATATTCTACAATGAAATAAATTAATAGAATAGAAAAATTAATTTTAATAATAATAATAATAATAATCAAACTCTAATATCTATTTATACAAGTGAAAATAACAAATAATAATAACTTTATAAATATATTTCAGTGCAGGTAATATAAAAAAATAATAGAGACAAATCTTTAATTTTTTTTTTTTTATATATTGTAAATGAATTTTAAATTATAATTTTAGAAAATATTCCTTTAATGACTACCAAAACTTATTTATTTATATAGTATAGATAATAAAGAATAAGAGAGAAGTGAAACTTAAATTTACACATATGCATGTACATACGTATATACATACTTAATGCATATAATGTTGAAATAACAATCACAAAAAATAGCATTAGATTCCGTGACAAATTCATAAAAGTACTATTAATAATAATGTGTGTGTGTGTGTGTGTCTCTCTCTCTCTCTCTCTATATATATATATATATATATAGAGAGAGAGAGAGAGAGAGAGAGAGAGAGAGAGAGGATTGTAATAAGGTTGAAATAGACATTGCATAGGGTAAAGGGAGGGGTGTGGGAATGGGGGGAGGGGGCGAGTAATGTTTATTCTTCAAATTTGAGAGGGAAGTTTGATTTTAAAATAAAATTAGGTGGTGAAAATGATTTTCACCCCTTTTGAAAAACAGTACTGCCCTTTTAAAGAAATAGTTGCCATTAAAATTTAAAGCAACCACAAAAACGACCAACGCGTAGGTAATGCTATATATAGTAATCACCCTACGCTACTTATGTAGGTTATTGGATTCTTTTGATCAGATTTTTCTTTAATATTGCCTTTAGAAAAATTTCAAATGGAAAATCATTTGTGGCTAAAAGATATTTTTAACGTATTGTGCTAGACGTGCGTAGTTAATAATTGAGTGTAGGTATAAAATAAAGCGTATAAAGTAAACACATCAAAGACAATTATATAGAAAGAGATTGATATTATTCAACCTTCATAAATCCTAGCTAATAAGAGTACAGTGGGTATTATTTGTGCCAATAATTTCGCAAACGTCAGGTTGCGAGACGATAGGAGGCACGCATGAGACCATCTTGAAAGACACACATGAGACCATCTTCAAGATGCGTCTACTAGGACCATAAAATATCTTGAGGTTGGTAAAACATTTGTGATCAAATCTATTTGTTAGCGCAGAAATGATAAAAACACAGTAATTAACGTGGTTCGGATCGATATGATCCTAGTCCACGGAGAACGGCTGGCACTTTTATTAATATCAAGAGAGAAAGTAAGTTACAAGATTGAATACTCTTAGGTATGTTTTGTCCTACTTAATAAATCCTAGCTAGCATATATTTATACTTCTAGGTCTAATCCTTTTCTAGAAAGGATCTAAATCCCAATAATACTAGAAAACCAACAAAGAAAAATATTTCATTTTATTTCTTTTCACTTTTGAGTAGGAATTGACTTGAATATCTTCTCAACTTCACAATCTCCACCTTGAGAAGAATTTCGAGCTTCCATATGAATTTCATTCAGTCCAATGTCTCTAAGCTTACGTGAGCTAACTCCGTATAGGAAATAAGAGACACTAACCGAAACTTTGTACATACCAGTAGCTTTACCTTGCCCTGCCGTTCTCCATCCTGATGTATCAGTTGATGCGAACTCCTGCCTAATTCATACAATGACAGAACTTGACAAGAGTCTAACTCACTTCCTTTTTTTGTGTGAGTTTCGGAAATATCCCAATTCATAGGTCCGAGATCTACATCTATGAATTGAAAGTTCCGAATGATCAACTCTGCAATCAGTTGTTAGAATCAATAGGTCTTCAAATTGTTCATTTGAAAAAATTGAAACCCTTCTTATTGGACGATCATGATACTTCCCAAAAATCGAAATTCTTGATCAATGGAGGAACAATATCACCATTTTTGTTCAATAAGATACCAAAGTGGATGATTGATTCATTCCAACTACCTTGGTCAATATATCCATTGCGTTGTCCTTTGTGTCAACCTTCAAGACCTTAACTGTGCTGTGCCTTGTTCAACAACATCACGAATAACATGGAATCTGATATCAATGTGTTTGGTGCGATCATGAAATCTCTGATTTTTTATCAAGTGAATAGCACTCTGGCTATCACATTTTAGAGTTGGTTCATGTTGAATCCTACTCAGTTCTAACACCAAACCTTTCAACCATATAGCCTCCTTTACTGCTTCTGCTGCCACATATTCAACTTCTATTGTGGACAAAGCAACTATAGACTGGAGAGTTGCCTTCCAACTTTTGGCACTACCTGCAAGAGTAAAGATATAGCCCGTTGTTGATCTCCTTCTATCAAGATCACCTACAAAATAAGAATCCACATAACCGAGGACCGAGAAGCCTTCATTTCTCATCCTACAAAAAGTTAGTTCGAAGAACTTTTAAGATATCTCAATATCCATTTATTGCTTCCCAGTGTGTCTTACCTGGATTAGAAGTGAATCGACTTACCACACTCACTGCTTGAGCAATATCAGGCCGAGTGCAAACCATAGCATACATAATGCTACCAACTGCACTAGAATATGGAACTTTTGACATGTACTCCATCTCTTCCTTTGACTGTGGTTCCATCAAAGAAGAAAGTCTGAAATGTTGTGCTAACGGTAAAGTAATAAGTTTACATTTATTCATGCCAAACCTTTGAACTACCTTCTCAATATACTTTTTCTGTGAGAGATCTCACCGTTCTTCCTGTGAATCTCCATTCCAAGTATTTTCTTAGCTTCACCTAAATCTTTCATGTCAAACTCCTTACTTAACAGTTTCTTCAAATCATTTATCTCTCGTCATACCATTAGCAAGAATAAGCATATCATCAACATATAACAAGAAATAAATATTTGAATTACTGTACATCAAGTCATGTGATACACACAGCTATTAAATGCACTTCTCGAGAAACCTTTTAGTAATCATGAACACATCAAATCTCTTGTGCACTGTCGTGGTGACTGTTTCAAACCATACAAAGATTTCTTCAATTGACAAACCTGGTCTTCTTTTCCTTCAATAAGAAAACCCTTGGGCTGATTCATGAAGATCACCTCTTCAAGTTCCCCATGTAAGAATACAGTCTTGACATCAAGCTGATGAAGCTTCAAGTCATAATGGGCAACCAAAGCTAGTAACAAACGAATTGAGCTATGCTTCACGACTGGTGAGAAAATCTCATTGTAGTCGGTTCTCTCCTTTTGACAAAAGCCCTTAGCAACCAATCGCGCTTTGTATCTAGCATATTCTACACTCGAAATGCCATCCTTTTTTCTGAAGACCGATTTGCAACCAACAGTTCTCTTCCCCTTTAGTAGACTCACCAAATCCCATATCTAGTTCTTGTGCTGAGACTTTATCTCTTCGGTTATGGCTAAACGCCATTGATCAGCTTCACCACACACAGTAGCTTCTGTATAGCTTGAGGGTTCCATATCCTTTATTTCCTCCTCTGCAGTAGCTAATGCATAGGCCACAAGATTAGCTTGCGAAGGCTGAGGACAATATTTTGGATTAGGATTCGGAGTTCGTTTGTCCCTTCCAGTAGCTATATTGTATGGTTCACCTTCAAGTAATACTATGTGAGCTTTTTCATTATCTGAATCTACCTGAGTCACTTGATCCTCCTGCTCGGTGAGTTTCACATTTTCCTCCACCGTTTCTGTTGCAAGAACTTTCTGTCCTGCAAACTCAATAGAAGTCTTTCCAGGATCAAGCATAGAGGCCTCATCAAAAGTTACATTTCTACTGATTACAAACTTAAGAGGATCTAAACTCCATATTCTATATCCTTTCACCTCTTCAAAGATATCCTATAAATAAACCTTTTCGAGCTCTAGGTTATAGTTTTCCATCACTTACATGATAATATGCGGGACATCTAAAGACTCTTAAGTACGAGTAATCAACGGTTTACCTGACCATACCTCATTTGGAGTTTTGAATTTAATCACCGACGCTGGATAATGATTAACAACATAACAAGCAGTATTTACTGCTTCCGCCCAGAACTCCTTAGGCACATTGACATTAGAGAGCATACATCGTGCTTTCTCAAGAAAAGTGCGGTTCATCCTTTCAGCTACTCTATTCCGTTATGGTGTATGCCTAATAGTTCTATGTCTCAATACACTATGAATCTTGCAGAAATTATCAAACTCTTTATTGCAAAGCTCCAAGCCATTATCCGTTCGAAGATGCTTAATCTTTCTATCACACTGATTTTCAATTGATGTCTTCCAGTTTTTGAAATTCTCAAAGACATCACTTTTAGCCTTTAAGAAGTATACCCAAACCTTGCGTGAAAAATCATCAATGAAAGTAAGAAGATACCTCTTTCTACCCTTGGATGGAACCTGAGATGGACCCCATAAATCCAAATGAATGTAGTTAAGTACCCCTTGCCTGTACTAAAGCTGACCCGTTTCTACTTTCGAAGGACACAATGCTCACAAAAATCAATTTTGCTAATCTTCTCACCTTTCAAAAGGTTTCGGTTGCTCAAAATTGTCAACCCCCTCTCGCTTATGTGACCTAATCTCATATGCCACATCTTAGCCTTGTCATTATCTGATAACTGTGAGGTTGCAGCATTCGCAGTACCTCCTAGAATGGTGCTTCCCATAAGTACATAAAGACCACCCTCCAGTTTGGCCTTTAACATGACCAGAGAACCCTTGGTCACCTTGTAGATTCCATCTTCACCCGCATGCTTATATCCGAACTTATCAAGAATACTAAGAGAGATCAGATTCTTTTTCATATCAAGAAGATGTCGAACATTAGACAATGTTCTTATGATGCCGTCATGACACTGTATACGGGCTGAACCGATGCCTGCTCACATACTGTATCGTTACCCATAAGTTAAGTCTCACTCGTCTGCTCGTAGCTAGTAAACCAATCTTTTCTGAAGCACATGTGAAAGGTACAAGCTGATAAAAATCCACTTGTGTGTCTGAATGTCATATGTTGAAGGAGTTCGCACATAATTTTCTCCAGATATCTGCAGTGGCTGTTGTTTTATCAATCTTCTTATTCGGGCAATCCTTCTCAAAGTGACCCTTTTGATGACAACCCCAATATTCAGCATCCTTCCTACTCACCCATTTCCTAGATTTTGACCTAGCTAATGATTTGCCTCTCCCTTTTTGGCTCGAGCAACCTCTAACCGTCAAACCCTCATCATGGTCCTTTTTCTCACCATTGTTGATATGGTTTCTTAATTCATTTGAATTGAATGCATGTCTTACCATCTATAATGTGACCACCTCCTTACTATACATCACTGAATTAACTACGTCTTTGTATACCGGTTATACTGAAAATAGTAGAGTGCACACTAGTTCTTCATCTCCCACTTTAATATCAACATGAGTAAGATCCATAGCCAGTTTATTAAAAGCATTAAGGTGATCCTGTAAAGTTGTACATGTCTTCATCTTGAAGGTGTGTAAACGTTGTTTTAACAACATTCTAGTTGTTACTGATTTTTTTAGGTAGAGATCTTCAAGTTTCTTCCACAAACTCGCGGCTGTTTTCACGGTACTGACTGCACATAACACGCTGTCTGATAAGGATAATTGAATTATGCTAAACGCATCCATCTCAATCTTTTACTTCTCAGCCTCTTTTGTATTTTCGGGATACGAGTCATCCAAAGCATAGAATGATCCTTCTCTCCATAACAACGCCATAATCTTGATCTTCCAGATGTTGAAGTTATTACTTCGCCCATCAAAATTCGTTACCTTAAACTTCATAGATGCCATAGTCTCCCTATCTCGTAGATCTCACCACCTGTAGGCTTCTGATACCAATTGTTAGCGCAAAAACGATAAAAATACAGTAATTAACGTGGTTCAGATCGATGTGATCCTAGTCCACAGAGAACGGCCGGCACTTTTATCAATATCCAAGGAGAAAGTAAGTTACAAGATTGAATACTCTTAGGTTCTATGTTCTGTCCTACTTAATAAATCCTAGCTAGCATGTATTTATACTACTAGGTCTAATCCTTTTCTAGAAAGGATCTAAATCCCAATAACACTAGAAAATCAACAAAGAAAAAAATTTCCTTTTATTTCTTTCGGCTTTTGAGGAATTGGCTTGAATATTTTCTCAACTTCACACTATCAAATGATCATTTGATGAATTGGTTGACCAACGCATCTTCATTCCTTAGATAGAGTTGCATCATCACCATATAATGTTGCTGGAATCATGTCAAATACATTCCTGGCTTGCTTTAGCTCTTATCTTTGTATAATTTAACTGTCATGTAAAACAACATTGTATGGCAGTAACCTCTTATTGGAACAGATAATATATTTGGATCGTACTGTTACGTCGATCAGATAAATTCCCTGTACATCCAAAAACTTGACAACTTTTTTTAAGATAAGCACATTCATGTCAAGGATTTCATTTGCAATATGCAATTGATCCTATTTTAACATCTCTTAGCAGATAATCTATTGCTTTTGGAAACTCTTCAAGAGCTCCAATAATATTCAAGTCATCAACTTGCATATTAATATGAAAGGTTCTGATTAGCATAAAGAGACAAGGATAAATAAAATCATTTTTGTTCCCTTCTTCAATGAATATTTACTAAGGTGATTAAATCACATTTACCTTACTTGATTTAATCCATATAAGGATTATGAACGAGTTCCCTAAGAACTTGTAATATTTGGATTGCAGGTCCAATAAAATTTACGCTTGCCAAGATGTATCATATCACTTGATAATTATTTCTACGTCACCATGCTTTAAGAGACGTACAACTCAGATTCTCACAATCTTACACAATATTGCGCGCCATATTGTATTAAAGATATTGTGGACGAGATATCATTTTCTATCGGTTCACAATTTGACACAACTTACTGGGATCTCATCACTTCATTATTTTCAGGTACCTGAACCTTTCATAAAGTGTTACGTCCTAGGCTCTTCAAGCGCACATTGCCTCCTTATTATGATCATTTACTCCTTTCCCTTTTCAAGGATTATTACATTTGCAACCGATTCATCTACCATTCTTCATGCATGTTGTAGAATTTGTCCTTCAAGGACGTCAATAGGAGCATTTGCAGCTGAAATATGAGATTAATTTTGGGTCAACAAATGCTTCTAGCATTTGACTTGAATTATCTTTTGAATGAGGATCATACTGATCATAATTCACAACATGTTTCTGCTTATTGCGTCCCCCTCATGTTAGATAAACAAAAATATATTCCCATATCATTTGGGAAAATCCATCTTTGTGCACGTGGTACTTCCATTAATCATATACCACACATCAAAAGCTATTAGATAGAAATATTTGAATTTTGACCTGAACAAATTGATAGGGAAGAATTTATCATAATTTATTGGTCTGAAGCATACATGTGCCGTTGTATGCAATATATCATATCTCAGACCATCAGACCAACATCTGAAGCTCTGTTCATATAAGCAATGGTTTAGCTATAATATGGAGGCATCCAATGCTAAATCAGCTTAGATATAAACTAGCACAATAAAGATGAATTGTCTTGATTACATATTCTGAAAATTGTGCTTTCAACTCAATTTTGACCAAGTAACTTCGTAAATGTCAAACTTCCAGTTGACAATAAACGTCTCATAGATGCATCTATTTACGACATCACATCACAAGTGAAGGGGCCCACATTCACCTTTTATATTTTCCATAATTTAGTGGATTCAGTCCCAACATTAGCCGGTGTAATCAACTTATCATGGGAACAAACAACACGAACCAATTCTTGAAGAATCTTTTAGTTCTTCAATATATTTCAAATACTCAATTAGCACATCAGATTTAAATCAGGACAACTGAGACGGTCATATCAACTGATAAAATTATATGTACTAGTAAACTTCAAGTTTACCATGGCATTGCTATTTGTTTTAATAAACTTATGGTTTACCATTGCATGAGATTTTATATCAATGAACTTATGATTTATTGTGTTATGTGATCTCATCATGCTCTGGTAACATTTCACATACGTATTTCTTACCTGTAGTAACTTGAAGATGTTCAATCTTCTAATCATTTATAGTCTCAATATGATAACCAATTTTATTGCCAGTAAACTTCAGGTTTACTATAATCTGTGTTCCGATTGTAACAATTACAATCTAGGATGAATGATGCTATCTTATATAACCTCTTTGAGAGGCTTTAATTCATTTACCGTAATCATATATTATTTGGACCACTGCTGATGTCATGATACTTATAAATAAACAATTAGCTCTTTTGGAGCCCCCGATCATTAGTTTCTTGTACCAAATATTTTTTAGATACTTCTGGTGTCACGAAATTTGGTTAGACACTACTGGTGTCATGAAGGAAAACAATAATCAAATGAAAATTTAAAAGACAATTTTAACCTGTAAATTACGAAGGTAAACGTTAGGCTCTAAACTTCAATATTTCAAATGTCCCCTTCAAGGAGATTAGCCATTAACATCTGAATATTTTGTATCAAAGCGGCAACCATATAGTAATCATGTCCTTCAAGAAGAGATACATTAATGTTTATTTCCTTCGAGGAAATCAATAACTACTAACCATAATGTATCAATATCGTTATGGTAGAAAGCATTCTACTTTGCTTCCTTTTGTCTTAAAATGATACTTTAATAAAATTAGTCAAGATGTTTCTACGTACGACAAGTACGTGTTGCAATGTCTTAATTTCATACCACAAAAATAACATGTATATTTCTTGTATTTTATCTCTCTAGTAGGTAGGCATATCTTCATTAGCTTCGTGAAATTAATGAAACCTAATTATTCAAATGTGTTTGAAATACGATGTTCACCAATAACTCATTATTTTGATCAAGCATAAGAAGACATTGTTTCACAATATTTCTTAAATATGTTACCAATTCTTTCTGCCTCAAGAGCAAAGTTTTAGAGTTTTACTACTTTAGGAGTAAAGATTATAATTTTACTATTGTGGAAGTAAAATTTAAAGTTTTATTACTTCGTGAGTCAAGTTTAAAGGTTTACTACTTCGGGAGTAATGTTTAAAGGTTTACTACTTTGAGAGTAAATTTCAAAGTCTTACCGCTTTAAGAGTAAGTTTCAAAGTTCTACTACTTCGGGAGTTATTTACTACTTCAGGAGTAAACTTCAGAGTTCTACTGCTTCAGGGGTAGATTTAAGAGTTTTACTACTTCGAGAGTAGAATTCACAGTTTGTACTCCGGGAGCAAATTTCTGAGTTTACTACTTTAGAGTAAATCATTGAATATTTAGAATATTTCCTTTTAATTATTCATTCTCTTCGGAGATGAGTCGTGATATATCCACAACTAAACGCACGACCGTTTTTATAAGCTTTACTACATACTGGCACATTCACTTCAGGGAATGAATATGTATTGTAACACTTATTAAAAATTCTCATTCTTCAGGAATGAAACATAATTATTGGAACGTTTCTTATGCATATCAAATCTTGATAGCTTAGAATCTCTTTTAAAATATTGCTACTTTAGGAGCAAATCGAGACATACATATGTTTTCTAGAGTTTTTCTCTAATACATTTTGTAATCACAATAAGCTTATAAAAATATTATCACTTCGGGTGATTTTACATTTTATTTCGACCTCTGCCGAAGTTCAAGAACTATTCTGATTGTTATACATCATAATAATGTCACAAGCTCTCTTTCCACACCTGTAAAATCAAAGAAAACAAACAAGACCATGGAACAAATAGCATGATACAGTCCCATGACTGTTTTGAGGAACGTTAACAAATATAGGAAGAAAATTGGCACATCTTTATGAGAACTGATTAGCTTGGTAATGAAGCTCCTTTCATTCTGTGATTGCCGCCTCCACAATCATTGGCCACTTAATATAACTGAAGACTTTATTTATGCAATTCATAGCTCAATAGTTGCCATAAGCAGCAAGATTTTCAATAAACATGAAAAGGATTAATTCCATATATACATAGATCAAATATTCGTAATTTAACAGTACGCATGTTCGAAAGTATCAAATATCCTTTCGATCAAATACATGATTCAAAATATGAATATAATTACTTACCTAGTAATCTCATTGTTCTACGACTATATACAGAAGCTTTGAACGATTTTGTTTCGATCTCAAAATAGTTTGCTCAAAACGGAAAAGTCTCGTGCTGATAATGTGTTATAAAATAAAGACTATAAAGTAAATACATCAAAGAGAATTATATAGAAAGAGACTGATATATTATTCAACCTTTAACTTAAAAGAGATTTCATTGTATATATCATTTTCTACAAAATAAACTCCTATTTATAGAAGGGAATTACTTGATTCACAAGCAATTAACTTGTTGGCCAAGTAATTACCTTGGCAGCCAAGTAATCACCTTGGCGGCCAAGTAATCTTGGTGACCAAGTTAATTAACTTGCTCTCCAAGTTAATTAATGGACAAACATATTATAATTAATATTTACAACAAGTGTTCATTTTTAGATAGTTTTGTTGCAATGGTTCCATCATGCATGGGAAATACCATCAAAAGATATGGTGCAGCGGATGAGATTGCTACTTCCTCTACCAGAGGTCTCAGGCTCGCACCACGGTATGAAAAAATTCTTGATAGGGAGCGTTTCCCCTAATGGGCCCTACGCGGCACAAATCTGAATATAACCGGGCTCCAGTGCGGGTAACGGACACGGGTTGAAAAAAAAAAGGCATCATGAGAGATAGTATTACATATATACTCCATCCAATTAAATTTATGTGACGGTGCTTAACTGAATACAAAGTCTAAGAATGAAATGAAAATTTTTAAAACTTGTGATTTAAAACAAGCAATGAATATTTGTGTGACTATAAATCATTTCATTGAAGATAAAATGCAAAGTTTGAAGTTAAATTATTATTAAATATAAAAATGTGTCATTCTGTTTTGCACCTATTAAAAAGAAAGAGTATCATATTTATTGGAATAGAGGAAATACTAAGCAAAGAAAAACACATACTTTTTTGTGCGTGAAATCTTTCTTGCTATTTGTTTTTCGGTGAAAACGGATAATCAGTTAGAGATTTGTATTTTAAGGGTTTAAATATAAGTAGGTCGTATCCAATCTCAGAAACTCTCCTTCTGGGGATTAATATTTGTGATTATCAGAGTTAGATTGAGAGAATCGAGCTTTAGAAATGATAAAATTAAGCTAGGTAGGTATATATTCAAAGAAAATTTGCGTGCCCGGATGTGTATTGCCTTAGAGAAAAATAAGAGGTGGGTTACAAGAGGTGAGATGGATGCCCCTTAGCTTATATGATAAGCTATCTATGTAGAAACCAAAATAAGACTTTTCAACCCCAACGGTAGACTGATGTCACCCTACTGTACACCTACATGCTACTCTGCCACAACACTCTCATCGAGATTCGTTGATATGAACCGAGTAGATGGAAGTGGGTGCCAGCTGTGGAGGTTTTCCCGCCCTCTCCAAGCTTCCGATTGCGGAAACTAGCCCGGACACGAATTTTACCCAACACAGATAGTCCCCCCCTTTCTGGTCCCTTCATGAGTATGAGATCGGGAAGGGAAAAAGCCCGACCTTTTTGAATTTTACGCAGGAAATTAGCGCAACGTTGCGACTCCCCAACACAATTGGACACTTATCAGGGTTGAATTTAATGAGCCTCTTCGCTCATTCGGCAGTGCCTCTTCAGAGGCAGGTATCTGACGTTATGTGAAGGCATGCCGTTTCGCCAATCAAGGCGAATGATCGCCTTTTCCCTTTATTTAAACTACCACTTTGGGTTTCAAGAGAAATATCCTTTAACTTCCAACATTCTTTTGAAAGAGATAACAAAAAAGCCCTCTCCTTAACATGTCCACTTCATCTTCCTCATCGCAACACTTGGCCACCACTCAGGTAGCGGGGCAACCCATGGGGCCCAGAATGACTCTTCTGACCGTGAAAACCATAGCTCCCTTTCTACCGACGCTCGAGAGATCTACTTCGGTTCTACCACTACTGAAATCATCCATCCACTCCTCAATTGCTCAGGGGACTTCTGTGTTAGCCACAGACTAGAATCCGCCATGACGATTTGCTCCATGGTTACTAATTCTTGCCTCGAGCAGATACGTCTGGACTACAATTAGGGGCCCAGAATAAAGATACACCTAGTTCCTAAGAACGCCAACATCTCCTACCATTCCGCCAGTATGTCTACCGTTTATACGTACCCTTTCACTATTGGCTTCACTCTCCTAATTCACCACGTAATTGAAGAATTCTGTTGCCGCTACCAACTCTGTATAAGGCAACTAGCCCCTCAAGTTTGGAGGATCGTGCAGTGCATTCTGTTCTTGGCCGACCGAGCCAACCTTCCCATTACCTTTGATTACCTGGTCCAACTGTATTCCCCTCGCATATTTTGAGGGAGAAAAAGAGGGGGGGGGGGGGGGAATGGTACATCTGGCTTACCGAGGCGTTCTGAGTCACATTATTAATGCCAAGGATGACTATGATCATGGGTGGCATGATAGGTTTGTCATGATACCTATCGATATTTGACGCAGCGCTTATCCGGAACCATTTCGGAGTTATGAACTCGTGATCATTTTTTACCTTTTTTTTTTCTTTTCCTTCTAAGATTCCCCTACGTTACTTACGCTTTGTTTTCCTTACAACGGTCTTCGTGGAGCTAGACCACATGCATGGTCTCTTCCGTTGGGTGATGAACCTCCTGCGCTCTTCTATTGGGTTTGAGAGGACCTGGAGGAGTATATCTACCTACTGCCGGAGGGGAAAAAGTCACGGTGAATTTTTAACAAAGACTTTCTCTTTCCATCATTATTTTTTGCTTATCTCAGTATTTGGGACCCCTCCTCATGTGTATTTTACGCAGGCTTACCTGTCTGAGGATTATTAATCCGAAGGGCCTTTTCTCGGGAAGAATCCCAAACCAATCTTGCACTGGCTGCTGCCAGATAAAAATGAAGGCTTTTACGGAGATGCAGGCACATCTACTTTTGGAGGACTTAACTCCCGGGTGCAATCTCGACGCCGACTATTATAGTACTAGAACGAAGCTATGTCGGGAGTGGTGAGTTTAGAAGAAGGCGGAGAAGGTGAAACCTCTGATAGAGGAGAAGAAAGGCTTTTCGAGCCTATTGCGAACAACCTCGGTCGGGCCACAGGCGATACAAACGCAGGCTCCTTTCTCTTACCTAGCGGGACTGCTCCTCCAGGTATGTTCCTTAATTAAGTTTGTCACTTTGTTCCTTTAAAATTTCTCATTCTTCTGCCTTCCTTTCTTTTTAGGGTCTTGCTTACGTTACTTTTGTTCTCGAGATGATCGGGAGCTTGCCTTCTTCGTTTGGAGAAGTGAGGAGGCTGCAATCCTAAACTCCAGCCTGAAGGCTGATCTGTCCGAGCTGGTGACCCGTAGATCTTTTCTGGACTCTGAGTGGAGAGAAGCTAAGGAGGCTTTATCTACCTGGGAGGGAGCCTTTCAGGACCCGACAACTGCCCATCAAGATCTTCAGGAGAGGGCAACTCGGGTGGAGGTAGAGAAGTTGGACCGCCTGGGGCGAGCGCAAAGCACGTAGGCTTCCCGCACGCGACTCGCAGGCCGTGTGTACGGCGCCGCCGCGGCGGGTGCCGATTAGCACTTTTCTAATCTTTTAAGGGACTATGCCGTGCTGAAGAGCTGACGCAATGTTCTTCTCGATATTAGAGAGGGCCGCCATTAAGACGTTGATTCTGCTCTGACAGACGCAGAAGTGGATGTGGGGGCTGCTGATATTGCAATGAACGACCTCCGTGACCAGACCCTTTTCTCCTCTAATGCTTCCCCTAGCTCTTCGGCTAATGAAGGCGCTGCTCCTCCTGCTTAGCTCATGTTCTTGCTCTGTGGGCCTTTGTGCCCGGTTAAGATTGCTCTAGCCGCCGTGCCTTTTGATTTTTTTTTTTTTTTTTTTTTTGTGTTTCTTGAAGGTTGGGTCTATGTATCCTTAGTTTGCTTTTTATCCGAGCCTGTGTGCTAATAATTATGTTCTTTTCTATGTTTTCTTTATTGGATATCTTTATTGGATATCGAGCTCGAAATAAAAAAACGTTTTCGATAAAGACTTACTTATATATTTGATTTCTTTTACGCTTTGACATGCGCTTTGTTGGTAACTGTAGTGATTGCAAACAATCTTGTTGGCTTTTATTTTTAACACTTAGCCATCGGGGAGTGACCGTTATGCCTGTCTACCGGAACTAAGTTTATATTCGAGTGTCGGTGTTTAAGTTTAAAAATTAATGACGGGTGATGCATTTTTTCACTTTAGCGTTTAGTGTTTGAGGTCATCATTTTTAACTCAATCCTGGTATGTCACTTTCAAAAACACTTTTTGCGATCAGGAATTATTCATCTAATTCTAATAAACGAAGGGGGCCCCTGGATTTCGGTGCTGATGAGGAAGATGTCTCAACTTCATTTAATGGCACTAAGGTTCATGGAACCTGCACGCTTGGAGGCCGTAAATGCCTTCTCGTGTGTTTGAAATGGTTTTACGGGGCCGTATGGCTTCCGAGTTCGGTTTTGCCCCCGAACGTTTTTGTTCTTCTGAGAGATTCCTCATTAGTGAGTGTTCCGAAAAATAAGTGAGGATTCTTATTTCACTTCCCTGGAGTCTACACAAACAAACTGTTTGATTGAAGTACAAAAATCTTAGTAAGGTATACGGGGGCGGGAAATGCTAGGCAAGGGCTGGCGTTTCTTTTCTCCCAGCAGCCCCAGTCCTTGTGCATTTGTTGAGCTTGTTGGATTCACCTTCTCTTCCCCCGGTACTTGTTTGCGAGGTACCGAAGATTTGAGTATTGGGTTTGAAAACACCCGGTAGAGCTCTTTCCAGGTTCTCCGATTTCTGATCGGATGCGACACGATTCTGTGTTGTTGCCTTGTTAAAAACCTTGCCAGTAAAACCTCTTTGTGACAAAACCTAGGTCAAGGAAAAAAGTGCAACACATGTCCTTGGTCCACCTTCTGAAAGTCAGGAGGGGGGAAGCAAGTAGTTCTTTCCAGGGTGATTCCTATTGTGGAGAGGAAGTAAGTGAGGGTAGAATAAATAATGTATTTAAATAATCATACCATTCAACCTTGTCAAAGGTAAAATCTCTTGAGATGGCTGACATTCCAGTTATTCTTTAACTCCTTTATGTGCTCGTCCCTGATCCGGTAAAATCCTTTGCCCGCAATCCCTACAATTTAGTATGGACCTTCCCAATTAGGTCCTAGTTTTCCTGCATTGATGTCCCGTGTTATGAGGGTGACCTTCCAGAGGACGTAGTCTCCAACCTTGAAATGCCTCAAGTTTGTTTTTATGTTGAAATATCTTTCAACTTTATGCTTCTGCACTATCATACGGTAGTCGCCTTATTGCTGCATTCTTCCGTAGTTTGAGTGTACCAGATGCTTGGTTCCCCGATCCCCACAGGTATCAAGGCCTTGGCCCGATATACTAGGGAGAATGGGGTTTCGCCCTTGCTTGTGTTAGGAGAAGTTCTGTATGCCCACAACACCCCAGGTAATTCTTCAGGTCATCTACCCTTAGCGTCTTCCAGCTTTTTCTTCGTATTCTGAATCAGGATCTTATTGTTTAATTCTTCTTGTCCGTTTGCACACGGATGGTATGGGGAAGTTACTATTCATTTGATCTTCAACCCTTACAGGAATTCGATGATTTTGGTCCCCACAAATTGAGGATCGTTGTCACAAGTTATTTCTTTTGGTACCCCAAACCTGCATATGATATGATCTCAGATAAAGTCGATAAATTTTTTCTCCCGAATTTTCGCGAAAGCCTTTGCCTCTACCCACTTCGTGAAATAATATGTCAACACCAGTAAGAACCTTATATTTCCCACGACCCCCGACAACAGGCCTACGATGTCCATCCCCTATTTTAGGAAGGGCTATGGGGCTGCAATCTAATAAAGTAGTTCGGGGGGTTGATGAATCACCGGAGAGTGTCGTTAGCATCTGTCGTATCTTTGAACGAAGTTTTTAGCATCTTTCTTTATCCCGGACCAGTAATATCCGGCCCTTATTATTTTCCTGACCAACGACTTATACTAGGCGTGGTTCCAGCAGCTGCCTTTGTGTACTTATCTCATAACGTATTCCCTTGGACGGCTCCTAGACATTTGGCTAAGGGGCCCAGGTATGACCTGTGGTACAATTCCCCTTTATGCATACAATACCCTGTTGCCTTGACTCTCAGAGCTCTTACCGCTTTGGCATCTTCCGAGAGAGTCCCATTCTGTAGATAATTTATTATTTCGCTCCGCTAGTCCCAGGTCAAGCTTATGACGGAATGTAAGAGGTGCACCATGGAGTCTGATTCCTCTTCCGTCATGCTGGTCGAGGAACCAAGGTTTGCCAAGGCATCGGCTTCAGTGTTCATCTCTCGAGGGATTTGGGTGACTTTCCACCATTGGAAATGTGCCAACAACATTTTGACTTTGCCTAGGTACCCCCACATTCGATCGTCCTGGGCCTTGTATTTCCTGAGGATTTTGTTTACGATCAGTTGAGACTTACTTTTCAGTTCTACTAATTCAGCTCCGAGTCCCCAGACCAGTTCCAAACCTGCAATTGCGGCCTCATATTCGGTCTCATTGTTAGTCAAAGATAAGCATTTTGTGGCCTGTTTGATCACAACTCTTGATGGGGTTATCAGGACGATTCCTAATCCCGTACCATTTACATTGGCTGCCCCGTCCGTATATAGGATCCACTCTCCAGAAGCGGCCTTGGACTGCCGAGCCACTTTCTTTTGAGCACGTGGCATCAAACCCGGACTATAATCAGCGACGAAGTCCTCTAGGGCTTGCGACTTAATAACAGTCCGGGCTGATAGGTGATATCATAACCACATATCTAAATTGACCAACTTGCAAGCCTT
>NC_081353.1:48475911-48513848 GCF_029784015.1 Lycium ferocissimum | reverse complement strand
ATATTTCTCAAATTTAAATTTCAACTTCTTGATTTTTCTTTTAAAGATATACCGGAATAGAGAAAGGAATAAGGTCATGATACTAAAGTCAAACCTCTCTAAAACAACATTGTTGAGTCTGAATTTTTTTTTTTTTTGCTGTTACTGAGAATGACTGTTATACACCTATAACAACATTTGACATTTACATAATAGTTGGCTGTTATAGGTAAAAAAAATGTATAAAATCTGATTTTTAATTTTTTAAAGTTATAAAAAATAACAAAATTATTTAAATTTTAAATCTCAAAGATATACATACTTCACTAACTAAACTTTAAAAAAAGTTGATTCAATTTTCCAATACATTCATAATTGAATTTATAAAGTTTTAAGCTCTAAGACACACATTTTAAATCTACTTGAAATTTAATTTCTTTCAAGATTGATGAAAGAAATTTTTATAATTGTACCTTGTTTGGTAGATTCTAATCTCTTAGTGATGATATAACACTTGTTTTCCTTTTTGAAAATTGTTTATAAATAAAAATAGAAGACAACTATATTGCAAAATATGTATTCATATGTAATATTCTGTCACAAATATAGTATATTAAAGTATCAAGTTAAATATTTGGTCAAAATCTCTACACTTATTATTAATAATAATAGATATTCCATTTTTATAAAGATGGTTAATTATTATATTACCAAAAAAAAAATAGTTGTTATATTGGGGGTAATTTTACAAATTGCGTACTGTTATAAAGTTGGCAGTTGTTGTTATAGGTTAAATGCTGTTATACAGAAGTAAAATATAATATAAAAATTCGGTTCCGAAAAAACTTAACTGTTATAGAGAGATGTTGTTATATGCTAGATACAGTTATAGAGAGGTCTGACTGTATATGAAGAAAGAATAGGCAAGAAAAGAAAAAAAAAATCAAAATATTCCTTTAGTTTACCACTGTTAGTTGGAACGTGAAGTCTCTACACTTATGTTGTGGTAATAATAGATATTTTATTTTTATAAAATTTTAATTATTATAAAATTCCCATGACAAGGAGCTCTTTAGTTTGTTATATTAGGTAATTTTACAAAGAAGACATGAATTTACATTAATCAAGTCAGTCGATTCCGAATACCGGTTAAATAAAAAATAAGGTTTTCATTTGGAATCTCAAATAAAACGTTTTTTTAGCCATTGGTGGTCCTAGAGAGCGTCTTCACGAATTAAATACTCGATGATTCTCCCTTGTTGCCAACCATATACTTATTTTATTCTTATCTCTTTCTTTGGAACTGTTTTAGTAAGTTTACCAAAAGAAGAAAAGGACATAAGAGGCATTCTTTCCTTAATCATTTTATGTCTTTTTTAACTATATATATACATATATCCGGCTTATTGTTCTTGTTAGTGGGCGATAAATGAAAATCGAAAAATCGGCATTCTTAATTAAAACTTCAAAAATCAATCGAGCCCGAAAATTCCCTATGACAAGTAGCGTCTGCCGTTTCGAAATAGGTTGATAAAATTGAACGCAAAATCGACGCAAATTTACATTACCCATCAAAAATTAAAATATTTCAAATACCGGTTAAACCAAAAAAACTAAGGTAATAAGTCCTCTTTTACATTTGTATCCTAATTTTCCAACGTTTGAAAAAATTTAAACAAAGAAAGGTCCTAGAGATGTCTCCAATTAATGTATGTCGATGATTTAATTATTCTTACGGTATGTATATAACCAAATCCTATATGATTATATTTTCTATTCTTATCCTTATTTTATTTTTATCTCTCTCTGGAATTTCTTGTTTTGAGAATATGAACTCTCTGAAATCGCTTCTAATATTATATTAAAAAAAATCGAATTGAAAAAGACATAAGAACCAACCGAAATTTAAAAAACCGAAACCTTCGAATCGAACTTAGTTGTTCGGTGTTTTGTTCACCCGAAATATATATCATATATCCAACCGAAAACCAAACGCCCACCCCCAGTTGCAACTCAAAAGGGAAAGATAATACACTAGCAGAAAAGTCTTGACAAATCAATGCTCTTCATTTTTTACTTTTTCTTTTTCCTGGTCAATAATCTTCTTAGCTAGGGTTTCTTATACAACTCTTTGAGCATTTGAGTCTTCACTCTACAATTTACCTACTAAATTTTCTTCCTCTCCTGTCATTTTCAGATCTGATTTTTTGTTTTTTGGGGTCAATCAATTTATCCACTTCTTGATTTAGTACCTTTCTATTTTTGGAAACTTCTCATGAATTGCTAGGATTTCTTGATTTGGTTGAATTTTTTGTCTTAAAAGTTGACCCTTTTAACAGAGTATTCACATCCATGATTTGCTTGTCTCAAATCTTGATTTAGTGCCTTTCTATTTTTGGAAACTTTTCCCATGAATTGCTAGGCTTTCTTGATTTAGTTGACTTAAAAGTTGACCCTTTAAGAGATTATTCACATCCAAGGTTTGCTTGTGTCTCAAATCTTGATTACTTCTTCTTAGGTTGTTGATTTTATTACTCAAGAAGAATGGTAAGGGGGAAAACTGAGTTAAAAAGGATTGAAAATGCCACAAGCAGGCAAGTGACTTTCTCTAAAAGGAGAAGTGGACTTCTTAAGAAGGCCTTTGAGCTCTCAGTTCTTTGTGATGCTGAAGTTAGTCTTATTGTTTTTTCTCAAAATGGAAAGCTTTATGAGTTCTCAAGTTCCAGGTACATACATATATCTCTTTGCTACAAATTAAATAAAGATTACTCTATATTTAATAATCGTTATTATACTTCTCTTTAGGATCCTTATGAACTAATAACTGGCCTTTAGGGATTTAATGTGACAAAACAAGTACCAAGTACAATGATCACAACCGCTACCTGTGCTAAAGGGTCCCTTGTTGTTTCTGCTATTGTTTTTTTTCTTCTTCTTCTTCTTCTTTTTTGAGTCCAAATAATAATCCTTCTTTTGTGGGTTTCTCCCATATCTTTCTCTTGATTCCATGATCATAGTACATGAAGTATTTATAATATATGTACGATTCTTGATTAAGCTGTAAATTCTACATTTTTCCAGACGATTTTATGTAAAATATGTGGCATACTACTCTACTAACAAGAAAGTAAAATTTTGAAGTATGTGACAAGATGCTACTTGTGGCTTGCTTTATGGAATATAATATGGAGATACCTGAAGGGAAATTGTACTTGCAAACAATCGTTATTCCCAATACCCCACTCACTTTTTGCCTGTTTATGACTCAGTGCTAAACCAAAGTGGAAACCAACTTCTGATAATCTTTCCTTTTTTAGTTTCTCTAGTGTAAGCAAAGAGAGAGAGTTTTAACTTCTACATACTAATTTCAGCTAAATGATAGTAGCATATAACCGCTCATAAAAAGACGGATTATTAATCTAAAAAATAAAATAAATTATTTGCTATTATTATTCAAGAGACTGAAATAATTTTTCTGTCTTTTGTTTATGGATAGGTAAGATTTGTTTACTAGTGTGGATACATGTTGTATTTAATACTCGAGTAAAGACTTGATGATAATGAAACAAGAGTGGAGTTGTTTCATAAGGGAGTATCTTAACACAGCTAATACGAATTAACTAGACAAAATTTCCCGTGATAACTTTCAGAAATTGGCAGTTGTAATATTTAGCTTTATGTCTTCATTGAAAGTGTTGCAACTTCATTGATTAGCTTTGATTTCGGACAACTTCACTCAGGGGATTTCTGTTATGATTTTTTGGAGAGATGCAAACAACAAGGTAGAAAATATGAATGAAAATTGTGTCATATAAATTTCATTAATCATAAGTCTTTATCTAGGCACAAAAATAAATTAGTAGACTCTTCCTACAACAAATGTATTAGACTCTTACTAAAACTAAAAAACTGAATATTCTACTAACTCACTATTAAACTTCTCCTACAACTAAACAACTAATTATTCTAGAAAACTATAGCACTAACAAATGCAAAATCCAACAATTTCCTCCATTGAATACAACTTAAATGCATAATCCTAACACTCCTTGCTTTAGGAACTGCAAATTCTAGACTTGGCTGGAATCAGCCTAGTGAATAAACATGCCAATTCATCTTAGATCTTGCCGTTAACTTGATTCACTTCTCCAAGTTGCTCCTCTTGAATATCAACAAAAGATTCTGGCTTGTGTCCATGCTTCCATCTTGTCTTGAGTCTTGTCAACTTGCTACCAACTTTTATTTTTCTGAAATGTTGATAATTTCTCCGTTGCTTTATTCCTTCTTGGAAAGTTGATAGTTTCTTCATGCCAAGCAAGTACACATATGTCCGTATATGGAGGATTATCTTTCATTTTTTTTTGTCTTGGATCTTTTGCTTGTTCTACGGGGTAAAGAATGGTTAATAGAAGGACTGCAGCGGCTAGTAGACCAAATTAGCTCTCGGCTGCTACGACATCAAAAGCAACTTGAACTCGCTCGAAGGTAATTCAAAAAGGAAGGGGAGTTTCAAATTCCAAGAAGATCTTCTTTAAAACCTTTTGAATATCCATCTGCACTATGTATATTCTTCTAGCTCCAATGTTAATTTTCTATTGGACTAAATGAGAAACCGTACTTCTCATCTTAACTCGAAAGATCTCCTGCTAGTCATGACATCAAGGATTCGACATTACTTGTCTTCGAAGAACAATTTAATTTTTTTCCTCACTAAGAATCGGTCGACACTCAACAGATTTTGATCAATATCGCATACGTAAAGAAAATTCAAAATTGTTTTGTGTACCTATACTTGTTGGGATTGCAACGTTCCTTTTCCCTTTTGCTAGAATATGTCACCATTCTCGATTCTGATTTACTTGTTTTGCAAGACGAAGTCTTTAAAAATTCTGGTCACGTGTCATGTGGTTTGTACAACTACTGTCATTCATCCAATAATCATATTTTACTTCTGGCTTCTTCCAACATTTGAATAGAGGATGATCTTTTTGCTGCAGTGCTAACAAGGTGGATAATTTTTTTATTCTTTTTATATTTGCTTTTCAAGACTCCTTTAACCATAATATCTTGCCTCATAAGCTTACTTTGCTTTTGTACCTGCAATGTATTTAGCAATTCTGACAAGGTAACCTTGGACAAATCCTTTGTGTTTGCCAAGGTAGTTATAGATACTTTTTTTTAGAATGATCTTTTTAAATTTACCACCAAGTAATCTTAAGTACATTGTGAACAATGCCAAGCAACAGATCTGAATATTCTTTGATGGTCTCAGATTTCTTCATTTTCTGCAACTTGAATTTCCTTATTAAACTCAGCACCTTCGTGCCTTCGTGTTCTTTCATCTCTTGTATATTCTTCTTTTACATTATTCCAACTTTTTTTTTTTTTTTTTGCTGTTTTGAAAGTTATACTCTCGTGATAATTATCGTAGACACACCAGGTAACCTTGGATAAATCTTTGATTTCTTGGTTTTCCTTTCCTAGTTGCTCTTGATTTAGGCCATCGTGGAATTGTTGGGCCACCTTAATAAAAAAAAAAGTCTCATTCTCATTCTTGAACCTTTAAATTTACCACCAAGTAATCTTTCAATCTATCTCATCAGAAAAAATATCACTCACTTAATGCCAATAAGATGGACGACTGCGATATATTCTGTTTTTAACGGTCTTAGAGAATAACTTCATTTATACAATAAAAAGGCACTATTTTATTAATTACTCGGACCTATATTATAATAATTGCGTAATAAAAATCTTAATCATGATCCTTGTATATCTCTTCATAACTTTACATTATTCCAATTTTTTTTTTTTAATATTTATTCAAAAATTGTCCGTTTTGAAAGTTATACAATCCCAAAGTGATAACACTTATCGTAGACAACAACAACAAACAACAACAACATACCCGTTAATCTCACAAATGAGGTTTCATGGTTTTTCTTTCTTACCTTTGCTCGTAGAAGGTCGATAGACCACTCGGTTCAAATAATAAAGCAGGATAAAAAGGAAACTAATGACAGTAAAATAGCAAGATAAATAAAGCAAACAAAGTAACAAGTAGTAGTAAAATTGAAGAATAAGATATTATGTGAATATTAAGTAGGAGAAGATTAAAAACCACAACTTGTAAAAGTACTACCACATGGCTAGGATTTCCTATACCCTAATTCTCGACCTTCAAATCTTCTTATTTAGGATCTTATCCTTCGTAAACTGAAGATGTATCATGACATGTCTAATTATCTTCCCCAGTTAGTGACAAGCACAACTGCAGGCTTGTCACTAAGAAATTGAAAACACCTAGTAGATAGGCCTTAGTCGATATGTCAGCTAGTTGGTAAAATAAGCTAATGTAACACACCTTAAGGTCATTGTAGGCCTTCCACCCATCTCGTCCCAACAAAATAAAAATCTAGATTAACATGTTTTATACCAGCATGGAATATGGGATTTGTAGTAATTGTTAAAAATAGTAAACTTAAATGTTTAAGTGTCTAGATTCAAATGACTTTTAGGATAACACATTTACCTAAGTTCATTGTCTTCTGAAGCTAGATACATTATTATGTTTTCAAGGAGATTAGGCTCACATGAAATCATTTATCAAGTACAGACTAGAAGTGTCTCTTTAATAAAAACATCCTTGTAAGGATATTATGTAAGAGTTTAGAAAATAATGATATGAAATGAGCATAATGTTTATCTCCCTCTTTCATCCTCTTTGTACCCTATGATATTATCAAGGGCCCGCCTTATATGTTCAACAAGTGGTATCAGAGCGTTTGTTCGATATAAGGTGTAAAGGTGAAATTTTGGCAATCTCGATTGAAGGTGTGTGTTCGGTTTGATGACCTATTGAGAGGTCGGCTTTGCAAAAGAAGAGTGAATTCTTCGGGTTTGTGAAGAGAAGAACATCGGTTGAAAAGGTGTGAGTCTTGAAGGACTCAAGGAAGATAAGACAAGAGAAGAGTTTAACTAATGACCAAAAGTTAGAAGATGATGGAGAATGAAAAATAAATGCGTAACAAAGAGGATGTTGAAAATGAAGTAGTAGTAAAAGAATGAAGAATAAGAAAAGACATTTAAGTTTAAGAGGGGTTGTTGAAAATAGTAAACTTAAATGTTTAAGTGTCTAGATTCAAATGACTTTTAGGATACGTAGGTGCATGGTTTTTATTGGAATACAAATACAGAAGGACAAGAATTCTTATTCAACAAACAAGATGAACAGTAATGGTGATAAAAAAAGAGAAAAGAAAGAAGAAGAAGAAGAAGATGATGGTTCGACCTCCAACATCTTGAACACAACATATTTGTCCCTTGTCTCCTCATGGACAAATCCTAGCCCTTGATTGAGAATGATGCTAATTATCTTTGTTGGACATGGAGAAAAAGGAAAAGGGATGAGAAGCTTGTCATGTGCTAAGAAATAAAATTAGTTGTAAAACACAAATCAAATAGTGACAAGTGTATAGGCAGATTTTGATTATTTATTTTATTGCACAAAATACATGTATATATGGAGGATGAGGAAATCAATACAAACATAAAAAAATTTCACAAAATATCTTTGTTTTCTTTCAGTTTTTGTGTTACCTAAGTTCATTGTCTTTTGTATTATGTAAAATAAAAATTCGATTGTGTGTGACATTTATCAAGTTTTATACTCACACCTATAAAAACATCCTTTGGAATTATGTAGAGTTCTTTATAATGTATGTAAATGTTGGTCTCTCTACCTCTTCCATCCTCTTTGTACCTTATGATATTATCAAGGGCCTATTATCCAACCATGTCTGAATATAAGAGAATAAGAAGAACAAGAAGATATACACCAATCTCATGTAATAAATGTTGATATCTGACCTTGTATTTGACCAGACCATAGTATGTCATTTTTTAGGGCTCAAGAGACTAAATTGGATTAACCATGTGTTAAATGTCTATCATCTGAGAAACTAGCTCCATTGGTATTAGAGAAGGCATTCAAAAGCAAGAATGAAAGTTTTCAAAGGTCATGTAGGAAATGATATAGTGTTTTTTTTTGTACCGCAAAAGATACATCATGTTTCACAACAATAACATACTCGGTATAATTTCACAAGTAGGGTTTGAGGATGGTGGTCTATACACAACCTTATCTCCACCTTGTAAAGGTAGAGAGGTTATTTCTAATAGATCATCAACTAAAGTAAAGCATATCAAAATCAGTAAGAAAAGGAAATACAATAGTGAAGAAATCATATAGAAAATAATGGAGAAAAAAAAGTAGCAACAACAAATATTATGATAACTGAAGCAAAGGAAACAAGTAATAATAAAATCAAAGCATAGGATAGTAGGAGAGTACTAATAATACTACTGATAAAGGAAACTTGACAATGCTCGACTACCTACCAACCTTCTGCCCTAATCCTCGCTTCATATCCTCCTATCTAGGTCATGTATCCGTTAAGCTACAGGTGTGTCATGTCATGTCATGTCATGTCATGTCCTGTCTTTTTTTTTTTAAGCCATTCACCCAGGTTATGCTCACCTGAGGTGATGGGGGGTTCAACATTATCCCCTACCTCGTATATAAATAAAGAAATAATTACATTAGAGGGGGACATAAAACCAAAACCTCCAAGAGAAGATGAACAAAAGGAATTATCACATCAAGCTTGGTGAATTTACAGCATATACCAAGCATAAAAAATGGCATCAAACTAACCAAGGATAGTTAGGCCAGACAATAATGTGATATATGGAGGTAATGTGATATATGGAGGATCATAGTGCCATCCAGAGTATTTTTTGGCCTGATCCTGAAAGCAGGGATTTGCAACCTGTCAATTCTGATTGCTCCTCTGATGTCATTAGGAAGATCAACTCTTTGTAGTAGGTGACTCTGTTAGTGAAGAAGTTAGCATGTTTGGATAAGAGGTCTGCAACCTCATTTCTTTCTCTAAAACAGTGTTGTGTCGTGATGTTATTATGAAGGATAGCTTGCTGGATGATGTTTATATCTCCTTGAAATTTCCATGGAACTTTACATTTACCAAGGATCATGTTCACCACTAGCATTGAGTCTAGCTCCAGTATTAAGTTGTTGAAGTTTTGATCTATACACCACTGGATGTTTTGGACATCATCTTGAACTTATGAGAAATTATTTATGGAGAACTGGATTGGGGAGGCAAATGCCATTACCATGTGTCCACCTTGCTTTCTAACAATGCCCCCTCCTCCAGCTTTTCCTTGATCAGCTAAGTAGCTCCCATCAGTGTTAAGCTTCCATTCATTATCTCCTGGACGGGACCACATTAACATGATGCTTCTAAGTTGAGGCTTGTAAGATTCAGTAACAAGACAAATTGTATTCCAGCTCCAACTGCAATCCGTAGTGCTAAATCGGTGTCCTAAAGATGCTTTGATTTGGAGGAGTACTTGATGAAGGATTCTATACCTAGAAATGTTCTTGTTGCCATACTTCTTGCTACACCTGGCTTTCCACAATTCCCAAAAAATAATAATAGGGGTGATATGCAGTAAAACTTTGTGAGCTTGGTTTTTAGCATGTGTGGACCACCACTGGTTAAGGATGGAAATGGCATTTATTCCTCTTGTTTTAAAGCCAAGAGGAGTAGTTCCAAACATATGTAGCCAAGTCACTAGATGCAAACAAATAATTAAAAGTGTCCGGTTTGGGATCTCTACAACATATGCAATCTGAATTAGAATTGCTCCGAAATTTAGAAATAATGTGTCATTAAAAGGTAGTTTTCTTTTCAAAATCCTCCATGTGTTGAATGAGATTTTGAAAGGTATTTCTTTAGACCAAATTTTGGAAAGCATTTAACAGTGTCATGTCTTGTCTAATCACCTCTCCCTGTACTTCTTGATCCTATCTCTACCTCTCCTAAGACCCACCGTAGCCAACCTATCACGCCTCCTTATTGGGGCATCTATGCTTCTCCTCTTCATATGCCAGAACCGTCTCAACCTCGCCTCCCTCATATTGTCTACCACGGAGGAATAAAACTAACCTCATCCTTAGAAATTTTAAGATAAACAATAGTAAGACGAGAGAATAATGTTTTCCGATTTTTCTCATCTTCTGTAGGTCAAAGTTTTTGGTGAATATTTTATTTAGGAAAACATGTTCCTTAAAAATGAGGAAAATAACTTCCCTAATGGAAGTAGAAAAAACAAGTTCCACAAGTGGCATTCCGTATTGATTGTGTTCTCTCCATCCTCCAACACTTCTCATCTTCAGCCCTATCCCACCACCCAACACTACTATCCCCACCCCAACTCCCATAGTATTTGTCTAGATTATATACAAATGCTTTTAGGATAACATTTTTTGATTACGTACCGAACACAAAAAAATAAGTAAGAAACCCACTTATCTTCCTGGAAAACATTTTTCAAAATAATATTTTTCCTTCATACCAAATACTCCCTATATGATAATGTCTTCGTTCAGCCATACCATTTTATTCATGTATATGTGGACATGACACTTGATGAATAATGATAACTCGCTCAAAACATTTATTATTTGAAGGCTTAATGCATATGCGGCCTCCTAAATTTGTTTTTTTTTTTTTTTTTTTTTTCATTTTGGCATCTCAACTAAGTGTTGTTCCTATTGAACCCCTGAACTCGTCCTCAAATGTGTCTATCAAACACAATCCGACTTACATAGTATTCCATCTTCAATTTAGCAACATGCTAATTTATATTCTAATTTAATTATGTCATCTTTTAGCTAAGATTAGCAGCAATTGAGAGGGAAAAAAAAGTAGCTCTTAATTAAGCTGACAGTGGAAGAGCAGAACCAGCATAAACAACCGCACACCCATGACCTAAAGAATAGCTTACCACATGTCTAAAATATTACTCCACCTTCATTTTCCCAATTTAATTTCTGCTTCTAATAAAAATTAGATTTAGGGGGTTTGATAGACATACTTGAGGACAAGTTCAGGGGTTCAATAGGAACAACACTTAGTTGAGGTGTCAAAATGGAAAAAAAAGGGCAAGTTTAGGGGGGCGCATATGCCTTAAGCCTTATGTGAACTTTTTTTTGCGTGGATTGCCCTTCATTTGGGGTGGTCTTTAAGTTTTGCCCTTCGGCTAATACCCCGGGTCAGTGCGTTGAACCCCAAAAAAAAAAAAAAAAAAAAAATTCGGGCGAGTTCCGTCCATGCAAATTCTGCCCTTAAGGGAGAATTTGGGCCTTGGCGAAATTTGATGTGTCAAAAAATGCAAAAAAAAAAAAAAAAGAGGGTTAAAAGACCACCAATTTGAGGGCCAAAATTAAAGACCATCCCCAGCGAAGGGCAATCCTGTAAATTGCCCGATCTTGAAAGGTAAAAGGCAAGGCCCATACCTTAGACTTAATTAAGCTAATGGATGAAATAATCTTGACTGCGAAAGGGAAAATACAACTTTGAGTAGAGGAGGAAAATTAACACATTATTGGGGCTACTAGGAAGGTTAAGCATCTAGCGACAGTTAATTAACAAATAATTGTTGTTTCAAGATAACCCAAATGATTATGCCCGCCGAAAATCATGAGGATTTTGACACCACTAATACTTGTAGTTTGTGAGGTAAACTTTTTAGCTGCATGGAGTTTATGGAGACCATGTTCAAGGCTCCTCTCTATAAATGTTTTTCCCGTTGCCCGATCTTCACAAAGAAAATAAGAAAGGTGATGATATTCAAAGTACTCATTTTTATCAGCCGTGAATTCAAGGACATGAAATATATTGTGAAGGTGTAAGGAACGAAGGAGAGAAAAAAACAAAAATTCACCCATGTGCTTTGTAAGTTTCCTACATCAGTGGAGGAAATGAGTTGTTATCTCTTATATGATTTTGGTATCATCACCTCATGAACTAACTTATAGGGTAGAGTTAGGACCACTGTTTATTTTTTATCATGGTATTAAAACAAGACTCATTCATATTCTTGGGTGCCGTTTGGACATGGTTTGAAACCCAAAATCATGCCTTTTTGGATGATTTGGGATTTCATCCCATGGTTTGAAACCATGAGATGAAATCGCATGTCCAAACGCTGATTTCAAATTATGATTTCAAACCATGATTTCAAATCGCATGTCCAAACGCCTACTTGGTTTACTCAATATTGAGCCCCCATGCCCACTCTCCTAAATGGTCAATCCTATTGATGAGGGAAATAAGGTGCTATCTCCTTATAGGGTGTAGGGAAGTGTTAAAGTGTCTCATATTGACGGGGGGAATAATTAAGATGCTATCTTCTTAGAGGGTGTAGGGAAGTGTTAAGTGTCTCATATTGACGGGGGAAATAATTAAGATGCTATCTCCTTATATGGTCTTTATCATTTCTCATCTCATAAGCTAGTTTATTAAGGTTGAGTTAGACCCAAAATTATCATGCTTTGATATGCAAAATCAAGGTGATTATATGCTCCCTTTAAGATACCAAGATGAGTTCAGTAAAAAAGAAGGTTGAGCGAACGATACTGCCCTTTGTTGTTTAGAATTAGATTGAAAAGCACGATTAGATCTATGGTAACATGACAAAATTGTAAAATGACTAACCTAATTGCACACTTGACATTAAATTGGCGGGTTAGATGAATATGAGGAATATTATTAATCTTCAGTTTTCCATTCAAAGCATTCATCTAATGATTTAAGATAAATAATAGTACTGCCTTCTTTTCAGGTACTACCAAATCACCTCCTTTGTAATTGGAGAACATATTAAAACTTCTAATAATCAATGGATAAAAGGGCCAAATTTACCCCTGTACTTTGAGAAAATGGTTATATTTACCCCTAGTAAGTTATACTACTAGCCTGTATGCTTGCCGTTAATAAAATATTACTAACATTTACCCTTATTTCTAACGGTTGTCCACTGTGGCGTTGCCATGTCAATTAATGAGTCTACATTGGCTGTCCACCGTGGCAAGAGACTTCCCAATTAAAAATGCCACGTAATTAAATAACTAAACTCTCAATTTTTCATTATAGTTTTGTTATTTTTCCTTTTCTTCTTTTTCTTTCTCTTTTCCCCTACCATCCCAATTAATCCCCTTTCTCTCTCTTGCCCACTACTACAACTACCATAAATCAACTATAATCACTAAACCCATGAAAGAACTTCTTTTTTAATATTAAATTTACCCATGAAAGAATTAGATATTTGTATTGTGAGAGAGTTTTTTCTCTTCAAATGGAAGAACATTAAATTCTTCAAAATCAAATTTAGCTTATGATTTTAGGTTCTTTGTGGGAACAATTAAAACCTCAATTGATAGGGCTTGAGAAACTTTATGAACACAGAAATGAGTCGTACTAAAATTTCGATAGAAAAAGATGGAACCATATTAACTCCAACCTTTAATAATTGACATAGCAACACCACAGTGGGCAACCGTTAGGGATGAGGGTAAATGTTAATATTTTATTAACAATAAGGATATGGGCTAGTAGTATAACTTACTAGGGGTAAATATAATTCTTTTCTCAAAGTACAAGGTTAAATTTGGCCCTTTTCCCTTTAATCTAGTACCCTTTCATAAGTCGGTCACAGCTAGGTTAATACTTTAACTAAATACCACCTTTTTCTTTTCGAATTTTTGTTATACATAGAAGAAGAGATATTAGAGGGGAACATGAGAGGGAATTATAAGATGGAAAATAAAATCTTTACCTGTTAGAATAGTTAGTGTTTGATGGAGTATTTGAGAGAAAGAAATTTGTTCCTCATTGATCAAATATAAAAAGTAGAAGTAGAAGTGTTTCTAAACAGTTCTCTCTTGTTTTGAATAAGTTGAAGGAAATTTTGGAGAGAACCTAATAGTTTGGCTATATTATCAAATAATCAAAGCCGGATACTTGGGCTTGGGCCGAACATAAGCATCCTGAAATTAACAAATGTTTTACTCACCTATCAAATTCATTTTACGGACAATGACGTGTGTATATATATATATATATATATATATATATACATAAGAATATAGTATATTTACAAAATATGACGATTACTTTTCAGTTTACAAAACATAACGATAGAAGTATTCTTACAAAATATATACGAAAGTTTTCCCTCAAGATTTTGTGTATAAAATGTGTATATCTCGCTCAAGGTTTAAAAAATTTTGCTCAATATTTTGTGTATGAAAACTGTATGAAATATGTATCTCTCGCTCAAGACTAAAACATTTCACTCAAAATTTTGTGTATGAAATATGTATATCTCGCTCAAGGCTTACAAATTTCACTCAAAATATGTATAGATTTCTCACATTATTCTTTGGAAAACTCTATTGCTGCCACTTCCGACATTTGAATACCAGTTAAAAACTATATTTCCTTCATCTTGCGGTTATCTTTGTCGAGGTTGTGAAATTGTAGTAAATTCATACTCTTCTCCTCATGATCAACATTTTTCACTTAAAGCAATCACTGATGTTGCAGCCATAATTATGGAGGATGATAGAGAAATAATAGCACAAAAAGCCACCGTTTCTCTCCTCAAGTTAGCATGCGTGACACGCTAATAAGAGACTTTTAGAGGAGCTTTATTTTTTCAGATTGTCAAGGCCGAATTCTAACCCGTATACGATAAACCTCTTTTGAGTGTCACTATATCTTCCTTTGCAATAATCAATTTTTTCCAATTCAGTTATAAACTCTAACATAACTGGACATAGGCACCTGTTATAATTCTTAGATCTGAAGCGGAGGTTGAGTAGAAGGGGGAGAAGGGGAAGGGAAGCGTGGGCGGCTGGAAAAAGGGTAAGGGAAGTTTGGGCTTTTATATTTCCAGATCTGATCTGATTTGCTAATAAATTGTTATGTTTTTATATATAAGGAAAATATTCTTATGTTTTGTAAAATAGTGTCTTAAGTGGTATTATTGGGTCATTTCCCCTTTATCCTATTCATTTAATACGTTTTTGTTACTAATTAATTATTCAAAACATTTTTTGATAGTCTTTCTATTCAATTACGTGATTGTTGTTTTTAAAAAGGTGCTTGTGCTTGTTTATAAGGATTGAGTCTCTTAATTCCAACAGACTCCTGGAGGTATTATAGGTACCCGTGTCTTCTCCAAAAACAAAGTATTAAAATTCATCTATTTTTAGTTCTTGTGGGGAGTTCGAGTTATTTGTTAAAAACTCGAACTTCATTTTGATTTTATAAAATCCTAGAGAAATTCTTCCATCAACCCTACAACACATAAGTGAGGCTCCTTCCTTAAGGACAATAATTACATTATCAAAGCCGATTTATATGTTCCCTATTTTTGGAATTTAATTCTAAAACCACCAACAAAGTAGAAGTTCAAATTGTCGATCACCTAGGCTATGGTGATTCCCCAGCTTTATAGCACCTCATTTTTCGTCCCATTATTGTTCAGTAACATATTGGAGAACTAATAGTGTGAGTTTCTTCGATTTTTTTTTTTTTTTTTTTTTTTACAGTACTAAAAAGACAATAGAACGTTATCAGAAGAATGACAAGAATTTGAAACATGACAAACTATTACTTCAACAGACTGCAGAGGTTAGTATTCTTTTCGTTTATGCCATGTTTATTTATGCTACATATATATTTTACAAGAGTTTTAAGTTTTATTCTTTGGCGGTATAAAAAACATAACACAGTCAATTCACTTGTAAAGTAATAATACCTAATTTCTTTAAAACAAACGTTAACCATGGTAACTAGCTCTATAAAATTGTAAGCAATCTGCTATAATAGACTTGACCGTGTAAAAAAAATCTTTAAAATGTTAGTTTATATAACTCAATCCATTTTGCAATCACAATATTATTACTGTGAGCATCACTATACTTGTGGAGCTCAACTTGCCTATATTTCAATCTTTCTATTATCATATTGCTTGTGTATAGGTAGCTTCTAATTTTCTTGTCTTCTTAGAGCCTGTTTGGATGGGCTTATTTTAAGCACAAAACGACTTATAAGTTGGTCAGCCAAACACTCAAAAAAGCTGAAAATAACTTATAAGCTATTTTTAGCAACTTCTAAGCTAAGCCAAACTGGCTCTTAGTAGTGTTTAGTACGCATAGCATTTGAATTGATGCCATACTTAATAGTGGTGTGCATAAGTTAAGGGATATCCTAAACCGTAATTTTCAGAAATACTCCCTCTGTCCCAATTTATGTGATAGATTTCGAGAGTCAAACTTTTTTATTTTGATCGTAAATTCGGACATATAATCTTTAAGTTTTAAAAAAAATAATTTATATATTTAGCAACTACATAAAAAGCACTATAAGTCACAATAATTAACAATTTAAAATATTTATAGGGCATATGAATAAATCGCAGTCAAAAGATTATCTTGTTTAACTCTCGAAATTCGAATTGTATCACATAAATTGGGACAGAGAGAGTACTACAAGACCAAACTCTCCCAAACATCATCGGTATCGGGAAAGTTCTTTGATTCATCATGAACATCGACCAACAATCATCAAAATAGTACTAACATGCTCAATACCCATAACTTGCCTTTTGACGTAATCTCTAACCATCAAGTATTTTATGTCGATATTACAAAATATTCTCTATGGCCTTGAAGAAAAATCACCTTCCTAAATCCCAAAAATGCTTTAATCATAACGTGTATGACGTAGCTTCATAGTAATGCTATAAACTCAGACTCAAATGTGGATGTTGCAACAATAGTTTGCTATACACTTATGCAAGAATCATCACCTCCAACAAGAAGGAACATGTACCCCAAAGTAAATTTACACCAGTCCATATTTGGGACTGAATATCCAACCACCTTTAAGGTGCCGGAATATTTACAAGTAAAGTTTAAAATTCTTGGTTCCTTGCAAATATCTTAAAACCCTTGTACCAACTTTCTAACGACCAAGACTGATTACTTTAATATTTTCCAAACATTTCAACTTCAAACGCAATATTGAGTTAGTATAGACTTGTGCATACATAGAACTTCTATGTTTTTCAGTTGATCTTGCTATAAGTTTGTTACGTTTGATAACGGGTGCTGCTATAGATGAACAGTTTCATTCAGAATCTTTTCAGAACTTTTTCAATATAGGCTCCTAAAGCTTTTTTGTTTGTTGAATTGTTTTGTAGCATTTGAAAGAGGAGGTTGTTAGCATGGGTAGGAAGCTGGAGCTTCTTGAAAACTCTAAAAGGTTCTCTACTACTTTTCAATGCTGCATTAATATCATAATTAAGCTAAGCAATAAGCTAAACTGTTAACTGTGTATTAACAAATTGGCATGATTCTGAAATATTTCGTTCTTCTTGTTTATTGCAGAAGGCTTTTAGGAGAAGATTTAGATTCTTGCTCCATTGATGAACTTGAAAAGGTTGAAGAACAGTTGGATCTAAGTTTAAGAAACATTAGGGCAAGACAGGTATTACACACCCTCCGTCTTAATTTAAATGTCTAAGTTTGACTGAAAGACGAATTTAAGAAACTAAGTAGGCGTTTGGACATGCGATATGAAAGCATGATTTCAAATCAGCATTTGTTTATGCAATTTGCACAAAATTTCAACTTCAACTTCATATCATGATTTCAAATCCCAAATCATCCAAAAAGGCATGATTTGGGATTCCAAATCATGATTTCAATTTTTTTTAAAGTAAACTTGACCCATAAGTTTATATTTTGTAAAAAAAATATCCATAAGTTAGTAGATATATTCACCAACCATGTTTACCAACCATTTATATCAAATTATGAAATGATTTGCAAGTTGATAGTATATTTATAACAAATTTACTATTACCAATCATGTGGGGGGATTATATTAAAGAGAGTTACACTACAACTTATTTTCAATTTTCTTTTTATTGAACTAAAGTTTAATCAATTGATGTTGTATTTCTTAGAAAGACTTTCTAGTAGCGTATTAATTTTGTTATGAATTATGATTTGCTCATTTGATAAGATTGTATAAGATTTTTTTTTTTTATGGTTTTCACAGCCTGTGGGTTTTTTATCTCTATGAGAAAAAATACAACTAAAGAAATTCAAATTGCATGTCCAAATAAAACTTCAACTTCCAATTATCATGATTTCACGTCATTGATTTCAAATTATGTCCACTCCTAAGACTTTTGAATATTGTGAACTTAAACTAAAGATGTGTTGATGTATCAAAATGCCTCTTGACTCTTGTAGTCCTATTTAAACATGTCATTTAGAATGTTGAAATTAGAGAGTGACCAAATATAAAAAGGAAACATTTTTTTTAAACAGCTAACACTTAAATAGAAACGAAGGAGTATATAAATAGTAACTTTGTTGTTGTTGTTGCTGCTCTTGCTGCTCTTTGTTATTTTGTGTGGTTATGTGATGTTGACTCGTATCGTAGCTACCGAATGATAATCTATTTGATTGGGTACAAATTTGCGGGAAAAAAATGACGACTTGGAACTTTAAATCTTAACTATGCCATAATTGTTTGTAACTATAGATAAAACTATTGGAAACTTATACTAATATTTAACAAGTCATAGTATTTGTGTGACTCTCGCGTAAAATGTGAAGTTTAAATTAAACGAAATTATTTTTAAATTTAATAAGGAATCATTCTTTTTTAAAGAGAATAAAATAAAACAAATTCTTGCAAAAGTGAAATGGATGAAGTAATAATGTAAAGTGAAGCTCTTACAATGGAATTAATATTCGGCAATCTTCTTCTGTTTTATTCCAGAACCAGCTATTCATGGAACATATTGTTATTCTAAAGGACGAGGTAAATGCATACTACTGTATCCAGAATTAATTAGTTTATTAATCTATTTATTTATTTGTTTTATTTACATTTCAGTTTTTATAAGTTTCTTTCTTCTCAGGAAAAAGTCCTACGGGAGGAAAATGCAGAATTGCTGAAAAAGGTGAAAAATTTCATGCATTTATTAATTTTTCTTACCCCTGCCTGAAAACTCATCACTTTGCTCTGAGGCGGAGGTACTGTTAGTGGCATCGGAGTCATCTAAACTCTGTTGATGCGGAGCATAAAGATATATGTAAACATCCACTAAAATTGTAACATATAGTAAATTTGAACTTATATTTTTCACGTGGGAGATCTGGGATCGATTTCCCTCACCAGCAGCCTTCACAGTCAGAGCTCGTCTCTAGTGCGGTTTACATTTTCATCTCTGTGTTTGTAATTATCAGACATAATGTGAGAAAGTTACCCGTCTTGCGCACCAAAGAATAGCAATAATGGATTTTCCCGAATTTCAAATTTGAACCCATAAATTAAATGCTAAAAATCTTCATTGAACTCATAAAACTTAATTCCTGGATCTGCCTCTGCTTGTCTCCGATATGTATTTCAAGAACTATATGTAAAAGCTAAACATTCTTTTATTTGTTCTTCAGTGTGAAGTCCGACCGCTGCCTTTATTTATTGATCGACAAGAAAAGGAAGATCCTCAGAGACAAACAGTGGATGTAGAGACAGCTATTTATTGGCCCTCCTGAAAGACGAAGTCCCAATACCCATAACATCGAGCTACTGCAAATGTAATTTTATTGAGTTGATGACCAAAGCAAAAAATTGGCATATGTTTATTTTTGGTCAATAATGAGGCAGTAATTATAATTTTTGTCGTGTTGGATGTATATTGGTTGTTGTATCACTTTCAATATCTAAAAAAATCAATGTGGACATTTTGGAATCTGACTTGTCATTTTGTTTTCATTTCTCATCCTTCTATTGAGTTAAGTCTATGCATTACACCTACAATTTTGGACTAGCCTGAGATATTTCCTATTTGTGTTTGGGTCCAACTAAGTTTCTGGTTGACAACACGCAAGTGTTTTATGTAATTTTACTCTACTGACTTTTGGATCCTGGTTACAACTTGAAACATTCTTTTAATTCAAAAGTACTTTTTGAAGTTTAAGGATTAATTTTTACCGGGTGATGTCGAAGTTGAATTCATAAATAATAAGTTTAAGAATCTGAAATATCCATTGCTACATTAATAGTATACTCTGTCTGATTTTATTTATTTGTCTAACTTCTTGCGCACACTTTAAGAGAACATTAATAATATTTATTCTAATAACTTGACTAATGACCTTTTTTCCTTCTTTGATGTCTCAATTTTTTCTCTTTGTAGAACATTTATTAGAGCAATAATGGTAGACTGGAAACAATAAATAATTTTTTTTTATTTAGTTTCTAAAAATTAAATATTATGAAATAACTACTTCTAACAAAAGTGGCAAGTCAATAGGACCGGATGGAGTATATTGTGGTTTGGTTGGACTTGTACGTTTATGTTTCGTGTTTTGGTTTGGACTTATGCTTTTATGTTTCATGTTTTTGTTTGGTTGGACTTATACATTTATGTTTCATGTTTTAGGAAAATGTTACTATTTGAAATCCTGTTTGTTGAGTTCGAGATGCAATATTAAGCGGTTCATATAGGATAGTTTTACGCGAATAGGTTCTTTTAGTCCTAGTTACCATTATTTAGGGTACTTATAGTTAATTACAAAATAATTACAATTACTAAGGGTATTTATACTTAATTACAAAATCTAACAACACTTTATGAATTATAGCAAAATAATAGAAAATGTAAGGGAGTAGGCGTTAATGAATACTTTCCATTTTGGGCTCAAATGTTCCCCATTTTCGCTCCATCTTTCTCTTTCTCACCAAATACAGCCAAAGCTATAAACTCTATGAAAAGCTCCATGGACGGTTATTGAAAAACTTCGAAACTTTTAATTTGAAAAATCAAGTTTTGCAAAATTGTTATTTGTTTGGATTGGGTCTATTGCAAACAATTGAGAATATTCGTTGGAGCTTATACGTCAATTTCGAGGTGGTTTCGTGAAGAATAGAGTTGGCTTTGGTTCGAATTTCAGATTGCAACTCGAAGAGGAAGAAGAACAATGAGTTGTAGTATGTATTTTGTATGTCGACGGTATGTTATTTTTATGTCCAATGTATCAGTGAATAAGTTGTACTATGTATTTTGTATTTCGAGGGTATGTTATTTGTATGTCCAATGTATCAGTGAATAAGTTGTAGTATGTTATTTGTATGTCTAGGGTATGTTATTTGTATGTCCAATGTATCGGTGAATAAGTTGTAGTATGTATTTTGTATGTCGAGGGTATGTTATTTGTATGTCCAATGTATCAATGAACATATATTGACATACAAACGACATACATATTATATACAACAACATAATTGTATGTTTATATTTTGCAAAATGGAATTATTGTACTTATTGAGAAACAAATTATTCTGCTTACCGGGTAATTTTAACCCTAATTTTATATCTCTTAGGTAAAAGTCCCTTCATATAGTGGGTGGGATAGTTCACTAGGTGCCAATAATCACACGACCCTCTAGTTTTGGATCGTAATAATAATATTGTACCCCATTGAAATAATTGATATATAGGTGAAATTGTACAATTTATCTTTGGTTTATATGTCTATACAACATCACTTCTATTTTTTTCTTAATATCTAGATATGTAGATTTTTCCTACTGTATTATATGACTTTAGAAACAAAATATCTCCTCCATTCAAATACTTCCTTAAGAGTTAAATTGAGACCTTCAATTTCAGTACTCTTTCCAGAGTAGCATGTGAGGTTTGTGTTTTGACCTTGCAATAATTTGGCACACATTAAACGTGGAGACATTCAAATAATCAAACAAATTCATCAAAGCGTTTTCGTATCTGCCAATAGGGTTCCAGCCCCACTTGGATAAGAAAGCTCTGGTTACATGTCGAAAAATATAGAGACGAATTTAAAATTTAAATTTCCTAAATTATGAGTGTTCAGTTAATTGGTCAAAACTTAAATTTTATTATATTTCAGATTCTTTTTATATATATAATGTACAATTTAAGTAGAAAAGGTTGATTCAGTTAAACTCACATCCATATCTATCTATCTATACTATTCTAAAAGTGGGAAGTCTTATGTTGAAAGTTGAATTATCAAAATATCCATAAAATGTTGAACAACTTTTTACCCTTCAACCAATCATTACTCCTATAATAATTTTGTACAAAAGTGTAAATATACATTTATTTTTTGAGTATTGTACGATGAATCAGCGACATAAATTGTCTCTTGAATGTATAAACATATTAATGTTTAATGCACTTGGTAATCTTTGTATTGATTTCTAGCTAGAGTAAATTCACGAATCTTTCTATTATTTCTTTACAAACCAATAAACAAATTGAATTTTTCTTCCTGTCAATGAATTTGATAAGTCAGTCTCACAATTATAAGTTGAATTTTACTAGTCATACTCAACTGTTATTTAAGAATCGGATTAAGAATTAATATATGAATTTGAACAGTTGCTTTCCACTGCTATTTAACAACCAACTTATAAAGATGGATACTAACCATCGGAAATGAAAAACAAAAGCTGCAAATGAGGGGACAACAAAGAAGGCAGGTACTAAAGGAAAAAATGGCTAAAGAAGATGGAGAAAATGAGTAAATTGAGTACAGGTGGAGAAGAACATCATATATAGGGAAAAGGTCTTATGATGACATGTTAGCTTCAGTATTCATTTGCAATTTGATCCATTCAAGTGATATGATAGAACTTTTAGCCATTATTTTTGGCCATTGAAACAATATGTATGAAACCAAATATATCATTCTTCTTCTTTCACCTTTAATTTTGATGTAATTTGTCTTTTACTTTGTTATGAACTTTCTTTAAGTGTACCTTTTTGTATTAATATTTGCTTTTTAATTGTAGAAAATTTAGTTTACATGATATAGATGTTTGCGAGCTCTCTAATTGTCAACGAACAATTTGACGGATAGACTAATATTCATTTGTAAAACAGTTGAAGGTAAATATATGAATTATCAAGTGAAATTGAATAAAGTAGAAGTTATGTGACCGTAAATGACTGCTTAGTTGTGTTAGTTCAAGCTTCTTTTTTGTTTCTTTAGTTTGTGCACGTGAAGCTAAGTAAATTTTAAAGTGGAAAAATATTTTTGCATATTGCGGATTGCACTTGCAAGTTAATTTTGTGGATGAGAGGTATATAAGTGGACAAATTTTGTCATGGAAGTTGAAATGTAGCATTTTCTTTCATTTTGGGAGTCTCATATATACCTAGGTTAAAATATATTGCACCTTTTTCTCCAAAAATAATGTAAGCCCACTTGCTTTAACATTGAATATATATTTTTTGAAATTTTAGTTTAATTGATGTTTCAAAACGTTATCAATTGTCTCTTATGTATGTGTTTTCTCTTATTACATTATGAACTAAATTATTTTATTGCCTATCAAATTAACGACTTATTTTTCTTACGAAGTTTTAATATATTGATTTTTGTAATAACAGGTATAATAATAATAATAATAATAATAATAATAATAATAATAATAATAATAATAATAATAATAATAATAATAATAATAATAATACACGTGTAACGCTCTGTGCAAACACTAGTCTATTAATATACATTTGCCTCATACCGAAGGATATAGTGAGTAGTTGAGATTACATCGCTCTTAGCTTCTGTTCGGCCATAAATTTTGAAGTTAAAACTGAAACTTGAAAATTTGAGTTTTTTATGTTCTGATTTTTAGAACTTGAAGTGTATGGACATGCATTTTACTTGGAAAAAAAATTGAATCTTTATCTGTGGAAGTGAAATTTCTCCCAAAAATTGGCTATGAAACTTGAAAATATTTTGAAGATAAGTCTGCCCCCTCCGGCAGACTTTTAGTTAATTTTCAGATTCTGGTCCAAAATTTATGGCCAAACGCTAGCTTAATTTGCTCTGGAGTTCTAAATAGAGGTTTGACATGAATCAGGTGATAGTTAAAGAAAATAAAAATTGTATTTGAAGTTAAGTTGAAAAAGAATATTTGGAAATTAAGGTTGTGTCCGAACATACATTTCACCTTAAAATATATTAAAGCTTTTTAAGGGGAAATCTTTTCTATTTGAAAAAGGGGAAAGGTTCAAACTTACTGCTGAACAATGCGAAATTATTTAAATACATCCGTTAATAATTAGGGTCAATCATGTGTCCACCATTACAAATTAGGTACAAATTTGACCTTATTTTCCAATTAGCTGACGAAATCTCATAACAAAATCAAAAAATAAAAATGAAACAAAATTAAAGATTAGTTGTGTCTCTGCCGCTCATCTTCTTTGGCGCCGACCAATTTCAGATGAAGTATCGATAAAAGCAATTGGAATTGAGTTGGGTATTCAAATGGTTGCTTACAGAAGTTCGGAGCGAAAGATTGACTATAATATGTATAACCAAATATTTATTTTTAAAATAATTGAAAAAAGCTCGAACTGTTATAAAACAATAAAACTAAAACAAGAATATTTGTAGAGAAAGAGAGAAGAGAGGAGAATACTTTATTTCTCTTGAGGGATGTAAACACAATGAAGAGAACCTCTCTATTTATAAGGAAAAGGTAGCTTGGCCCCAAAGTCACAAACTCTAAATTTTCTCTTAAAGACATACATCCACAAAAATCTATATATCTCTATAAAAGCAAGACATAAGCCCGCTGACGTGGCACTCTCCTAGACCAGAATCTCTATTTATCTTTAATCTCAATTTTTTGCTTTTATTTTGTATTTTAATTGAATTAATTAATTAGTAAAAAGATGTTTTGATATGTCTGTTCGGGAATAGTTGTGCACAGGTTTTCAAAGGTCGTGCCTTTTCCATTTAATTCTACTTTTCTCTCTCCTGCATAGTTATGAATTAATCTCCATTAATTCCTTTCACGCGTTCCTTTCTCCTTCTCCATTTAATGTCATTATACTTGGTTACTTTCATATTCATTAATTTCCATTGTCCATTACTTCAGTTTCATATTTATTCATTTTAGTTGTCTATTACTTCCAATATTGAAGATTCATTTGGTCTATCACGCTGCCATTTCCCTTGGCATTTACTTATATCTCAATACAAAGCATCTTGCTCTTTAGTTAACCTAATTATTAGTTTGTGTGTTGATTTTTAAAAGTACTCTGGCTTTTCATCCATGGATATGGTTATGCGTTTTCTTTAAACATCCTCTGGTGTGTATATGGTATATATAAAAGCAGAACATAGGCCCGCTGACATGGCACTCTCCTAGACCAGAGACTCTATTTATCTTTAATCTCAATTTTTTGCTTTTATTTTGTATTTTAATTGAATTAATTAATTAGTAAAAAAATATTTTGATATGTCTGCTCGGGAATAGTTGTGCATAGGTTTTCAAAGGTTGTGCCTTCTCCATTTAATTCTATGTCACGACCCAATTTGGCTAAGCCGTGCGAGAACTTACCTTTCCCACCTCGGTAAGTGAATCCTCAACCCAACGAAAATAAAGACATACATAAATAAATCGATAAGCGGAAGAAAATAATCATGTAAGTCTTACGATAATAATATAGAAGAAAGTGCGGAAATAAGAAATACACCCAGGGTCTGGTCTAAGCCATACAAGAGCATCTAAGTGAAAATATACAAGTTTAGAATATAATAATACATCAAATCCGTCTATGTCTCAGAATAGAAAAGTAATACATAAAAAGAGGAGTCTTCAAGGCAGCGAAGGTCTCGTGCTCACCCTGTAAACTCAAGCAGTATGCGATAGCGACTATCAGTCACGGGAGACGGAAGAAGACCCAACCTGGAACTCTACACTCATAGGTTAGTACAAAACCTATAAGTATCATAGGCCGACTAAGTATAGCTAACATAATCCAGACAATAAAGCAAGATAGGTAGATAAATCAACAAGTATAAGTCAAACATAATCGAAAAGCAACTACACGTCATCGCCTAAGTAGAGCATCTAAACCCAAATGTGCCAAGTCTCAATATGTCTAATCCGAAACCAATAGCACAAGTAAAACACCAAACCATCTCAATATAAGCCATGATGCAATGCAATGCAATAATGTATGAATGCAAGTGCAATGCCATGCAATGCTGTGTACACATGTACTCCGGACGGAATACCTCCACGTCTGGGTAGCACTACCCAAGGTGACTCGCGAAGTCTAAGTGCTACTCATCTCGGATCTTTGCCCACGGAGGGTTTTCACCAAAGACGGAGTCCATGTATTCACTCAATCCACAATTCGAGGACAAACATCGGATATCGGACTCTCACATCACTCTCATCCAAAACCGAGCCCAACTCATCACAGTGTTTCATTAAGTATCAACAATGTATTAATAGTATATCATGAAGGATGAGAATGTGTGCAATGCATGTATCAACATCAATAATCAAATCAATATCACAGGTACCAAACATGGGTACGCCAACAATATCATGAAAGACTACACAAGTCATATAGAACTATATCCTCGTTTCAACATCAGCAAGTAAGGTACTACAATATCTCAATCACAATAGAACAACAGTTCCCAATGTCTATTATCAACACGTGACATCAAGCCAACACAATAGAACAATCAAGTCACAACATAACAGGCCTCTTTCTTCTGAGCACGGGGCATCAAACCCGGACTATAATCCTCTACGAAGTCCACTAGGGCTTGATACTTAATAGCAGTCCGGGGCGGATAGGTGATATCATAATCACATATCTCAATCGACCAACTCGGAAGCCTGCCTGAAAGGTCGGGCTTGTGCAGGATGTTTCTCAAAGGGAACATCATTACCACACAAATAAGATGACATTGAAAGTAAGGTTTTAGTTTTCGGGCCGTGACTACGTGAGCCAGGGCCAGTTTTCAAGATGCGGGTGTTGACACCCAATTTTGGCCCTCCTTTTTGTTTAATTAATTTCACTATGCTTCTCAGCTGTGAAAATTCCCCAATAAATGAGTTTGGAATATTTTCACTAATTACTACACTATTTTTTAGATATTATTTCTCTAAAATTAATAAAGGTTTCTATCGTTTCTTAAAAACCAACCCCTTTTCTCTTCCAAAAGAAACCTAGCCGTCACCATCCACCCCACCCCCCATCACGTCACTTCCATCGCTTCACCGCCACCGCACCCATCGGACCACCGGACAAACGCCAGTGCCGACTTTTATGTCCCGCTTCTTCATCACCCATCTCCTATTACCTATCATATCCTATTACCTATCATCTTTCTCCTTTTTGAAGAAAGGAAGAGATTCTAAAATCCTTTGGTCTAGAAGATAACCGCCCTTTGATTCGATGAATAATGGCAAGAACTACCATGTACTATACCCCAACGGCTCTTCTCCTCTCAAATCAAAACTGAAAAGGTGATATTTTTCACCCTTTTTTCTTGATATTATCCATCAAAATCTTTTTTCCCAGAACCTCCCATCAGAAAAACATCACCTTTCCCCCCTCTTTTTTGAATTCCGAATTTTCAGCTTCCTGGAGAAGCTGTTGAAACCCTCAGTTGCTAGCTATAAATAGAACCCTTAGTGAGCTGTTTTAGACAAGTTTCAATTGTAGAAAATCCCCTTTTAAGTTAACAAGTTCAAGTGTTGAAAATCACCTCTTGAACAAATATTTTCACAACTGAAAACTAAGTTTGAATTTTCAGAAAATACTATTCCTAACTCTCTAAGTTTTTTTTTTGGTTGTAAAAATCCCCTCCTAAGGTTCTCGGCTGAGCGAGGACCACTCCGAGCGGATTTGGAGATTCGACAACTACAGTAGCCTCAGTTCGCTGTCTCGAAGAAGGTAATCACATTCGTCTTCTCTTCGTCTTTAATTTTGTAGGAATCGAAATGTAGTCGTTTTCTATTGTTTTGTTGTTCTTAGAATTCTACTGAAATTCTATCGTTTTCTATTGTTTTGTTGTTCTGTTTTGATATAAAAAGAAAGCTACTGTTTTTTTTTTTTTTTTTTTTTAACTAAAAAGCTACTGTTTTTATCTAGAAAGGCTACTGTTTTCCGGTTAAAAAGTTACTATTTTGGTTGGAACCAAGTAAACGGGACATTCATTCTCATGGTGATTTACTAATAATGTGCGGTACATTTGCGGTTGTTATTTCTGTGAGCGAATGCTTAGTTGGTATTTAGAGAGCAACTGACTTTATAAACTATGTGAAAGAATGGAGTTGAGTTTGTTCAATTGAAAATAATAGCTTTAACTTGTTCTGGGAGCATGGTGGATGTAAATATTCTTTATCTAAGCATGATTGATGAGTTAGAGTCCTGGGACCCTCTTTTTTTCTTTTTTCTTCCAGTGTCTTTAGTTGAGGTACATCATTAGGATTTGATTTAAGTCCATAGAACCTAATTTCTCAAGAGTTGTGGTTATAAGATCTTCAAAAAAAAAAAAAAATGTGAACCTGTGGGAACAATCAAATGGCATCTTTATAATTCTCCAGTCGAGTCTTTTATAAGCCATGATTGCATCATGTTAGACTTAAGACCCGAACATGTTTGAGTTGGATTGTCAGTTTAAAAATGGGTGCATAAAACCATTCGAATCATGTTCCTCTTTTCTCTGCTAAACCGGTCGAGTTATGGTATCATTATAGAACCAGTATCGTGTACTTTTTCTTCCAAATCTTGAATGAAATGACCAGGTATTAAAACAAGACTAGTTGTTCACGCGTTGAGTATTTCTTGAAGGGAGTAGTAGTTTGTTGTGCTACTTTGGAGGTTGTTGTGTGCATGAAAATATACCAATAAGGTTCTCTGCCGAACTTGCTTTTGTTTTGGCAAATACATACTTATAATTTTGGGTTTTAGAACTTGGAGCCACAAATGCTTTAAGAACTTGAAAGGATCTCTTTTCCTTTTGTGAAGGTGTTTCTTTTTTGTCTTGGTTTACTACGGGATGATAAGTGTGTTGGCTTTTACGATCACTCATATAGCATCATGGAAGTATTAGAGATTTGGGAAGCGAACATAATTTATTTTGAACCAATTTTGAAGTACCATAGCCTAGCATAACAATTAACTCTCATTTATTCACTAAAATGTTTGGTTTGGTTAGAATTGTTTGAACTCATTTGGTTGCCTATAATGGTTACGTAAGTAAGAGACGGGCTACACATAAAGGTGTGAAAATTGTTCAACTTTTTAAATCTTTATAGAGCTTAGGTTCGGCGCATAATGCGCATAAGTTAGATCATGGTGTGTTTGCTTTATTTTGAGACGTTTACTTAAGTCGGGTTGATCTCTTTCCAAAGTTGGTGAATATTTGGTGCTAAATCTAGTAAATTATTTGTTCTTGATGGCATGTTTTACTCATTAGATTTTGGCATTATTAAGATCAATTAAGGGTATCACTAATCCTTACCTTTATCCTATTTTTTTTATAAGGACCCTTGGGAGCATTAGGAGTTATGGCAACTCCGGATTCTGCCCATATCAGAGAGCAGCCAGCAGCAGATTTATTTGTTCGTGTCTAGCTATCCCCTACTTTCGCATCTCGAGTCTCCGTTCTTCCTTTATTCAAAATTTTAAGCCTTTGTATTGGTTCATATACCCTGTTTATATTATTTGACTAACACTCTTGTGAATTTGTGTTTTTGTAGTTTTGTTGTGAACTCGTAACTCGACTTAAATATGTTAGTAAGTTTAGTCATTATCTTCCCTACCCTTTTTTTTAGATAGTGAACTTAGTATATTTATTCGGATTGGGCGTATTAGGGTAATCACATAAATGACGTTAACTTTTTTAGGATACTAGAAATCGGAATCTAAAAAAAAAAAAAGGATTAAAATGGAGATTTCTTTTCGAATAAAGAATTTGCTAACAAAGTTTTTCTAGTGTTTCAAGCAAGAGTTAGGCATATTCCATGCAAAGGCTAACACATGGATTTTTTTTAAAAAAAAAACAACGTCGGTTTTGGAGGATTGAAAATGGGAGTTTCAGTGGCTCTAAATTTCTATAAAACAGTAGTTTAAAAGTGACTTCTTAATGGATCTGGCCCAAATGTTTAAAGATAAAAATCCAAACATACCTTTATTTTTTCAAAATTCATTTCGTACTAACACTTTGAGCAGGTTAAATATAATACAAGGATGCTTATTAGGGCCCAAGTATAGTGGCCCAAATATTTTCAAGAACTACGAGATATATACTCTACTTTATATACAAAGATCCTATTTTATATGTATATATACTATTCTTACTTTAAATACTTTTAATTATTTTCTTATCACATGCATATATACATCCCGTGTTAATTGTTTTCCTTTACAATGAGTATACCTACATACTATTATTTTTTAACACGTACCATACATATACTACCTTATTTCCATTAATTCCCTTGGTTGTCTTTACATTATATGCATCTATATAGTACTATCATGTCATCAATAACCATTTTTTTAGTTACCCATGATATACATATCACATATATACGTTATTTTCTTATATATATATATATATATCCTCTTATTCTATATTATACATACTATTCTTAGATAAAATAAATGTCATACATATTTTTCTCACACACACATTAGCATTAACTACTTCCTTTATATATATGCATTTACTCACATAGTTATAATTACCTTAAAACTCCCTTTTTATACAAATAGTTTTGAGAGAGTAGTTTCTTTTCCGCAATTCTTTAAATAGGTAATAATAAATAATTAAATAATCCCCCTCTAGTGTTAATTAAGGTAAGTTTAAAGACTGTCTTCGGATAGGCTCTGAGGGATGCTTAACACCTTCCCCTCGGGGTAAATAAAACCCTTACCTAGAATCTCAAAGGTTTTAAAGACTAAAAATGGAGTTTACATTTTTTTTTACAAATGGTTCCCTAATATTTCCTAAAATTAGGTGGCGACTCTAAAAATTTGCAAAACCAGAGGAAACATAGTCATGAGTTGTGAACTAGTTTTAACCCGTTAAAAATAGGGCATGACAGCGGGTAACGAGCTTCCTAAATCGTCAAGGCTTTACTAATATAATAGACAGGTGATTGCGTATCTTTCACTTCACGGACCGGCACAACACTTACCACGGTATCAGAGACATCCAAGTAAACTAGCAAGGGCTCACCTCTTTCCCGGCTTACGAGCAATGGCTGGTGCGACAAGTACCTTTTCAAGTCTTTCAACGCTTGCTGACATTCTAAGGTCTATTTGAAATCTTTCTTCTTTTTTAGTACGCCAAAAAACTTCTGGCAGCGCTCAGATGATCGAGATATAAACCTCCCCAACGCTGTTACTCTTCCGACCCGTTGCTGCACCTCTCGGGCATTAGTGAGCGTATCCGGGATCTGTTCGATTGCTCGGATATGATTTGGATTAGCTTCTATCCCTATGCTGGTCACAATGAACCCCAGGAATTTGCCGGAGTTTACTCTAAAAATGCATTTCTCCGGGTTCAGCTTCAGATTATACTTGCATAGGATATCAAATACTTCCTGCAAATGTTCTATATGTTCCTCTGTTCCCAGGGATTTAACAATTATATCATCCAAATAAACTTCCATATTTTGGCCCAGCTGGTGTTCAAAAATCCGGCCGGCCAATTGGTGGAAGGTGGTCCCTGCGTTTTTCAAGCCAAACTGCATGACAGTATAACAATAGGTACCATGCTCCGTGATGAATGAGGTATTTTCTTGGTTCGCCGGGTCTAGCAGAATTTGGTCGAACCCTGAGAAAACGTCCAAGAAGCTGAGCAACTCGTATTCGACCACCGAGTCGACAATAGTATCGAGACAGGGCATGGGGTACGAGCTCCTCGCGCATGCTTTATTCAAGTCCTTTAAATCTAAATACATTTCAAAGCCATTAGGATTTTTAGGAAGTCCCACCACATTGGCCAGCCATTCGGGGTATTTTACCTCACGAATTGCTCCTAACTTAATAAGTATGGCCACCTCCTCCTTGACGAACTGGCTATGCTCCGCTGATACCAGGCGCCTTTTTTGCTTAACAGGCTGACTGTCCGGGTGCATGATTACTTTATAGATGGCCAGTTCCACCGAGACACCTGCAGTATCCACCCCCGACCAAGTGAAGCTACTATCTTTAAAAAGTTAAATATCTTTTTTCGAGACCAGGGGTTTAAGCCTGAACCTAGGTATACCTGCTCCTTCGGGGTATCTGGTCAGCAAACAATCAACTCCAGCTCTCTGTTGTTGTTCTCCGGGCATCCGTTTCTTCTTGTGCAACGAACCCTTTTGGTATTCTATCTGTCGCATCCTTCGGGGGCGAGGTTTTTACCTATGGTTTGTTGAGCCCGACCAAAGATTGGACTCCGGGGTTAAGGTTCTGTAATAGCAAGGGGTCGTTATCTTGCAGTTCTCCTTCGATAGTTGTCAGGGTCACATTCCCTTGGTTGGGCTCCGGATCTCCCTAGACCTCTGCTATCCCCCACGGGGTGGGAAACTTCAGGACGTGATAGTAAGTTGAGGGGACCGCCTTCATGGCGACAACCAGGGCCTGCCTAGGACCAAGTTATAGGGCATTTCTCCTTCGAGCAAGTCAAACAGAGCTTCCGAAGAGATCCCCCCCACATGAGTGACCAGTTTGATCTGCCCTCGGGTAGTTTCGCTTGACAGGTTGAATCCGGTCAGGCTTTTTATTACCGGGATCACCCGTTCCGCCACCTTCATCTCTTTGAGTACTCGAAGGAGTACTATATTCACAGAGCTACCTGGATCAATGAGCATACGTTTAATGTTAAAATTCAAAATTCGTAAAGATATTACCAATGCGCCGGCGGCTTTTTCCTCTGGTTTATTGAATATGATAGAGTCTTTCGGTTGACCTCTCCCTCATTTTCGGGTGGGAGAGTGATCCCATCGTTACAACTCCTATTATACTGCTCCTACTATATTTCCTTCGAAGATCACATTGACCCTCTCCTGGGACGCTGGTCTGATGCGTGAAGTTCAGCCCCTTTTTCCCAATCACGCTTATTGTGGTTGTCTAATAACTCCTTCAGATGCCCCATTCGGAGCAAGTCCGCGACCTCGTAACGGATATGTTTGCAATCCTCGGTTTAGTGCCCCGGAATAGCATGATATTCATACTAGAAATCCATGTCCCGCCGGTTGGGTTAGATTTGATAACCGTTAGGAACCTGGCCTCTACTATATATTTCATTGCCATGAGCAATTCTCCAACTTCCACGTTGAAGTTGTAGGATGCCACGCTCGATGCACCCGACTCTCCGGGCTGTCTGTAATGCGGTGCCTCCCTGTCCCTTCTGGGTTGGCCCTGATCATAATGTGGCCTGTTGTTTTGCGTCTCGTTCCTTGGAGAAGGTCGAGTCGCATAGGGCTTATTCCAATCCCTCGGGCCTCGCTGCTTTAATGGGAGGGTAGCCTTGGGCTTGTCCTGAGGCCTTCCTCTTACTTCGATTCGGGCTTCTGCTCTGAGATCATCCTCGATCCTCATCTTAGTCGTGTATCTGTTGTTCACTTCATTCCAAGATTTGGCTAGGAATTCCTTAAGGCCTTCCTTCACGCCTTGGATGTGTCTGAGCCATCGGTGTTTAAACCATTTGTGAATGCTGCGGCCGCCCAGTCCTCCGAAATAGTAGGTAAGGTCATCCTTTCCCGTTGGAACATCTATATGTAACTGCAGAGCGACTCATCATTCCTTTGCTTGATAGTGAAGGCATCCTCTTTGTGCGTTTCAACTTTTCGTGCCCTCGCGTGAGCTTTTACAAAGGCGTCTTCAAGAGCAGCAAAAGAATCAATAGAATTTTTGGGTAAAAGAGTATACCAAGAGAGTGCTCCCTTTATGAGCGTTTGATTAAATTTTTTCAACATGACTGATTCGATCTCGTGCTGTTCGAGATCATGCACGGTGATTGCTACTTCGAAGGTCATTATGTGCTCCTCCGGATCCGTGGTCCCATAGTATTTTGGTATTTCCGGCATTTTAAACTTTCTAGGGATAGGTGCGGGGGCCGCGCTTGATTTTTAAGGTATCTTTCTGTACTTCCTTGCTCCCGCTCCCTTTAGGATAAGGGGAGCCACCGGTATTTGGCTCATCCGATCATGGAGCTCTTTCTCTAGCTTTGAGAGCCTGGCTAGGTCAGCTATTTGCTCGGCCAACCCCGTCCCCGTTTGCTCTATGTTTATCGCAGAGGTCTCCGGTGCTTTGGTGATATCAGGGTCATTCAAAGGACGTTCCGCAGGTGCCGTGCCGAACAAAGAGTTTAAGAGCTTTTCCATACGTTCTATCCTTGCACTATTGACTGCTAAGACTGCGGCCAGGGCGGCATCCGAGAGGGGTGACTCTTCTCCGTACATCCCTCCTACCACGGGTGAAGGCATCTTTTTTTTTTTTTTTTTTTTTTTTTTTTTCTGGAGTAACACCCTCTTGGGAGCGTCTCACTGCTTTCCGTTGAGTGGTCGAGATGGCCCTCGCCGATAAGGGCTTTGCCGCTATCTTTTGTCAAGGGTGGTGTTGCCTCCTCTCTTTCTTCTCGCTCGCTTGACGCTTAGTCATGTTCCCTGTTTGGATTTTATTGTTCCTTCGGCGTGGATCCTTCCTTTCATCAGGGATTCTACTTCCCAACTCAGGCATGACTGAGTGTAACGTTGCTACTAAAAAACTTTAATGAGCGCGTGTTTCTTTGAGAGTCTCTACTATAAACCAGGACGACTCCATAACTGTCTGTCCCCACAGACGGCGCCAAACTGTTTTTCGGTAAAAATGGATAATCAGTTAGAGATATGTATTTTAAGGGTTTAAACACAAGTAGGTCGTATTCAATCCCGGAAACTCTCCTTTTGGGGGTTAATATTTGTGATTATCAGAGTTAGATTGAAAGAACCGAGCTTCAAAAATGATAAAATCAAGCAAGATAGGTATATATTCAAAGAAAATCTGCGTGCCCGGATATGTATTGCCTTATAGAAAAAATAAGAGGTGGGTTACAATAGGCGAGATGGATGCCCCTCAGCTTACATGATAGGCTATCTATATAGAAACCAAAACAAGACTTTTCAACCCTAACGATCGACTGACGTGACCCAACTGTACACCCACATGCTGCTCTGCCACAACACTCTGATTGATATTCGTTGATATGACCCGAGTAGGTGGATGTGGGTGCCAGCTGTGGAGGTCTTCCCGACCTCTCTGAGCTCCCGTTTGCGGAAACTAGCTCGAACACGAATTTTACCCAGCACACTACTATATTACTCTAGCATACGTACAGCTAATTAAATATCGAGAGCCGTATAATAAGTGACTATTCAGCATGATTCAGAGATCATTGTTTATCTTGCTACACTATTGATGAAAACCCCTTCGAGGGAAGCGACTCTTCTCGCGGCAAAGCCACTATTGACTCTTTTTAATAATTTTCATGGTAATTCAGTGTATAAGATGTTTGTGGGATCATAAGCATATTCAAGGAAGTGTTCTAGTTGCAAGAGTTGTGTGTGTTGAAACTTTAAGAGAAGTAGACATACTTAGTTCACGTTAGGCTCTGACTATGGTTATGCAAAACTAGAAAGAAAGATTGTACAGAGTGAAACCGATAAAGAAAGCTTAAAATGATTTTACAAAATGTCCTAATCATAATAGGGACATTGACCATTAACATTGCCCAAATTAAACCACTATCTCAACATGTCAAGAATCTTTGTATGTCATGAAAACCTAGGCATGATCTTCATCCATTTGCTTCGTTAAAAGTCCGGTAATTGTATATGCGACTTTACCTTTCCTTGTTCCCCAACCAATAATTACTTGTTTGAACTCTTTTACTAAATTTAAAATTTCTATGCTATAAATAAAGTTATGGATCCATCATTTAAATTTAATGAGTTCAACTTCTAAGATTTCAGCCTCTCTACCACCCAAGGTCTGCATATATACACTCTACCATCCTCAAAACCCACTTTGTGGGATTTTCACTGGGTATATTGTAATTTCTAAGATCTCAGTATTAACTTATGATATTATTCTCTCCGCTCATTTTTATTTGTCCATTTTAACAGATGAAGAGATAATTTACCATTTCATATTTATTTTACCCTTATTATTAATTATTGGTTTGGAAAGTTGTAGAAATTCTTAGTAATTGGACACATTTAAATTATATTTGATTGATTTCAACCATTAGATAACTTAGTAATAATTAAAATTATATGATAAAATTATTATTTTATTTATGATTCCTTAATAAATGTGTCAAATTAACACAGAACAAGTAAAAATGAGTGAACGGAGTACATATAAATTTTTACTTCATATTGAAAATATGTGTTAAGATGAACTGGTAACCGAAGGGCTACATCCGCCCACGTCATACAAAAATATGTGGAAGTTGTGTGTTGTGAAAATGGGGGCTAAGAGGAGTCAAAAATAGTTAATGGCAGATAGGCTGGAGGCAAAACGCTGACATATAATGATCCACGTGAAGAAACGTGACCGGAGATTAGCTGGCAAATTACTATTGGCTGTTGAACTATCATATAGTACGGACCAAATTTTAATATCATACGGACAATCTATTTTAAAATCTGACACAGCCAGGAGTATACAGGCTTGTCAAATTGTTATTGCGGGGAACTCAAGTGTGCCTATCTATAATTAATGTTAGCTTTCGATAGTGACGGAATCAAAATTTTCACAAATAAGTTTCAAAAATCTAAAGAAGCAGACAAAAGAAAAAGTCAAGAGAGTTTAACGTCTACTATATATATATATATTAAAAATAATTTTTATCTTTATATATATATATAAAATAATTTTTATCTTATATATACAGTATAATTTTTCACCGAAAGAGTTTGGATAAATCCTTAGCCGCTGCGCCTGTGAGCTTCTATGAGAATTTATGACCTTAATAAGGGGACTAGTATTCTCAACAATTTTATTGTGTGAAACGTTTCATTTTTTAAAATTTTTCAAGAAGGTTCTACATAATTACTTCATCCATCCACTTTTGTTTGTCCACCTTTACTTATGGGTCAGATTACCGGGTATGTTATTGTTGTTGTACTAAAAGAGATATTCATTTTTAATTATCCAATTTGAAAAAATCAAAACATAATTTATCATTTAGTTTCTAATTTACCTTTGTTATTAATTATAATCATTTTTCAACGCATTTTTCAAATTTTTACTTCCTCCGATGAAAAATAAGTGTCCACTTAGTCTTTTTTTACATACCTTACGAAAACAAGAACTCTTAGAAAGAAAAAAAAGCCGCTTTTGACTAAATTTCCCTTAATTAATAAGACTTTTGCTTATTTATTACCTTGAATAAATAGGGTAAATTTGGAAAGATAAAATTAATTCATTTTTGATAATGTAAGTGGATACTTATTTTGAACCAAATAAAAGACTAAGTTAACACTTATTTTGAACTGGAGCAAGTATATTTAAAGAGTGATAAAATAAACTTATCATTTTATTAATTACTTCATACTTCTTAAAAAATACGCCAGATCAAATATGGACAAATGAAAATGAACGGAAGGACTACTCACAGAAGCAAATATACTTTGAGTCGCTTTTGGCTTTTGGGACAATAAAGAAAAACAATTGGAGTACTAATTTTCAATTATATTATCCTCAATATCGTTGAAAGACCTGAAGCTTTAGCATTTTCAAGATTGGCCCTCGGGGCAAATTTGTGAAGGCATGAGAAGAATTTCTGTCCCAAAGTCAGAGGCGGATACATGAGTTGAATATGAGTTTTCACAAATGACTTTAAATTAAAATGAGTTCACGTTAAATACTTACGAGATAAAAGTTATTAAGTTCATGTGAACCCTTAATAACACTCTAAGATCCGTCCCCGCGTGCAAAAATATGTAAAATCTGCGAGAGGCAAGGAATAAGTAAAACCAGCAAGGAATAAGTACACTAGTAGTTTATATAGATTATAAACTATTATAAATAAGTTAGTTCTCATTTGTATCATGTTATCACTAATGCTTATAATAAACTCCTGTAGTTATTTTATAAGTGAATTGATTGTGAGTAAATATTTTATTAGCTAGATTAAT
>NC_081353.1:48452086-48475811 GCF_029784015.1 Lycium ferocissimum | reverse complement strand
GAGCATTTACATCGCATTATACCCTCCCCACCCACATGTGTTGCCGTAACTTACTGCCACATGGGTCATTAATACAGTCATCACCCTCTGGCCCTACTAACAAACCAATTGGTTGTGGCAACTCCTCCACCTCATCAATGCCATGGACCACAAACACATCAAACTCATCACCATGTTTTAAGTCATTCACAAGCCCTAGTAATTGTCTATCAGAAGTAAGCTGAACAAAGGCACTATCATCAACCTTTTTGCAGTAGAATTGAAGGACATTTGTGTACCCAAGATCTTTAGTGTATGCTTCCAACTCAACAAGACTAAAATGGTCTTTGTCGATAGCAGCACCAAAGACCTCTAATTCCCCTTTATATGTGGGACCCACTATAGGGTCTTCCACAACTGTACCCCCATGGTGAAAACAAGTAAGAATATAGTCGTCCATTATATTCCCCAACACCCCACAACAGACAAGCAACAAGGAAATACCCAAAAAAACCCGAACTTTAACACCGAAATCCCCAAATAAACCCTAGTAAACAAATAAAGTGATAACAACCTGTTTCGTACCAAAAAGACCCTAATTTAAACACAATATAGCATACAAACACGTGAAAAGTTCAGTAGAACCTTAAATTTCTCCAATGTCGCAAATGAAGTTGAAACGAACAAAGTCGAAAGGGTCGATTTCAAGACTAAAACCTGCAAATAAATGAAAATAATACATTATGAGTGATTATTAACTAAGAATTAAGTGAAAATGGAGAAAATATTGAACGAAATCGATGAAAATTTTACCTCGATTTTCGTGGCAAATCGCCTAATCATTTGCACCTGAAGTGTGTATATGGAAATGGGTAATTTTGAGCCCTAATTTGGTCATTACTTGATTTGCCCGCGTGTACAATGATGTGGGCAATTAAAATGAGTTGGCACAATTTAATTGAGTTGGCAAAATTTAAATGAGCTGGTACAATGTAATTGGTCACTTAATCCACGTAGGAGACGACTGATATACACGCGCTTGGGATTTAAAAAATCTGGTGCAAAATGTGTCTAACTGGAATAGGTATTGCCCACCTGAGGTGTCTAAATGAAACAAGGTCCACTTTAGGAGCTCAAGTGATAGAAGTGGACAACCACAGATGTCTGTCGATGGGTTTGGCCATATATCAATAAACATATCTTGACATACAAACGACATACATATTATATACAACAACATAATTGTATGTTTTTTTTATCAGATTGTATATATTTTACAAAATGGAATTATTGTACTTATTGGAAAACAAATTATTCTGCTTACCGGGGAATTTGAACCCCTAATTTTATATCTATTAGGTAAAAGTCCCTTCATATAGTGGGTGGGATAGTTCACTAGGTGCCAATAATCACACGACCCTCCAGTTTTGGATCGTAATAATAATACTGTATCCCATGAAATAATTGATATATAGGTGAAATTGTACAATTTATCTTTGGTCTATATGTCTATACAACATCACTTCTATTTTTTTCTTAATATCTAGATATGTAGATTTTTCCTACTGTATTATATGACTTTAGAAACAAAATATCTCCTCCATTCAAATACTTCCTTAGAGTTAAATTGAGACCTTGAATTTCAGTACTCTTTCCAGGGTAGCATGTGAGGTTTGTGTTTTGACCTTGCAATAATTTGGCACACATTAAACGTGGAGACATTCAAATAATCAAACAAATTCATCAAAGCGTTTTCGTATCTGCCAATAGGATTCCAGCCCGGATTTTCCAGCCCCACTTGGATAAGAAAGCTCTGGTTACATGTCGAAAAATATAGAGACGAATTTAAAATTTAAATTTCCTAAATTATGAGCGTTCAGTTAATGGGTCAAAACTTAAATTTTATTATATTTCAGATTCTTAAATTTTATTATATTTCAGATTCTTTTTAGATAAATAATGTACAATTTAAGTAGAAAACGTTGATTCAGTTAAACTCACATTCATATCTATCTATCTATACTATTCTAAAAATGGAAAGCCCAAAATTGAAAGTTGAATTACCAAAATATCCATAAAATGTTGAACTTTTTACCCTTTAACCAATCATTACTCCTATAATAATTTTGTACAAAAGTGTAAATATACATTTATTTTTTGAGTATTGTACGATGAATCAGCGACATAAATTGTCTCTTGAATATATAAACATATTAATGTTTAATGCACTTGGTAATCTTTGTATTGATTTCTAGCTAGAGTAAATTCATGAATCTTTCTATTATTCCTTTACAAACCAATAAACAAATTGAACTTTTTTTCCTGTCAATGAATTTGATAAGTCATTCTCACAATTATAAGTTGAATTTTACTAGTCATACTCAACTGTTATTTAAGAATCGGATTAAGAATTAATATATGAATTTGAACAGTTGCTTTCCACTGCTATTTAACAACCAACTTATAAAGATGGATACTAACCATCGGAAATGAAAAACAAAAGCTGCAAATGAGGGGACAACAAAGAAGGCAGGTACTAAAGGAAAAAAGGGCTAAAGAAGATAGGGAAAATGAGTAAATTGAGTACAGGTGGAGAAGAACATCATATATAGGGAAAAGGTCTTATGATGACATGTTGGCTTCATTCATTTGCAATTTGATCCATTCAAGTGATATGATAGAACTTTTAGCCATTATTTTTGGCCATTGAAACAATATATATGAAACCAAATATATCATTCTTCTTCTTTCACCTTTAATTTGATGCAATTTGTCTTTTACTTTGTTATGAAACCTTTTTGTATTATTTGCTTTTTACTATAGAAAATTTAGTTTACATGATATAGATGTTGCGAGCTCTCTAATTGTCAACGAACTACTTGACGGATAGAGTAATATTCATTTGTAAAACAGTTGAAGGTAAATATATGAATTATCAAGCGAAATTGAATAAAGTAGAAGTTAAGTGACCGTAAACGGCTGCTTAATTGTGTTAGTTCAAGTTTCTTCTTTGTTTCTTTAGTTTGTGCAAGTGAAACTACGTAAATTTTAAAGTGGAAAAATATTTTTGCATATTGCGGATTGCACTTGCGAGTTAATTTTGTGGATGAGAGGTATACAAGTGGACAAATTTTGTCATGGAAGTTGAAATGTAGCATTTTCTTTCATTTTGGGAGTCTCATATATTGCACCTTTTTCTCCAAAAATAATGTAAGCCCAATTGCTTTAACATTGAATATATATTTTTTGAAATTTTAGTTTAATTTTAATTGATGTTTCAAAACGTTATCAATAGTCTCCGTAAGTCTTTCTTAGTTTAGACTTCTAAAGACTGCTTGCGCCCCTTGTTCCTGCTTTAGCCTGTGAAGTATTGCTTTTGTTCTTCTTTTTAGTTTCAGTGAAGTATTATGGCCGCCTAACATAGGGGATGGAGGTACGGTAAACTCGGTCCGGGTGGAGAGAGAAAAAAAAACGAATTGAACTTAAAATCTTTTCTGGAGATATCCATTTTCCTGGCGAGACAGATAAGATATCCAGACATACCGGCGTTTTGATACCACCAGGAACAGGAAAAAGAAATTCCAAGGAATCCATTATTGCCTATCAAATTGACGACTTATTTTTCTTACGGACTTTTTATAAATTGATTTTTGTAATAATAATTATGCTCATTGATAATAATAATAATAATAATAATAATAATAATAATAATAATACACGCGTAAGGCTCTATGCAAATACTAGTCTATTAACATACATTTGCCTCAGACAGAAGGAGTAGTTGAGATTACATCGCTCTAAACTTCCGTTCGGTCATAAATTTTGAAGTTGAAACTTGAAACTTGAAAATTTGAGTTTTTGACGTTGTGATTTTTGGAAGTTGAAGTGTATGTACATGCTTTTTACTTGAAAAAAAAAATTAAAGTTTTATCTGTCGAAGTGAAATTTCTCCCAAAAATTGGCTGTAGAATTTGAAAATAATTCGAAGATAAATTTTCAGATTCTGATCCAAAATTTATGGCCAAACGCTAACTTAATTTGCTTTGGAGTTCTAAATAGAGGTTTTGACATGAATCAGATGATGGTTAAAGAAAATAGAAATTGTATTTGAAGTTAAGTTGAAAAAGCATATTTAAAAATTGAGTTTGTGTCTAAACATACATTTCATCTTAAAAAATATTAAAGCCTTTTGAGGGGAAATCTTTCTATTTGAAAAAGGGGAAAGGTTCAAATTTACTACTGAACAATGTAAAATTATAAAAGCAGGACATAGACCCGCTGGCGTGGCACTCTCCTAGACGAGAAACTCTATTTATCTTTAATTTTAATTTTTTGCTTTTATTTTGTATTTTAATTGAATTAATTAATTAGTAAAAAATATTTTGATATGTCTGTTCGGGAATAGTTGTGCACAGGTTTTCAAAGGTTGTGCCTTCTCCATTTAATTATAGGTCACGACCCAATTTAGCTAAGCCGTGAGGGCACTTACCTTTCCCACCTCGGTAAGTTAACCCTCAACCCAACGAAAATAAAGACATACATAAATAAATCGATTAGTGGAAGAAAATAATCACGTAACTCTTAGGATAATAATATAGAAGAAGTGCGGAAATAAGAAATACGCCCAAGGTCTGATCTAAGCCATACAAGAGCATCTAAGTGAAAATATACAAGTCTGCACTCATAAAAGAATGTAGCAAGTGCAGGTGCCACGGGAGACGGAAGAAGACCCAACCTAGAACTCTGCACTCATAAAAGAATGTAGCAAGTGCAGGTCAGTACAAAACCACGGTACTGATAAGTATCATAGGCCGCCTAATTATAGTTAACGTAATCCAGAAAATAAAGCAAGATAGGCAGATAAATCAATAAGTATAAGTCAAACATAATCAGAAAACAAGTACAAGTCATCGCATAAGTAGAGCATCTAAACCCAAATGTGCCAAGTCTCAATATGTCCAATCTAAAACCAACTTCACAAGTAAAACACCAAATCATCTCAATATAAGCCATGATGAAATGCAATGCATTAATGTATGAATGCAAGTGCAATGTCATGCAATGCGGTGTACACATGTACTCCGGACGGAATACCTCCACGTCTCAGTAGCACAACCCAAGGTGACTCGCGAAGTCTAAGTGCTACTCGTCCCGGATTCTTTGCCCAATAGACAGACGAGACTCCGGATCTTTGCCCGCGGAGGATTTTCACTAGCATCACCCTAGGAGAACCGTGGAGTCCATGTACTCACTCAATCCACGATTCCGGGACAAACATCGGATATCGGACTCTCACATCACTCTCATCCAAAACTGAGCCCAACTCATTATAGTGTTTCATCAAGTATCAATAATGTATTAACAGTATATCATGAAGGATGAGAATGTGTGCAATGTATGTATCAACATCAATAATCAAATCAATATCATGAGTACCAAACATGGGTACGCCAACAAAATCATGAAAGACTACACAAGTCATATAGAACTATATCCTCGTTTCAACATCAGCAAGTAAGTAAGGTACTATGATATCTCAATCACGATAGAACAACAGTTCCCAATGTCTACTATCAACACGTGGCATCAAGTCAACATAATAGAATAATCAAGTCACAACACAACGAGGTAGCTAGCCCCAATCATGCAATAGGGCCCAACCTAAGACAATATCCAACCCAACTTCATACCCGAAGGTTTACATGCTTTCTTCGATAATATCATCTAAATACATGCTTCAATACACGAAGTCGCACCAAGGGTAAGCCATAACCTACTTGGATGGCCGAACAACAATACACCAACAATCACTCTTTAGCCTTGCCCTTCCGCTGAGCCTCAAGATTAAAGAAGTCTAGGCATATTCGAAATCTAGATTAGAAATCATGAAGAACGATACCTATATTGCTATCATTCAAATTAGGTCAAAACCAACCCTAAAATTTGGGGAAACGGGGCCCACAAGGTCAAAACGGGAAGTTCGGGAGTAAAATATCAAATTAAGCACTAGGTGATCAAAACCCAACAACTAATTGCTAAATAACTCAAGGATTCACCTAATTTCGAATTTCAAGCAAAACCCCCAATTTTGAGTATAAACCCTAACTCTTAGATTCAAGGATTCAACACTAATAATGGAAGATATATGATTAATAACCTTAGATACATCATAATCTAGTATAAACCCAATTAATTTCATCATTTAAAAGCCTAAGTAGAATATCCATTAAATCCACTTTTCATCTTCCATTACTAAGGAACTAATAAGGAGTGAGAAATACTAAGATGATTAGGAGTAATGAATTAGTAAGGAGATTAGCAAGACTTACTACCAAAATTTCCCCCCAAGAATCTTCTAGCACAGTTCCAAGAATTCAAATTTCGTAATGGTAATAAATGATAGACTAAGGGCTTTTTAATACACACTTAATGAAATAACAGACCCGATACCGTCACGACGGCATCGGGGTCGCCACTGCTCCACCGCCCCGACGTCTTCTCAAACTGTCGGGACGGTCTAAGCAAAACACACTTGGGCACCTCAGCGGCCATCCCACCGCTACGGCGGTACCGCTTCGACCCGCATCGGTGCCGTCCGGTGGATACCAACCGGTAATCCATCCTACTTATTTTTCCAAGTTCCAACTGAAATACCGACCAACGCTGAGGCCATCTGCTCACAAACCACATACACAGACCCGCATAAAAACACGCTGTGGACTCACTTGTGGCCTCGAAATTTCCAACGGAGATCTTGTTGACCAAGTCAACCCCCGATACCTCATTTCCAATTTCCCAACCCAAGTCCCAAAATGCATCCAAGTGCATTGGGAAACGAACCAGATATACACACAAGTTCTAAATGACCATCCGGACCTCTCGAAATTGACAGATTTCCAGAAAAGATTCGTTTACACAAAAATCAACTTTGAGTCAACTCTTTTTGGCTTAAAGCCCAAATTTCACAAAAAGTCGCCCGAATCAAATATAGACACCTCGGGAAGCATGTCAACGGTCCCCTAAAAAAAATGAGCTGACCAAGCTCGGAAAGAGACGATAATGTCGAAAAGACTATAACGACCAAACAGGTCGTTACATCAGATACCAATTGAACCATCGCTCGTCCTCGAGCAAAAAAGAGAAAGGAGCGGGGAAATACCTGAATCAGCAAACAATCGGGGATCGGCTACGGCTACGCATGCTCGACCTGGGCCTCAAGTAGCCTCAATGGTGACGGTTCCATCGACCTTTACAAGAATCTCCTTCGGCCACAACTTTTGAACCTGCCTATCCAAGATCGCAATAGGCTCCTTCTCATAGGTCAAATTCTGATCAAGTAATATCGAATTCCAACGAACAATGTAAGTACCGTCGGCGTGGTACTTCTTCAGCATAGAAACATGAAAAATCGATAAACTCCCGCCAAGCTTGGCGGCAAGGCTAACTCATAAGCAACATCGCCCACACGGTCAACAATCTCAAATGGGCTAATATACCTGGGGCTCAACTTGCCCTTCTTCCTAAATCTCATAACACCTTTCATGGGTGAAACCTTCAATAGAACCTGGTCATCAACAGCAAACTCTAAATCTTGGACCTTCTGGTCTGCATACATCTTCTGTCGACTCTAAGCTGCCAAAAGCTTGGCTTGAATTACTCTCACCCTATCAAGGGACTCTATAAACAGATCCGTACCCCAAGGTCAAACCTCGAACCCATCAAAGCAGCCCACCGAAGATCTACACCTCCTACCAGATAAAGCCTCAAAAGGCGTCATGCCAATACTCGAATGATAATTGTTGTTGTAAGTAAACTCTGCCAATGGTAAGTGATGATCCCAATGACCACCAAAATCAATAACATCTGCTCTCAACATGTCCTCAAGCATCTGAATGGTCTGCTCGGACTGGCCATCGGTTTGGGAATGAAAAGTTGTATTGATATTCAATCGGGTGCCCAACTCCTCCTGAAAAGCCTTTCAGAATCGGAAAGTGAAGATAGTACCCCGATCAGATACAATAGAAATAGGAACCCCATGCAATCTCATAATATCTCGAATGTACAACTCGGCTAACTTCTCCGCGGTATAAGAAATCTGAACCAGAACAAAGTGAGCGGACATAGTCAGCCGATCGAGCGGACTTAGTTAGCCGATCAATTATCACCCAAATAGAGTCAAACTTGCCCAGGGTCTTCAAAAAATCCACCACAAAATCCATGGCAATCCTCTCCCACTTTCACTCGGGACTGGGCATCCTCTGAAGTACATCGCTGAGTCGCTGGTGCTCATACTTTACCTGCTGACAATTCCCACACTTAGCCACAAAATCAACTATATCCCTCTTCATCCGACGCCACCAATAAGCTCAAATCATGATACATCTTAGTTGCCTCTGGATGAATGGAATATCGAGAGCTATGAGCCTCGGACAAGATCAACTTAATCAAATCTCGAACACGAGGTACGCACACGCGTCCCTTAATCCTCAAAATGCCCTCGGAATCAATCACGACCTCCTTGGCCTCACCCTTCAAAACTGTATCTCGAATCTTACTCAACTGAACATCCTCAAACTGATGAGTCCTAGTCCGATCCAATAAAGATGACTTCGCCTCTACACAAGACCAAATCCTGCATGGGGATGAAATATCAAGGCGAACGAAACTGTTGGCCAGAGTCTGAACCTCCATGGTCAACGGACGCTCAGAAACAATCAAACGGGCTAAACTCTCCATACTTACTACCTTGCGACTCAAGGCATCAGCCACAACATTGGCTTTTCCGGTTGGTAAAGGAAGAATGAGATGTCATAGTCCTTCAGCGCCTCATCCACCTGGCCGCTCGAATTAAGATCCCTCTAGGTAAACACATGCTGAAGGCTACGATGATCGGTGAAAACCTCACAATAGACACTGTACAAATAGTGCCTCAAAACCTTTAAGGTGAAGACCAGGGCCAACAACTCCAAATCATGGGTAGGATAATTTTTCTCATGAATCTTCAACTGAAGGGAAGCATAAGCTATCACTCTACCCTCCTGCATCAATACAACACCCAAACCCATGCGGGAGGCATCACAATAGACAACGAAATCCTTACCCTCCACATGTAATACTAAGATCGAGGCTGAAGTCAAAAGAAGCTTGAACTTTTGAAAGCTCTCCTCACAATCATCTGACCACTGGAAGGGAACATCCTTTTGAGTCACTCCAGTCAAGAATGAAGCAATAGCAGCAAAACCCTTTACAAAGCGCCGATAATAGCTGGCCAAACCCACAAAACTACGAACCTCACTAACAGTAGTGGGCCTCGCCCAACCCCTCACAGCCTCAATCTTCTGTAGGTCAGCTATAATCCCATCCTTAGACACCCGTGGCCCAAGAATGCTACAGACTCCAACCAGAACTCATACTTAGAAAACTTAGCAAACAGGCTATGCTTCTGCAACAACCCAAGAACAATACGAAGATGGCTCTCATGCTCCTCTCTACTCTTAGAATACACCAAGATATCATTAATAAACACAATTATGAAGGAATCAAGGAATGGCCTAAAGATGTCATTCATCAAAGTCATAAATACAGTCGAGGCATTGGTAAGCCCAAAAGGCATCACCAGAAACTCATAGTGGCCATATCTCATCCGAAAGGCTATCTTTGAAATATCATCAGCCCTGATCCTCAACTGGTGGTAGCCTGAATGCAAGTCAAACTTCGAAAATACTGAAACACCCTGAAGCTGGTCAAATAGATCATCAATACGAGGCATAGGGCACTTGTTTCGAATGGTAACCTTGCTCAGCTGGCAATAATCAATGCACATCCTCATGGTCCCATCTTTCTTCTTCACAAATAACAAAGGAGTACCCCAAGGGGAGACACTCGGTCTAATGAACCTCTTGCTCAATAAATCCTACAACTGCTCTTTAAGCTCTCTCAATTCTGCAGGATCCATCCGATATGGCGAAATAGAGATAGGGTGAGTGCCCGAATTCAAGTCAATACATAAATTAATATCACGATCGGGTGGCATACCCGACGATCGTACGAGAATACCTCCACAAACTCGCCGTCAACAGAATAGACCTGCGGGGGCGTGATGCAACACCGTGTCTCGCATATAAGCCAAATAGGCTAAACACCCCTTATTGACTAACTTCTTTGCCTGAAGGAAGGAAATGCTCTTCTTCGGAGCGGGACTAAGAGTACCCCTCCACTCGAGCCTAGGAATTCCCAGCATGGCTAAGGTGACTGTGTTGGCGTGGCAGTCCAATATCGCGTGATAAGGAGAAAGCCAGGACATCCCCAATATAATATCAAAGTCCACTATATCGAGAATCATCAAATCTACCCATGTGTCATACCCCATAAAAGTAACTAGAAAAGACCGGTAAACTCAATCAACAATTAATCTCCAACCAGAAGACACATGAACAGATATATATATATATATATATATATATATATATGCTATCACAAGGTAAATCCCAACCAACGGCATGATATGCAGATACATACGAATAGGTGGATCCAGGATCAAATAACACAGATGCTGCTATATGATGGACATAAATGGTACCTGCAATAATAACATCTGAGGCCTCTACCTTGGGCCTACCCAGAAACAAGTAACAATGAGCCCTACCAGGCCCAGTCTGAGGTCCCCCTCTGTCACTCTGGGACCTACCTCTAGCTGCCTGGGATCCACCTCTGGGACCCAGAGAACCACTGCGGCCTGACTGAGCGCCGCCCCTCTGAGAAGCACCACCTTGAACACCAGATGATGTTGGAGTCCTTTGTGGCTGATAATCCTGTCTGGGTTGGGAACACCTCCTAGCAATATGCCCAACCTCTCTACAAGAAAACAGATCAGAGGGGACGAAGGCTGATAAACTGAAGCCGAGGACCAGGATGAAACAACCCTATCTACTGATCGAGAAAATGAACTCTCAAGAGCTCTCTGTCTAGGTGGCTCACTGGAGGAAACCCAAGGCCGGAAAAAGAGGGCACGGTTTGCGGTCGAATATGGCTGATACGGCCTAGAAGACTTACCAGCGCCCCTTGAACTAGAACCACTATAACTCCCAATCTGATGCGATCTCTTGCCACCACCACCTCTAAATGTACGGGCTTTAGCGGCCTCAATCAAAGAAGCATGCTCGATTATGGACTGGAAGAAATCCCCCATGGCCTCCACCTAAAGGCAAGGAATCTGAAGAGGACCGATCAGGCTCAGTAGGGATCAAGGGGGTGGAATAACGGGCCAGATACAGATAACGAGTCACATAGGCCTCCACAGTCATACCCCTCTACTGTAGATATAGAAACTCCTTCCTACACGCCTCTCTCAAAGATCGGGGAACATAGTTCTCAAGGAAGGCCCGGTAGAACTGAGTCCAAGTTAGGGGAGGGAAACCCTCAGGTCTGCAAGTAACAAAATACCTCCAACAATTCTTCGCGTCGCCGCGAAACTGGGATGACACATAGTCAACTCTATGGGTCTCCACGATCCCCATCCTATACAGCAGCTCATGCATATCTAAGATGAACTCATAAGCGTCCTCAGAAGAAGTACCCGAAAACCTCAGTGACTCTAACTTCCTGTACCTCCCAACAATATCCTGATCAGACACGGTCATAACAGCGCCCTCCATGGGCCTAAGATCATCACCAGGAGCGGTGCACCATCAATACCGGGAGCCATAGTCGCAGCTGGTGTGCTACCCGAGTAGGTCGCTCGTGTCCGCGCCCCAACTCGGTCCGTGAACCTTCGGCCAGAGAGTAGTAACACCCGCCGGCGACCGCCGGGCATTTAGACGAAGTAAGACCCCGGGCCAAGTATCTTGCATAGCTCCGATCGTAAGTAACTTTGATTTGTGTCCGTGCCGCCACACCATCCTCTTCCGGCGACCGAACTTCGATCCCGTCGGATACTGTGCCCCGCAGACGGAGAGATCTCGGCCGCCATCCTATCGAGCCCTACTCCTGGCTGGGGAAGCCCCGTGGCCTCTAGCTCTGCTACGTCCTCAAGCAGTCGCTCATCTTCAGGTGCCAACTGTAGCTGTGGCTCTGGCACCTGACCTTGAGCTGTAGTAGCTCAAGTCCTCATCATCTGTGAGAGAAGAGATAAGAGTCAGATACCAATTCGATCATGCCAGATACCAATTAGAATAAAGTAGCACCAAAGGATAAAAGAAAGTGAGATTTCCTAAATGCCCTGTACCCTCTCGCGGATAAATACGGAGCTTATCGTACTGATCCACGAGACTCTACTAGACACGCTCTTGTATTATAGACTGGGTAACCTAGGGCTCTGATACCAACTTGTCACGACCCAATTTGGCTAAGCCGTGCGGGCACTTACCTTTCCCACCTCGGTAAGCAAACCCTCAACCAAACGAAAATAAAGACATATATAAATAAATCGATAAGTGGAAGAAAATAATCACGTAAGTCTTACGATAATAATATAGAAAAAAGTGTGGAAATAAGAAATACACTCAGGGTCTGATCTAAGCCATACAAGAGCATCCAAGTGAAAATATACAAGTCTGGAATATAATAATACATCAAATCTGTCTATGTCTCAGAATAGAAAAGTAAGACATAATAAGAGGAGTCTTCGAGGCGGCGAACATCTCATGCTCACCCTCAGAAACTTAAGCGATCCACGATAGCGACTATCGCCCACGGAGACGGAAGACCCATCCTGGAACTCTGCACTCATAAAAGAATGTAGCAAGTGCAGATTAGTACAAAATCATAGTACTGATAAGTATCACAGGCCGACTAAGTATAGCTAACATAATTCAGACAATAAAGCAAGATAGGCAGATAAATCGACAAGTATAAGTCAAACATAATCGAAAAACAAGTACACGTCATCACCTAAGTAGAGCATCTAAACCCAAATGTGCCAAGTCTCAATATGTCCAATCCGAAACCAACATCATAAGTAAAACACCAAATCATCTCAATATAAGCTATGATGCAATGCAATGTAATAATGTATGAATGCAAGTGCAATGCCATGCAATGCTGTGTACACATGTACTCCGGACGGAATATCTCCACGTCTCGGTAGCACAACCCAAGGTGACTCGCGAAGCCTAAGTGCTACTCATCCTGGATCTTTGCCAAACAGACAGATGACACTTCAGATCTTTGCCCACGAAGGGTTTTCGACAACTCCACCCTGGGGGACCCGCGGAGTCCATGTACTCACTCAATCTTAGATTCCGGAACAAACATTGGATATCGGACTCTCACATCACTCCTAACTAAAATCGAGCCCAGCTCATCACAGTGTTTCATCAAGTATCAACAATATATCATGAAGGATGAGAACACGTGCAATGTATATATCAACATCAATAATCAAATCAACATCACAAGTACCAAACATGGGTATGCCAACAAAATCATGAAAGACTACATAAGTCGTATAGAACTATATCCTCGTTTCAACATCAGCAAGTAAGGTACTACGATATCTCAATCACGATAGAACAACAATTCCCAATGTCTACTATCAACACGTGGCATCAAGCTAACACAGTAGAACAATCAAGTCACAACACAACGGGGTGGCTAGCCCCAATCATACAATAGGGCCCAACCTAAGACAATATCCAACCCAACTTTATGAAAGGTTTACATGCTTTCTCAGATAATATCATCTAAATATATGCTTCGCTACACGAAGTCTCACCAAAGGTAAGTCATAACCTACCTGGATGGCTGAACAACAATACACCAACAATCACTCTTTAGCCTTGCCCTTCCGTTGAGCCTTAAGATCAAAGAAGTCTAGGCATATTCGAAATCTAGATTAGAAATCATGAAGAATGACACCTATATTGCTATCATTCAAATTAGGTCAAAACCAACCCTAGAATTTAGGAAAACGGGCCCGACAAGGTCAAAACAGGAAATTCGGAAGTAAAATATCAAATTAAGCACTAGGTGATCAAAACCCAACAACTAATTGCTAAATAACTCAAGGATTCACCTAATTCCGAATTTCAAGTAAAACCCCCAATTTTGAGTATAAGCCCTAACTTTTATATTCAAGGATTCAATACTAATAATGGAAGATATATTATTAATAACCTTAGATACATCATAATCTAGCATAAACCCAATCAATTTCATCATTTAAAAGCCTAAGTAGAATATCCATTAAATTCACTTTTTATCTTCTATTACTAAGGAATTAATAAGGAGAGAGGAATTCTAAGATGATTAGAATAATGAATTAGCAAGGAGATTAGCAAGACTTACCACCAAGATTTCCCCCCAAGAATCTTCTAGCACAGTTCCCAAGAGCTCAAATTTCGTAATGATAATAAATGATAGACTAAGGGCTTTTTAATACACACTTAATAAAATAACAGACCCGATGCCGCCACGGCCGCATCGGGACCGCCACGGCGCCACAGCCCCGGCGTCTTCTCAGACCATCAGGACGGTCTGAGCAAAACACACTTGGCCGCCCCAGTGGCCATCCTATCGCTACGGCGGTGCCGCTGGGACGGCACTGGTGCCGCTCTTGCGGACACCAGGTACCAGAATCTTACTTATTTTTCCAAGTTCCAACTGAAATACCGACCAACTCCTAAGGCCATCTGCTCATAAACCACATACACAGACCCGCATAAAAATATGTTGTGGACGCACTCGTGGCCTCGAAATTTCCAACGGAGGTCCTATTGACCAAGTCAACCCCCGATACCTCATTTTCAATTTCCCAACCCAAGTCCCAAAATGCATCCAAGTACATTGGAAATCAAACCAGATATATACACAAGTTCTAAACGACCATCCGGACCTCTCGAAATTGACGGATTTCCAAAAAATATCCGTTTACCCAAAAGTCAACTTTGAGTCAACTCATTTTCGCTTAAAGCCCAAATTTCACAAAAAGTTGCTCGAATCAAATCTAGACACCTCGGGAAGTGTGCCAACGGTCCCCTCATGTCAAAAATGAACTAACCAAGCTCGGAAAGGGGCGAAAATGCCGAAAAGACTATAACGACCAAACGGGTCGTTACATTTTACTTTTCTCTCTCCTGAATAGTTATGAATTAATCTCCATTAGTTCGTATTTACACGTTCCTTTCTCCTTCGCCATTTAATGTCATTATGCTTGGTTACTTTCATATTCATTAATTTCCATTGCCCATTACTTCAGTTTCATATGACGTGGCACTCTCCTAGACCAAAAACTCTATTCATCTTTAATCTTAATTTTTGCTTTTATGTTGTATTTTAATTGAGTTAATTAATTAGTAAAAAAATGTTTTGATATGTCTATTCGGGAATAGTTGTGCACAGGTTTTCAAAGGTCGTGCCTTCTCCATTTTATTCTGCTTTTCTCTCTCCTGAGTAGTTATGAATTAATCTCCATTATTTCCTATTCACACGTTCCTTTCTCCTTCTCCATTTAATGTCATTATACTTGGTTACTTTCATATTCATTAATTTCCATTGTCCAATACTTCAGTTTCATATTTATTCATTTTAATTGTCTATTACTTCCAATATTTCGGTCTATCACGCTGCCATTTCCCTTGGCATTTACTTATATCTCAATACAAAGTATCTTGCTCTTTAGTTAACCTAATTATTACTTTGTGTGTTGATTTTTAATAGTACTCTAGCTTTCCATCCATGGATATGGTTATGCGTTTTCTTTAAACATCCTCTGGTGTTTATATGGTCTATATAAAAGCAAGACATAGGCCTGCTGACTTAGCACTCTCCTAGACCAGAAACTCTTTTTATCTTTAATCTCAGTATTTTGCTTTTATTTTATATTTTATGAATTAGTTAATTAGTAAAAAAAATGTTTTGATATGTCTGTTCAGGAATAGTTGTGCACAGGTTTTCAAAGGTTGTGCCTTCTCCATTTAATTCTACTTTTCTCTCTCCTGAGTAGTTATGAATTAATCTCCATTAGTTCCTATTCACGTGTTCCTTTCTTCTCTCCATTTAATGTCATTATATTTGGTTACTTTCATATTCATTAATTTCCAGTGTCCATTACTTCAGTTTCATATGACATGGCGCTCTCCTAGACTAGAAACTCTATTTATCTTTCATCTCAATTTTTTTCTTTTATTTTATATTTTAATTGAATTAATTAATTAGTAAAAAAATGTTTTGATATATCTGTTCGGGAATATTTGTGCACAGGTTTTCAAAGGTTGTGCCTTCTCCATTTAATTTTACTTTTCTCTCTCCCGAGTAGTTATGAATTAATCTCCATTAGTTCCTATTCACACGTTCCTTTCTCCTTCTTCATTTAATGTCATGATACTTAGTTACTTTCATATTCATTAATTTCCATTGTCCATTTCTTTAGTTTCATATTTATTCATTTTAATTGTCTATTACTTCTAATATTGAAGATTTCATTTGGTCTATCACGCTGCCATTTTCCTTGGCATTTACTTATATCTCAATACAAAGTATCTTGCTTTTTAGTTAACCTAGTTATTACTTTGTGTGTTGATTTTTAACAGTACTCTGGCTTTCCATCCATGGATATGGTTATGTGTTTTCTTTAAACATCCTCTGGTGTGTATGCGGTGTCATTCAATTATTTTCTTTTTTTATACAATTTTTTATATATAGTAATGAGAAGAGGAACTAATCAAGGAAAAGAAAATGTTTTTTTATTATTTGATGATTTTGTAGAACTATGAGAATTTCACAAAAACTATTAGATGAATAAAAATGGAGATTTGATTTGTAGCGAGAGGAGAGTAAGGTATAATAGAGAAACATTTTCTAAAAACTGAGATATGCGCTTTTTGCTGTAAATGGATTGAATATTGTATTATTAAGCTCATGTCTATGATCATAAGTTATTTTTATGATTATCGTGTTATTTCATGAAAAATGTTGTTTACTTTTTAGTTCATGCATTATATTGTCGTTCCAATAATCATTCTTATGGCAAGTCGTTAAGTGTAACTTTTCTGGTGGATATATACTTCTATAGCCTATATTGAGAAATTAATGAGAATGTGACTGTTGTGCATTTAATCGCTTCAATTGCCATGGTTAGATCAAGGTGCATGCAATAGAGTGATAATGGTGGGTTTTATAAAGAAAATACCGAAGAAGCTCTGTCAAGGTATTATTCTATCATTTTTAGCGGACTCTTTTTTATTTCGATAAATATGTTTGATTAATAATCTTAAAATCTCTTGAAATTTTTTTATTTTTTTGACCCACTAAAATCTCTATGAATGTATTATTTTTAGATGACCTATTTTTTATTTTAAGCTTGATCTGAACCTTATTATTTAGCAATAACACAATACTTTTATTATTATGTGTAGAATTAGGAAAAAGAAAAGGTTTAACTTATTTGTTATTACTATTTGCTAGATTTTTTTTATTTGAAAAGGGATAAAGATGTTGGTTATTACCATCCAGTCTTGAGTTGCATTCACAAAAGTAGATTTGCAATGTGGTGATTGACACATTATATATGATTCCTTAATTCAATGACTCTAATTTGTTCCGTATTTTTTATTTCATATATTTTGATTTTTTTTCCTTGAATATTAATCATGTTGATGAAAGATATGTGAATAAGGCGTGATGATGCTTATCCACGTAATCTGCAGAGTTGAATCATATTTCTAAATACATACACTACCATCTAACCATATATAGCATTTATCATTTGTTTTAATGTTTCGGGGGTTTTCATCTTTTCCCCCCTCTTAAAACAATTCAAAAGTCATTTTTATTTGAACTCTATAGATGAAAACTCTGTAGATTGTACCACAGAATATCCTGTACTTGGTTTAAGATTCACAGAGTACAATCTAAATTATTTATATTTAGATTGTATGCGTTGATCGCTATATTTCACCAGACAAGGAGTTTTTATTTGATGCTTTAATAGATATTTGAATAATACGATAACGGTGTCACAAGCATTGGATTCAATTACATGTGCAAGATTTACAAATTGATTTTTCAACGTGTTTATATCTAGTCAAAAGAGTAGTGATTCGAGAGTTAAAAAAAAGTTCAAGGAATGTGTTACAATGCAGAACAAACATTGGTTATGATTACAAAAGAAGACTTGACACTGTTTTATGGCCTTAAGAAGTTTGTTGTGCACAATACGAGTGAGATTGCTTGATATTTATGAATAATTTTAATTAGGAATAGTAGACAAGATGATTGTTACATGTTTGCTCAGTGAGGAATCCACCATCGTATGCCTACAAAAGTAATGCTTTAATCCTTTTTTTTTTTTTAACTTTATATTATATTATATTTGTTTTTGTTTTTTTAGTATTAATTTGATCTCTTATCTTTAAACTAATAAAAAATGACCATTTCATCAATTTGGTAAAGGCGTATAGTTTATGCTGCAAAGTTGAATAATCCATACTTTTAATGTATACAAATATATGGCAAGGACAAATTTTTCAGAGAATATATAGAACATAAAAAATAAAAAAAATTAAAAAATAATACAAGTACATCATTCATTAGAGGTACTTGAGTATGTGACTATGCTAATTTTTTTAATTTTAAGGCGGAATATTCTCAATATTTTAAATTTTTATGAGAATCTACATTTTATTATTTTAATATTAATTTTAAGTTGGAATATTCTCAAGCATTTCTTATTTTTACAAAGAATCTACCTTTTTTGTTTTAATATTTGACTATGGAAAAGGATTAGTCGCAAGTTCAATGAGGTCTCTGACGACCGCGTGAAGCGCAGGAAAATTCCCTAGTAAGTAATATTTATACCACTCTCCTTTGGATGTCTATTTGATAGATAATGTGCCCAGCTAAAACCTTACTAGGAAAAAGCTAGTGGGAAAAATTCTAGTGAAGGAAAAAAAGAACACATTTCTAATAATATGCCATTTGGTTGCCTCATTAAAAACCTTACAAGGAAAAACCTAGTGGGACAAAAACCTTGAAAGGGAAAAAGAGTATAATGTGTATTAACTCCCCCTGATGAGAACTTCAATCCAAAAACTTGAATCTTCACATCTCAGTCTTGAGCACCATCTTCTCGAAAGTTAAAGTTGGTAGAGGCTTAGTGAATAAATCAGTCATATTATGTGAAATATGCTTTGTCCTTTTATAAATTCACTCTTTGGTTGGGCTATGTATGGTGCTGCATCTTCAGTCTTTGAATAGAGTTGTATTGTTGAAATCACTCCAACTGCATTCCTAACTTGCTTTATAAACAAATGTTATCTTTATATGATTTGACTGTCATGTAGAATAATATCGTATAACTGTAACATAAAGATATGACACTTCAGGACCAAAGAATTCTTCAAGTTTCTCATTTCAACTTCTTTCAGCACATAATCTATTGCTTGTGGAAACCCTTCAAGAGTTCGAATAATATTCAAGTAATCAATTTACACTCATAAAGACATAAGGATAGTAGAGTCATGTGTACCCTTAGTCAATGAATACTCATTATGATAAAATCGCATTCACCTTGCTTGATTTAATCCGTATAAGAATTATGAACAAATTTTTAGAACACAAGCATTTAAAATTCTTCAAAAATTTTAATATAAATTTTGTCAAGTGACAATATCCATTAATATTTAAATGCGTGACATTTTCTAATTGTCTGGACTGTAGGTCCAATAAGCTTGAAGATTACCAAAATGCATCTTTTCACTTAATAATTATTCCTACGTCAGCATGTTTTAACAGACGTAGAATTCAAATCCACACAATCTTTTGCAATATTGCACGCTATATTATATAAAAACATATTGTCGACGATATATCATTTGTATTGGTTCGCAATGTAACATAACTTATAGAGATCTCATCACTTTCATTATTTTTAGGTACCTAAACCTCCCATGAGGTTTTATGAAGTATTATGTCGTAGGCTCTTCAAGAGCACATTGCTTCCTTATTATGATCATTTTGATCATTTGCTCCTCTCCTTTTTAAGGACCATTCTATTTAGAACCAATTGGTTTACCACGCTTCATGCATGTTGTAAACCCCGTCCTTTAGGGACATTAATTTTGATAGGAGTTGAAATATGAAATTTGTTTTAGGTCGCACAAATGCTTTTAGCATTTAAGTTGAATTATCTTTGAATGAGGATCATACTAATGATATTTTACAACATATTTTTTAGCTGTTATCTCTCCCTTATGTTAGAGAAACTAACATATATCACATCTCTTTGGAGGAACCCATCTTTGCGCATCATGGTAGATTAATTAATCATATACTATACTTAAAAAACTGCTAGATGGAAATATATGGTTTCTGACCATGAACCAATTGTGAGGGGAGAATTATCATAATTTATTGGTTTGAAGCATACAAGTGTTGTTGTATGCGATATATCATATTCCAGATCAATACATGAAGCTTTCTTCTGATAAGCAATGGTTTAGCTATTTATCGGAGGCATTCAATGCCAAACCAGCTTGGATATAACCAGCGCTAACAAGATGAATTATCTTGATTACATAATCTGAAAATTGTTCTCTCAACTCAATTATTTTGAGCAAGTAACTTTGCAATGTCAAACTGCGGGTTGACAATAAACGCACATGTGACCATCTAATTGATGCATCTATTTAAGACATCACATAACAAGGGAAGGGGCCTATATTCACCTTTTATATATTTTCAAAATTTAGGAAATTCAATCCCAATATTAATTAGATGATATAATCAACTTATCATGAGAAAAAGCAACATAAATAAATTCTTGAAGAATATTCTAGTACTTCAAGATATGTCAAATACTCAATCTGCATATCGTATTAGAATCGGGATGGCCAAATCACTCATGTCGACTAATAGAATTATTTATACTAGTAAACTTCAAGTTTACCATGTCATGTGCTATTTGTTTTAGTAAACTTTTCATTTACTATGACATGAATTCCTTTTCGCATCAATAAACTTCTGGTTTATCGTGGCATGTAATTCATCATGCTTAAATTTGTAATACAAATCGGGTAACCTTTCATATACATATTTCTTACCACTATGATTTTGAAGATATTTAATTCTCCCATTATTTATAGCTTTAATATGATAGCCATGTATTTTAGAAAACTTCAGGTTTACTACAACTTGTGTTTCGATCATATCAACTTCGTATATTACAATCTAGAATGAATTACATAATATTATATAAGCTCTCAGGAGCCTTTAATTTATTCTCCATAATCACTTATTGTTTGGATACTACTAGTGTCATGGTCTTCTAGATAAATAGTTAGCTCTTTTGGAGCCCTTAATTAGTTTCGTACTATCAAATATTGCTTAGATACTGCTGGTACCATAAAAGAAGTTTTATTTAAACACTGCTGGTGTCATGAAATAAACAATAGTTAAGTGGACATGTAAAGACAATAGTAGAGTTCAAAATTGGCTACTTCGGAAGCACTGAGTTTGCTACTTCAGAAGCAGATTTTTGAGTTTACTACTTCGAGAGTAAATCATAGAATATTTAGAATATTTTTTCTTCTTCAATTATTCTACCTCTTCTGGAGATGAGTCGTGATAACTTCACAACCAAATGCACGTCTGTATTTATAAGCTTTACTACATACCGTCACATTCACTTCAGGGAATGGATTTGTAATATTTATCAAAAGTTCTCAATCTTAAAGAATGGAACATAATTATCTTATCGTGCCTTAACCATATAAAATTATGATAGCTTAGAACCTCTTTTAAGATGCTACTTCAGAAGCAAATCAAGGCATGTACATAATGTAGAGAGTTTTCTCTAACATATCTTCAAGTGTAATCACAACAAACGTATGAAATGTTATCACTTTCGGTGGTTATAAACTCATCAAAATATTAAATGGATAACAAAAAGTGTCCAGAGATAAAAGCCTTTCTAAACAATTTTAAGACATTCATTGATTGTATTGAGGAAAAATAAACTAAACAATTTTTTCTATTCTCAATATAGAGGAACGTAATCATTAGGATTGTCATGTTTATACAGTAACTGCGTAAACATCAACATTCATAAAAGAGAATCAAACTATGTGAATTCAAGGACCCATGTTTAATTAATTCTTCATACTTATTGAAGTTTCATATATTGAAATCAAGTTTTGCAATTCAACTGCAGCTATCCACAAGATTGAGAAATCAATATGATACTACTGTCAATTAGGTGGATTTATAGAATACGTACCTTTGGTCTTTTCAAAATAAATGCTTAAAGTAGAGTCTCGTGCTGATAACGTGTTATAAAACAATAAAACTAAAGGAATAATATTTGTAGAGAAAGAGAGAACAGAGGAGAATACTTTATTTCTCTTGAAGGATGTAAATACAATGAAGAAAACCTCTCTATTTATAACGGAAAATTAGCTTGGTCCCAAACTCACAAATCCTAAATTTTCTCATAAAGATAGGCATCCACAATAATAAATAATATTTATAACAGGAACATTTTACTCGTCTTAATATGCGTTTGACCATAGAATTTGGGAGCCTGATTTCAAATCAGCGTTTTGTTTATGAATCTACACAAAATTTCAACTTTGACTTCAAATCTCATTTCCAAAAAGTAGGATTTTGGGATCCAAATTGTGGTTTAAAATTTTTTTAAATGTAAAACTTGGCCATAAGTTTAAATTTTGTAAAAAGAGATCCATCATTTTAAACTTTGCAAAACAGACTCATGCTCGATGTGAAAAAGTTGTCCATATATACCATGTGGAAGGATTATATTAAATTATAGCTAGTTGCTACTATTATTGATTCTTTTGACTAGTGGATCTTTGTAAAATTATGTGTATATGAAAGTTTGTACTTTGTAATAACATGTAATTGGAAGTATTTATTCATAAAAGGAATATGGAGATATGTGATTTATTAATATTGCGGCTTAGTTTTCTTTAGCTTATTTATAAGTTACAGTTTTGGGAAGATTGTATAAGAGTTGGGGAAATTTTGATAGTTTTCACAAATTGTAGGGTTTTCATGTTTATGAGGAAAAATATAACTTAAGAAATTCAAATTGAATGTCCAAAAAAAATTTCAACTTTAAATTAACCTGATTTCAAATTATGATTTGCAATCATGTCCAAACGCGACCTTAGTAGTCATTCTCAGAGCGAATTTAATTTAATTTGGACACAAAATTTTAGATACTGAATGATTAAATCGAAAAAATATAAAAAGGAGGCAAAAAGAAGTCCCTTTTCCTGTTTAAAGGATTTATTTCACTTTTTTTTTTTTCGAACTGTTTCTGTTTTTATTTTTTTAATTTTGTTATTATTACATAGCAGGTAGGGGAAGGGAGATTTATTTCACATTTAATTTATCTATCCAAATGAAATTAACTTCTACTAGATTAGCTGGAAAAAAAAAAACTTTAAGATGGTTCGAACCATGTTTCGATAAGTATAGTATTCAGTCAGCTACCAAATGTGATTACCAAAATTGCAAATCCATCTACAAGTTTGTGATATCACTACAATAGCAAAGATTTGATAACACTAATTAAACTGAAGGTCAACTAAACTTCACTAAATTAAAGACCACATAACGATTAGATGTTGATAACTAGAGTTGCAACTAATTATGTAATTCACACATGTAAAATACTATAAATGTTATATCTGCGATAAAATAGACTGCAACTTAAATCGAAGCATTATTTAATTTGCTATCATTGTTAATTTGTTATCAATCCTTAATTAACAAAACACTTGAAAAATAA
>NC_081353.1:48391444-48451986 GCF_029784015.1 Lycium ferocissimum | reverse complement strand
ACTTTTTTTTTTTTTCGTTTTTATTTTTTAATTTTGTTATTATTACATAGCGAGGGTAGGGAAGGGAGATTTATTTCACATTTAATTTATCTATCCAAATGAAATTAACTTCTACTAGATTAGCTGGAAAAAAAAAAACTTTAAGATGGTTCGGAACCATGTTTCGATAAGTATAGTATTCAGTCAGCTACCAAATGTGATTACCAAAATTGCCAAATCCATCTACAAGTTTGTGATATCACTACTAGTAGCAAAGATTTGATAACACTAATTAAACTGAAGGTCAACTAAACTTCACTAAATTAAAGACCACATAACGATTAGATGTTGATAACTAGAGTTGCAACTAATTATGTAATTCACACATGTAAAATACTATAAATGTTATATCTGCGATAAAATAGGCTATGACTTAAATCGAAGCATTATTTAATTTGCTATCATTGTTAATTTGTTATCAATCCTTAATTAACAAAACACTTGAAAAATAAATTTATTTGTCAAACATACATATTTATCACCGACAATTGAGAAGTGGACAACTGTAATTGCCAGCTGGATGACAGCTGACCACTTAGCATAATTAACTTAATGATTAGAGTCAATTAGTGGAGTTAGTTAGTTAGTTAGGGGTATAGCAGTCAGTTAGAGAATTATGTAAATGTGTTGTATAGCTTGAGACTCATAGAGTGAATGAATATAGAAGATATTTTTTCTCTCTTCCTCTCAATTCTTTGATTACATTCAATCTCAATCCATTTCCATTATTTGAACATGGTATCAGAGCGATAACAATGGCGATTCTGTTGTTCAAGAACCATTTCCCGTTGATTCTCTGCTAAATTCTTCAATTTTCCTTCATTCTTTGTTCATTTCTTCTTCGATTTCTACTTTCTAAACTGTTTTCTGTAAGAAATTCGAGTTATAAACAAGGCGATTGATGGAGAAATTGAATGTAGGGCTACTGCATCCATACAAGCAAATGCTTCAAGAACGAATTCGAGTTTTGATTCGTTCAACCCATTGCTTACCGATTGGAATGAAGAATTACATCTTATGATGCAAATCAATGAAAATTGCTCTATTGGGGAAGAACAAGCTAGGGTTTGTTGAAGGTACATGCAAAAAGGAAATGTATGAAGTTCAAATGGCAATTCAGTGGGAACGATGCAATGTTGTGGTACTATCTTGGATAATGAGCTCAGTTTCTAAGGAGTTGGTGAATGGAAATGTGTATTCCTCGAATGCGCACAAGCTTTGGATGAATCTTAAGTAAATTTTGATAAGGTCAATGCCACAAAAGTTTATCATGTGCATAAAGGAATTGCGACTCTATCACAAGGTACCTCTACTGTTTCAGTTTATTTTTCCAAATTGAGTTATCTCTGGGAGGAGTATGAATCCTTAGTTCCACCATCAACTTGTACATGTGACAAAGCTAGATAATTCATAGCACATTTAGAACAACAGAAACTGATGCAATTGCTAGAAGGATTAAATGAAAACTATAGCCAATCTAGGAGCCAAATTCTGATGATGAGACCAATACCATCAGTGAATCAAGCATACTCTCTTATTAAACATGAAGAGAGTCATAAGGCACACTTGAATATGGCAACACAAGGTCTTGTTCATAAGGTGCATTATGAGGAGGGTGAATCCTCAACCCTTCCAGCTGCTAGAAACATTCATAATACGAAAATGAAAAATGTATATGAGGAAGGTGAATCCTCAGACAGCGACGACTGACTAATTTCGGTGGGAGGCAGCAAATGCACTAATTGGCATAAGGATAAGAAGGAACCTAGACCTGCAATGTGAGGTTTGTCACCTCAAAGGACATACAAAGTATAACTACTACAAGTTAATTGGCTACCTATCAGACTTCAGGTTCACAAGGAACAGGGAAAGGGAGAATACAGGTTCTAGAACTGGTGGTTACAATGGGCAGAGAAACAACAGTAGATAAAGATCTAGTGCTTATGCTATAAAAAATGCTTATGCTACAAATAATGCTGCTATGGCATTTGTTGGAAATAGCTAGAGCACTGAGATTTCATGTTCACATCCCTCTTAAATTAAATGGGATTATTGTGTCTTGCCGTATGTATAATCAACTTCCTTCGTATTACCGGGATTCGTCTCCATATGAGGAATTTCATGGCCAACCACCCTCATTATCCCGTATGAGAACCCTAGGCTGTCTATGTTATACAACTGATCCAAATCACTCTATTAAATTCTCCCTAGGGCAATCCCAGTTGTGTTCATGGGATATTCAGCTGTTCAAAAAGGCTACAGACTATATAATTTGGCTACACACACCTTCTTTGTTAGTAGAGATGCTCTCTTCATAGAACACATCTTTCCCTTCAAACAGTCTCAACTTGATTTGAATCCCACATTTCCATTATTTCCTTTCCTCTCATCTGATACTCATGCTGCACCACCTCACTAGGACATCATTCCTGATTCTATATCTCCTCTATCCTCTCCCTCAATAACACCTTCCTCACCTCAACCACACCTATCTTCTTCCACTCATGAATCATTAAATTTGCTTACTATCTCCTTTCCTCCTTGCACATCTCCTATCACACCTTCATCCTCTTCTATTTCACATGATCCTGCCCTTGATGCATCATCTCCTACTGCACCTCCTATTCCACAACCATCTAGGGCATTAACTAGGGCCACTAAACCACCTATTTCGCTGACTGATTATGTTCATCAGCAGTCTGTTTTCGGATCCACACATTATCCTATTAATCTAGTGATAGATTATTCCAAACTCAGTCCTTCTTACTCATCCTATTTGTCCAAACTATCTCTTCACACTGAACCTCACTTCTTTTCTCAAGCAATTCTAGATAACAGATAGTTCTTGCCATGAAACAAGAGATTGAAGCTCTTGAGTGCAACAAAACCTGGGAAATAGTTGATTTACAAATTGGAAAATATCCTATTGGCTGCAAATGGGTTTTTAAGATCAAACACAATGCTGATGGTAGTGTTGAGAGGTTCAAGGCTAGATTAGTGGCAAAAGGCTTTACTCAACAAGAGGGCATTGTTTTTCATGACACCTTCTCCCCTGTAGCAAAGATGGTTACAGTCAGGTGTGCACTTTCCTTAGCTGCTATGAATGCTTGGCCTGTTTTTCAAATGGATGTCTTTAATGTTATTCTTCAAGGTGATTTAAATGAGGAAGTTTACATGGTACTGCCACAAGGTTTTGATAGTAAGGGGAAGTTCAATTTCTCATCAACTTTCTTAACACCTGCTTCTACTAAAGTTTGCAAGTTAAAAAATCTTTATATGGGCTTAAGCAGGCTTCCAGGCAATGGAACATTAAACTTACAAATGCATTGATACAACCTGATTTTCTTCAAAGTAAATATGACTATTCCTTATTTACCAAGAAGGAAGGACATAGCATGGTAATGATTCTCATCTATGAATATGACCTTTTAATTACTGGAAATGATCTGAAGCTTATTAAAGTAGCACAGTCAAGCTTATAGGAGAATTTCAAAATCAAAGACCTCGGAGAATTGAGATATTTTCTAGGGATTGAGTTCTTGAGTTCAGACAAGGGGATACTTATGACACAGAGAAAATACACCTTAGAGTTAATATTAAAGGAGGGTTTAGCAGATGCAAAGCCTGCAATAACACCCCTAGAACAACACATGAAGCTGACTACCGCTGAATATGACAAATATCTAGAGGAAAATGATGACAGTGGTACATTGTTGAAAAACAGTGATCCTTTGTTGAAGGACAGAAGTGTATATCAGAAACTAGTGGGAAAAATGCTATATTTGGCCATGACAAGGCCAGATATATCATATACAGTGTAAACACTAAGCCAATTCATGCATGCACCAAAGCAGTCACACCTAGATGTGGCACCACATGTGATCAGGTATTTGAAAAGCAGACTTGGTTGGGGAATCATGTTGAGCAGTTACAAGGATAACACAATCACAGCTTTTTGTGTCTTTGACTGGGCCTCATGTGCAATGATTGAGAAGTCAGTAATCGGGTATTGTATGAGACTAGGGAAATCTCTAACATAATGGAAATCCAAGAAGCAAGAAAAAGTCTCAAGAAGCACAGCTGAAGCAGAATACAAAAGCATGGCTTCTGCAGTGTCAGAGATAATTTGGCTTATAGGATTGCTAAATGAGATGAACATAAAGGTAAAGCTTCTAGTAAACTTGTTTTTTGACAACAAGGCAGCTCTAAAAATAGCAGCAAACCCAATATTCCATGAAAGGACAAAGCATATTGAAATAGACTGCCACTTCTTGAGGAGAAAAAAATTCAAAAGGGAATCATCAAAGCTGAACACATTGCTGGCACTGAACAAGAAGCTGAGATATTGACAAAGGCCTTGGGAGGACAGCAACACAATTATCTACTAAGCAAGTTGAGGGTTTTAGATGTGTTTCAACCCTCAACTTGAGGGGGAGTGTTGAGAAGTGGACAACTGTAATTGCCAACTGGCCACTTAGCATAACTAACTTAATGATTAGAGTCAATTAGTGGAGTTAGTTAGTTAGGGGTATAGATGTTACACCCCGAAAATTTTCGTTAACGTACAGTAACTAGACTAACGAAGGGCACGATGTATACGATGTTTTGATAAGTAAGAAATATCATTTGATGATTCTAAATGGGATTTCAAAGACATTCGAGGTAAGAGAAGAAAGTTTACCAAGAGAAGGCAAGGCATATGATAGATATCAAAAAGGGAATTATGAGTAACAAGTTAATGATGACTTAATGATGTTTTGGAGGAGAGTCATAACGTCCCTTAGATTGTTAATGAAGTGCTAAATAAGTGTTAAGAAGGTTCCATAAGGTTGGAGATCAAATGAAGTGACGAGAACAAGATTAGAGAAAAGATGGGTTATACGGACTATTATACGGTCCGTATAATGTTATACGGTCCGTATAATGGTCTGCAGAATCGGCACAGTGAAGGTCCCTCACTGATGGGATTATACGGTCACTTATACGGACCTTATAAAATTATACGGACCGTATAATGTGTCGTATAATGGTCACAGAATCGAGATAATGATGAGGTGATTTCACGGTCATTTATACGGACCGTATAAGTTTATACGGACTGTATAAGTTTATACGGACCGTATAAGTGTCCGTATATTTTCCCGACGGATCAGATTTTAAGTTATTAAAAAGGGGACCCAAGTTCATTAATTTCATTTCCCATCTTCTTATTTCCTCTCCACAACTCAAGAACCCTCTAGAATTCTCTCCACTCTTCATCCACAAGAACTCAAGAGAAATTAATGATCAACTTCATCAAACCAACAAAACCAAGTGTATGAAACACATTAAAGTTCATCCAAGCCAAGAAATTTCAATGGAGGTGAACTAGGGTTTTGGTGCAAGAAGGGTATTTCCACTCAAGACTTATTCCTACACTATCTAAGGTAAATTTTATGGTATTTTCATGTTGTTTAAGGTATTGAGAGTTGAAACACTTGGATTGTGGAAGAATATGGAAAATGGGTCATGAATGTGGGAATAGTGTCATTTTTGAATAAAAGCTTGGATTGAGTCATGATTATTGATATGTTGTGATTCTAAATAGGCTATGAATGACATTTAGAACATGGAATGAGCATTATACGTGAGAGAACGTAATAGTGAATTATAACCATGATTATGGGGAAATTGAAGTGAAATTGAGAAAGGTGGATAATGTAAATGAATGATGATTGTTGCTTATAGTATTGTGAATGTTATTATGATGTTTGGGGGTTGATATGGAATAGGGGGAGAAGTTGTATAAACAAAGGAAATGCTGCCCAATTTTCTCTAGCTTTAGTAAGCAGTTCTTATAATCATTTAACTAATGTTAATGCGAATTCTCTTGAAGGTAGAAACGTGGCCATTGAAGGAGAACGAGCAAGCGATAGAATAGTTAAACGAGAAAGGTATGTGAGGCTAGTCCTTTCTTTCCAGGCATGAGTCTTATGGCATGATTTTCCCTCCTTCTCCTTGAATTTCCTACACTTCGAAAAACTAAGAGTCTATGTTCATGAATAGCCATATGAGATATGAGATACATTATGAGCACGATAATGATGATGATGAGCTTAAGTTTAAAGATTCTAGAGTTCATGATATGACGTTCCTACAAAGTTAATGATGTTAACTATGATCCATTGATGTTGCTTATTATATACACTCACCTTATATGCTAATTCCTTCAAGGTGAGGCAGAATGCTTATGAATGTTCCATAATGAAATCGGGGGTTCACGACCTTATGTCACCCCGATAAAGTATAGTTGTCCTTAAGTTTCTATGCATGCATTATGATGAGTATATGATGATGATATTACACCGTGCCTATATGGCCGGGCAGACACCGCTAAGGCGGGCAGCGTATACACCATGCCTAGATGGCATGGGCAGACACCACTAGTGGGCGGCATGAAATGGTACCCCGGACGCGGGAGGCCTGGACGCAGGCTAATGATTATCACACCGTACCTATATGGTCAGGCAGCTTATACATATACTAGTTATGTGAGGCCCGTGCTAAGCCCGGGCCCAAACTCAAGATATAAAAGCAGATATTTTAACTAAAGAAATATAATTTGTGTTAGTACAAGTGTACAACAACAACAACAACAACCATATATACATTGTAGTCCCACAAGGTAGTAGTTATATAAAAGCAAAATTTTCATTCCACTCCTTTAATATTTTAACTTCCATTTTGATGAAATTATTTAATTCAAATCAAATTTGGAACCAGATTTGACATTATAACTTATGTATCCTAATTTTACTCAAGTTATTTAGTTCTAAATAAATAATCTATACATAGTTAATGAACTTTTAAGACAAATACATAATTTAACTTGTGCGACGGATGGAGGCTCCTCTCTTAATTAGGGATTAGGGGTTCGAACATGGATATGGAAAAAAATCTTTGGAGGAAGCGCTCCCCCGAATAGGCGCGATGCGGTGCGAAATTATCTGGATTAATTGGGCTCAAATGCGGATATCGAGCACCAATCGTAAAATCAAAGAACGTGAAAAATGAGGTAGGAGGTTCGATAGCTTTTGAAAAGTAGACTTTAAAAACAAAAACAAAAAAATTGACATAAATAAATAAGATTAGGACCTAAAAGTAATTAATTAAAAAGTTTTTAAAAAATTTGAAAATTATTGTAAGGACTACAAAAGTAGACTTTAAAAACAAAAAACAAAAAAATTGACTTAAATAAATAAAATTAGGACATAAAAGTAATTAATGAAAAAGTTTTTAAAAATTTGGGAAATTAATGTGAGGACTACAAAAGTCCTCACATTCCCTATATATAAATAAATAAGATTAGGACCTAAAAGTAATTAATTAAAAAGCTATAAAAAAATTTGAAAATTATTGTAAGGACTACAAAAGTCCCCAGGCTCGATAGCTTTTGAAAAGTAGACTTTAAAAACAAAAAACAAAAAAATTGACTTAAATAAATAAAATTAAGACATAAAAGTAATTAATGAAAAAGTTTTTAAAAATTTGGGAAATTAATGTGAGGACTACAAAAGTCCTCACATTCCCTCTTATATATAATAGTAATGCATACATGATGTGATGATGATTATGAAGTAAGCCAGCATGCATTATTTCTTTTATAATTGACAGTTAGTTACAGGTTGCTCCTTATTTGATGCTCCCTTATTCCATTGACGTATTATTACTGTTTATGCCTTACATACTCAGTACAATATCGTACTGACACCCGTTTTCTTTGGACGCTGTGTTCATGCCCACAGGTAGACAGGGAGGTGATCCAGATTCGTAGGAGCTATTAGTTGACTTGAGAGCACTCCATTGTCTCAGAGGTGCCATTGATTATTCTTTTGTGTATATATATGTTTTGGGCGTGACGGGTCCGTCCGTCCTATATCTAGCACTCTAGTAGAGGCTCGTAAATGCGTATGTGTGGGTAGTATGGTCTCACGCGTTTCATCGTATATATATTTTTTGATAGCGGAGAGAACGTATATAAGGTAAATATGTTTCAAATGAAAATAGTTTTTCTTTGATTATGAGCATAAGAAATATGAATGAACGCGGGATGAGTAATAGAATGAGTGATCTTTCGGTGGTTAGCGCAGTGCCGTCATGGCATTCAAGTCGGGTCGTGACAATAGAAGTCGGTTAGAGGATTATATATATGCATTGTATAGCTTGAGACTCATACAGTTGAATGAATACAGAGGATATTTTTTCTCTCTTCCTCTCAATTCTGTTATTGCATTCAATCTCAATCCATTTCCATTGTTTGAACACCAATAATTTAACACCGACAATTTGATGTGTGTGAAAGAAAGAGATGCACGAAAACCACGTTTTGAGTGAATTCACATGATTGATGTGCCAACAACGTAATGTTAAACCTGGTGGGATTATTCATGAAAGAACATTTTATAGGAGTAATACTTTATTTTTGTCTCTCTATTTTTTTTTTTCTTTTCTGGAAGGAAGTTCATCAATGATTAAATTGTAACTTATTAGTTGGATTAATTTAATGGATGCTAATCAAATTAAGGATTTATTGTGGCGAAATATGAAATCTAAATTTTTGTAACAGGGGAAATACATCACTATTTTTATATTTCACATTAAATGAAATTCACTTGAAATTCATCAGCTTGGTGCCGGAAATTACAAATGAGAGTATTGCTGAAACTTCCTAGAAGATAGGAAATGATCTTGCATTAATATAATTGTTTCAAAAATGATATTTTACACAATAGTATTTTATAGAAATTGAATTCCCAAACACTCTTTTTTTCTCTTTAAGTACTCATTCGAATTTCGAAACCTCAATTTGTTTCATGGGCTTCTTTTAAATTTTTTACCTAGAACTCAAAACTCGATATATACTGTAAAAATTTATTTTTTCTTACTTGTAAAATTTCTTGCATTAGAATTCTATCTTGAGTAGTCAATTGTGATAAGTTACAATAATTAATAATTTAAAAAAATTAAAAGGCGTTTAAAAATTAACAATAAAACATTAGCAGTAGTATAATGACTTTTTCGGAAGTGACAAAAAATTAAGAAATTAGTGGGAAAGTTCTAGTCTTGTCCATCCCTGAACTGCCCACGTGTTGATAATTAGTCGTGCACCCCACCCTAACCGCCAGCTTATAAGCAACCGTGCTATTTAGCAGTAATTCTAAAAATTAATGACGTTGTAAAAAATTTAGCTAAAATGTTCAAGATTTAATACTCTCTCCGTTCATTTTTACTTGTCCAGTTTAGAAATCAAGAGATAATTTACTATATCACATAAATTTGAACGGAGGGAGTATTGGGTTGGCAAGTTGAAGAAATTCTTAATGGCTACACAATTTTTAAATTATGTTTTATTGATTTCAATCATTAGGTTATTTAGCAATAATTAAGAATGATATAGTAAAATTATCATTTTATTTTTGGCTCCTTAATGACAAGCAAAAATGTTACGGAGAGGAGTATATATCAATTAACAATTTTTAACGTATATATTTAATAAAACATCCCATATGCATAATATAATTCACCAACGAAGGGCATAGACTAACAATCAAGTCTATGTGGCTCCACTACAGCTAGAAGAGGCAGAAATGAATGGAATACTTTGAAATTATGCATGGGTGGATAAAATTAGGTGATATATACATATTCTAGTAATTCTAATTTCAAAGCTTAAGGTTAAATTATTTGAGTTGATGTAAATGTAAAATTTGATACGGGTCCCTGATCCATTTTTCTTGGCCTGTTTAGTCGTTTTCTACTTTGATAATACATACACGTATGAATACCAATCTTTGAATTAGAAAGTCTATAAAAACTTAAAGCAAAGGTGACTACGTAAGTAAGAAACCAAAATTCCAAAAAAAGCAAATCCCTCTGCTCACCTAACTGCTAAAAAAGAGTATGTAATATTTATTTAATATTCGATTCTTCTAAACCTAGAATTTGCCTTGAAATTTGGAGCTTAAAGAAGTACTCGATTAGTTTAATCCATTCTTGTTTCTTGATTTTGAAATATATATTCAGCTTCAGAGTCTAATAATCTCAAGAAATATGAGCACTTTGACAACTTCTTTGCTTCCATTGAAGCTCACCAGTGAAAAAGAAAGCTCTCCATTTGTTTACAGAAGTAGAAGAAGATGGTCCAAAAAGAGTCAATCTATTGTTCCTGTAATATTTCTTTCTTCTCTCTTTTGCATTTCAATTTTAATATTCACATTTTGTTCTCGTCCACATAAATTCAGAATTTAGAGTCTGTGAATTATATCAAATTTATATCACACCCCTTTGGAGTACGACCCTTTCCCGGATTCTGCTAATGTTGGATGCTTTGTTTACTGGGCTGCCTTTTTTTGAATTTTGTCGAGCCTTATTTGGACATGAATGATGCATGTGTTTAATAGTTCTTTGGATTGATCAATGTGATTGATGATCTCAGGTGGCAAGGTTATTTGGACCATCTATTTTTGAAGCATCAAAGTTGAAGGTTCTTTTCTTAGGTGTTGATGAGAAAAAGCATCCAGGAAAGCTTCCAAGAAGATACACACTTACACATAGTGATATTACCTGCGATCTCACTCTTGCCGTTTCTCAGACCATCAATAATTCTCAGGTAATTTCCCTTCATTACTGTGATCCTGCTTAGAAGCGGATTCGGGGTTTAAAGCTTATGTATTCCTAAAGCAACCTCAAGTTAATATACAATAATAACTGAGATTACAGTAAAATCTTTATAGATATTTAATGAATATTTTAATTACATAGTTACAAAATCTGGGCAAGAGCTAATGGGTTCACGTGAATCACATATTACACTGTAGACCCCTGATCCTGCTTCATCTTCATGTATTTTCATAAATAAATTAAAGAATATAGTTCCCTTTCAATCCTAGCCTGTTCACCTTTTAAGCAGAACAGAGGAAAACAGGGCAAGATTCACTTCTTAGCAGTTTCAACGATATTGTTTTTATTATTGGAATAGCTTCAGTGAAGGGGGTTGGTGCAACATAAAGTTGTTTCTCTGTGATTTATGGGTCACGGGTGGTGGGTGATTTACAAGAACGGCCTTGAAAGTGGGTGGTCAGGTAAAAAATGTTGCCCATGGGAAAAACTTTTTAAACTTGAAGTTTTGCCCCATGGAGCAAGTGGGATAAAAATTCAAGACCACCCATTTTCAGGATCATTGGTTGTAATTTCCCGCTGGTTTGAGCCATGAGATCAACCACTGATGTTTGCGTCAGGGTTGGTTGACTACGTCACATTTCTCTGATTTCACGAACCCTCCGTAACCGTGGAATGCTTCGTGCTCTTAATTGAAATAACTTTAGTGTAAATTTGGGGGCTGTTTCCTTCTTTTTTTTATGCATAATTTGCACTTCTGATTGGTTTCAAATTCAGTTAAGTCGATTGCTGAACCTGACTTTACTTTGGGTCATTTGTTTATCTCTAGCATAAGATGTTAGAAGTACTTAATTCTATTCATGACTGATATTTTTTTTCTTGTTAGTATTCAATTGAAATTCTATGAGAAATTAAGGAATTTGGATGTTTGATGTGCAGTTAGAAGGATGGTATAATAGATTGCAAAGGGATGAAGTGGTTGCAGAATGGAAGAAAGTTAAAGGGAAGATGTCCCTTCATGTTCATTGTCACATTAGTGGAGGCCATTTCTTGTTAGACTTTGTTGCTAGGCTCAGATACTATATTTTCTGCAAGGAACTTCCTGTGGTAAGTTTTAAATATAGTGATCTCTCTCTTTTTGTGGTATCAAGGGTTTGAGTTCCCCATTTTTTGTCTTAATTAGTAGGTCGGTAGCAACTTAAGGAAACTTTGATAAAAAATAAAATACATAGGGAGCAGTCTTTTGTTGCGGCATGCTCCTTAGATTTACGAATTCGCAGGGCCTCAACCCTCATGCCCTACTTAGTTCACTGACAATGACAATGACAAATGCTTGGGAAACTAAGTGGGACTTTTTTCACTCTATTTGAATAACTCATTCTCATTATCTTCAATAATTTAAGTAGCCAAATCTATTCCGTAGTAGTGTTGACAAACAAGAAAGAGCCGGCTAAAAAACCTGGATCTTTTGTTTTCTTGTATAATCTATTATATCATAATGTAAAATAAAAAGAATATTGTTATAATATAAGCCAGCTTGACAAGCAACCCTTCCTCTTGATCTGAGGTGCGAAGAGAAAGATTTCATTTTTATGATTTTATAACACCAAGTTAAGTTAACTGCCACTAAAAAGTCTGATATGATAACTTAAAAACAAAATAATTATCTACAATATCTAGTTAAGTTGCACTAATAGTGTAAAATACATTATACTATCAGTATATATAACTTATATCTTTTTATTTAATATGAATCAGGTATTGAAGGCATTTGTTCATGGAGATGGGAATTTGCTTAAGAACTACCCAGAGTTGCAAGATGCTTTAGTTTGGGTTTATTTCCACTCAAATATTTCAGAATTTAACAAAGTGGATTGCTGGGGTCCACTCAAAGAAGCATCCTCACTCTCTTCTACTACTACTACTACCACCACTACTACTTCATCTAGTAAATTAGGTGAAATCCAAATGGCTAATACAACAACTACAAGTAATTACAGCTTGGATTTACCACAGCCATGTAAAGGTTCTTGCACATGTTGCTTCCCCTCAATGAGCTTGATATCCTGGTCCTCTTCATCTTCTCATCTCTCTAGGCCTAAATTAGAGCAATAAACCTAAAGATATGATTCTATATTGGTCTATAAACTTTACTAGATTGATGTATTTTATTGTCATTGTAGGACTGGTAAAAAGGATGGTAGTAATTCTTTATTCTATATGTAAATAATTCAAGTGCCCTGGGTTAAGAACAAAAATACCCATGTGGGAATAAAGACGGTAGATACATTTTCTTCTTCTTGTTTTTTTTCTTTTTCTTTTTTTATTTATATAAATATATTGGAGAAATTCCATGTGGGCTCTGACCCGAATCCAGTTGGCACACATGTTTGGGACCCGGAGCAATATAGATTTGCCCCCTTTACACCTCCCAACTTAAATACAAGCTTTGTCCCCCGAACCATGATTACATCAACAATAATATACTCAGTGTGACTCCACAAGTGGTGTCTGGTGGGTGGAATGTACACAGACCTTACCCTACCTTTGTAGGGTAGAGAAGTTGTTTCCAATAGACTATCAACTATAGGATTCGGACCATGATTGTATCACTTTTTTTTTTCTTTTTTTTTCCAACACCTGTGAAAAAAAGCACAGCAGCTCAGTTGCCTTCCATTATCATTGATTATTTGCTTTCATTTCCTTCCTTTCACATCTATTTAATGCTATACTCTTATAGCTTGTTCAGTATTCAGTTTGTAGCAATGAATCAGAAGGGAGAAAACAAACAAGAAAAACCTTATTTACAAGAGATCACAAGTTTGCGTAAAATTGGATGTTCACAAAAGAACTCCCTTCCCCCCCCCCCCCCCCCCACGCTCCTTATATATTACACAACGCCCCGAGAGATGTTAATGAGAAATAAATAACATCTCTAACTGTACACTTTGATCTATTCACAAAATAATCACTAATACATAATATTGAGATGCACATTAAGCTTTACAGCTTCCTACAACTCTTTCCCGTTACAAGTATCTCTCATCAATCGATCAAAACGCTCCTCTTCATTGCTTGTGCTTCATGATAAACAACTTTCATGGGTACTCAAAAATAATTACAACGGAGTCACCTAATATGTGTTCTGCCGAGAGAAGATGCCCCAATTTCAGACTCGGTGTTCTGCAAAGCCAATTTCATTCACATGTGAGATGTCTTTGCATTTTGTAAAACCATAAATATGAAGGTACCATATAAGATAGAAAGTTAATATTGGTTTACATATGCTTTACCTGAGATCTAGGAGAAGGGAATACATTCCAGAACCGAAGTGTTTCATCTCCTGCTCCAGTCACAATCGTCTGCAAAGAGGATAATGCCAGTTAGAAACATCAAAGCAGAGAAAATAAAGCTGCTGCTGCTGCGGTAACTAAGTGATAATAGGATGAAATAGATGCGATTAACTAGTTTTGCTCAGCTACCTGTCCATCTGGAGATATGGCCAGATATAAGACTCTATATGTATGCCCCGTCAGAGTAGCTATCTGCAATAATAGAGAAAAAAACATATAATGAAAACTAGTACAATATGGTATGTCTAACAAATAATGTCTGTTCATATAATGTTTTTCCTGCAGAGAAACATTTCAAAAACTTAGGTGAAATACCTTGGACATTGTAGGATACCTCCAAAGTATTATTTGGTTTTGCGAGTAACCATGAGTGCTGACTAATTCATTCGCGTTCTTCGACCACACAAGATTGCAAACCTGCCACAGTACCGGATGAGTTAGTACATATGAGTGGTGGAGTAAACTTGCCAAAACTAGTTCAAACATATATATCCCAATGAAAATTATGTTCTTTGAGCTCCTTCGGCCTATATCCCCAAGCTATTGGGGTACTTGTATTTCCTGGAGTTATAGGTCTTAAGAATCTGGATGCTGGTTTCTGTTTCCCACTGTGCCTTTCATCCTAGCTCTTCCCCTATGAAGCACCTAAATTGGCATAACTTTTCTAGGTACATAAACCATTAGGCATACCTTGTCTTTTTGCGTGTGAGGCCGCTAGTTCAATTCCCAGCCGAAGGTATACAAATGGGGGAAGTCTTACTTTTAATTCCTTAATTTGTGAATGAAACCACTTTTTGCTGTTTTTATTTTCTCTAACAGCAGTTCCTAGGTTCTCAGAATTTATCTGGAAGGCTTCAAAAAGGTAATAAGAAAGTTCCCAATTCTTCTACTGAACCTAGTGCCAATTCTTCTACTGAACCTAGTGAGCTTGCGAATCTTTTGATTAGCTCTATTTTGGCTTAAATCATCGACGGCCCCTTCAGTATATATCGCCTACGACTACAAACGATTCTGGCAAGGCGGGTGAGTTTTTTTTAACCGCCTACCTAAAAATTTGAAATCCCTTAATAATTAAGTATTTTCATCAACTAGAGTCAAGCTATTAAGTATTCTTTTCAAATTTAACTAGAGTCAGTAAGTGTGGATGCATGAAAATGTACTTTGGAATTTTCTCATCCATAAAATCCTTCAGGAGATGAGGCAAAAAAAAAAAAAAAAAACCAATCCTTCAGGAGTTAATAATGACCTAACAAATGCAAAAAATAGCCTTGATGACATAACTAATGCATTTCTGGTGAAGTATATAACTCCAAATTAATCTACTATTTGTTGATACTATAAAATGTTATGGGAGGAACTAAATGTCAGAGTTAGCCATGCCTAAATGTAATGACATAGGCCACTACAGTAATCTTTAATTTGAATCGAATCCTTATAAGTAATTTGAAGGCAAAAAGGAAGTAGATAAATGAGCAAAAGAGTGTTTCAAGCATCAATTTCTTTTTCCAAGAAACTTAGTTGTCAAAAAATCAACTTGGACACCTCAACCCAACCCTATACTTATTAGACACTTCAATATTAACAAATGCCTACCTATTAAACATTTGTCTGACAATTAGTCAAAAACTAAAGTGTGTGTAAAACACACGCGGATGATGTGGCAAAATAACGAATTATATAAAGACATGTGGCACTTTAGCCCAAAATAATATTTTTGAGTATAAAAAAAGAAAAATTATGTTTTGATCTATTTAACTAATCCCCCCACCCCCAAAAAAAAAAAAAAATCTCCTCCTTTCCCCTGAAACCACCCATTCACAGTGAATGATTCACCCGCCGTCGACCCCACCATCCACTTTCCTCCTTGCCACCATGGCCACTACCTCCTGCACTTACAGTACACAAACACAGCCATAAACAACCACCAGCGGCCAGCAGAAACTAGCCATCACGCACAGCCTTTCATCGGCCATGACAAAACCACCAGCAGCCTTCTTCCATAACCACCAGTCCTCACCTTCTTCTTCTCAGGAAAAAAAAAAAAAAATTCTCTCTGGATAACAATACTTGGATGAACTCAACTCAAGTTGGAAAACAAATCCAAAACCTAATCCACAGAAAACCCAATATTGATAATCTCATGGTGTGCTTCACTTTCCTAAGAACTATGTTCCTCAGTTTTCTTTGTAGGCAGTAAGCGTTTATTGAATTTTTAGAAAGGGAAATGTTGCCAGAAATTGGAAAAAGAAAATCGAGCTATGGGTAATTCATATTGTTCAATATCAACACCCATAGAAAGATAATTTAGAGGGGACAAGATACCAGCAATTGCTAAAACTCCAATCGGCGCCACCTTTTTTTTCATTTCGGCGGCCGTCCGAGCAAAATCAGTTGATTTTATTGGGGTCTGGGTGGGGGTTGTGGTGAGGGTGTGAGGTGTAGGGTAGGTGGCTCTTGGGTGGGTGTGGTACTGGATGAGTGTGTCAAAGATTTTTTTTTTTTTTTTTTTAAAAAGAAAGAAGAAAAAAAGGAATATTTTGGAAAAAAAATGAAAAAAGTTGTTATAACACTGATTTCACGCACTCAACAGCAAATGAATTTCACTTGCTGTGCCACGTCTGGAAGAGGTGTTTAATAGATACATATTTTTTAAGATGAAGTGTCTAATAGGTATAAAAGGCTGGATTGAGGTGTCAAAGTGAATTTTGTCGATAACTTTAAGGAGCCATCGATGACTTAAGCCTTTTAATTTGGCTCGCTTATCTTTCCTTGGTTCTTTCCCTACTTCATGAAGTGAATTTACTTTTAAGGACCTCCTTCACAATGAGATGCTCCACACACACACCCCCCCCCCCCTCCTCTCCTTTCTTTTCTTTCTTTTTCCCTCTCCCTATCCCATATTCTTTTGCCCTCCCTTGTCTGGTTCATATTCAAGGATTTCTGAAGTTTCAGCAACTCTACCAATTCTTAGTTGTTTGGGAACTTTAACGCAATCAATGGAACAGGTGTGTAACTGGAAAAAAACACTTGATATTGTCTTCCAGGGCTTTGAAAATCCCTCAGGTTCTGATGAAACTGCTTATGCAATTCTGATGTGTAATTTTCTTTAATGTTATACCTGTAGAGGGTCTATACTATCAATAACACAACTAAAGTGCTGTTTGTCTTGTGCAGAAATAAAATAGATTCGTGGAGAAGGCCGTAGAGCAAGGAAATTATCAACAAATAAACAGGAAGAGGATATGTGGGGTGGGCTAAAGAGGAAAGTTCAGACAGGCAGAAATATAGAAGAGGTATTTGATATGTATAATAATAGGGAAATACCTGACTGCCAGTGTCCATGCAGCTGAGGTGTGTATTAGTTGTTGTGTTCCAGAATCGAATGCACCGATCAGCTGTGCCACCACCAGAAGCTAGAAGCCCATGAACATGGGGGGACCATGCAATCGCTTTTACAGCAGCCGTATGCTCACAGTACTTCAATACAGGTTGTGTTGAATGGTTGTTCCATACGAATAACTGGTCATCAAAATTCATATGAGAAACTGTTAACCAAGAGCCTAAGAGAGCAAAATATTATTATCTTGCAAGTATCTAATTAACCACATACTCTGTTATCATTTCCACCAGAAGCTAATTCACGGCTATCATAAGACCATTTGAGCCCAGAGACCTGAAAAGAAGTAGTTGGTATTAAGATGCAAGCAAAAGTAAACCAAAAGATCTGATTAAAAAGAGTTAAAATGATGAGAAGCAAGAAGGAAGTCTAACCTCTGACTTGTGACCACTTAGCTTACTGACATAATCTTCTTGAGCTCGTATATCACGCTGAAGAATACTCCTGTCCCGGCTTCCTGAAGACAACTGGGAGGAGCTCCAAGCCAGCGCACCAACTCTTTGACGATGCCCTTCCATTGTTCTTATCCTCTTACTTTGTGAGGCATCCCATAACTGTGCCAAATGAGATTTAAACACCAGTTAACCAGATAAACAATTGTATTCTTCATCCCAGAGAGAGGATCTAAATAAATTTTCATGTCCAAATAGAAAACTGAGTCCCATGCAATAGATTGCACATGAATAAAGGAAAACAAAGATCAAATTTATTCCAACAACAGAGCTAATGTTAGCTTTAGGACGCCCAAATTCAAGGGATAGAGGAGAGAATGAAAAGAAACAACTGTAAGCTTTTTGGCTATAAAGTTATTCCTTCACAAGCTTTAAATCTCATGTCTTGCTTAAGAAAAATATGGAACAACAACTGTGATAACAAGCCCATGCATTCAAATAATTCTTTCCATGGAATTTATCTTCAGTCGTAAAGTTCTTTTGTAGTAGACTTCATTCATAATATACCACAATATGACAACTTCACAATGAATGTATGGAAAAGTTTTTCTTTTATATCCAAAGAACAAACTAAATATGCAAATTCCAACTAATGCAACGCGACAGCCTCAGCAAGTTCTTCAAGTTTTATGCTACTTTATTTCATTGGAAAGAATTAGCTTACAGAATTAACATATAGAGAGAAGATCGAGATAAAAATGCAGTTTAGTGGGATTGAGGTATTTTATGGATATAACAGTACACCAAAGGTAGGACAAGCAGTTTTCTTTTGAGAGGGACTATTTTTCTTTTTTTTTTTTTTTAAATAAGGTTTTGAGAGAGCCTACGTTGTCTACCATGTTTGAAAGAGATTATGTTTTTGACTCAAGGATGTGTACTACTGGATTAATCCGCAGAAAAAATCTAAAATTGTTCGAGAATATGTGATTGGATCGTGTTAACAATGTTTTTTCGTATAAGAACAGGAAACAAGATGAACAAAATAAGCATACCACACCTGAACTTTCCCATTACTTGTTCCAATAGCAAGATGTGTACCTCGCTGTGCCCACCCGACTGAACTAACATCACCATCAATGCCCAAGTCGCACAACTGCACTACCTGCTATGCATTCAACAGAATTAAATTATGTTTATCAGCCAGATAGATACATTAGTCAAGCAAAAATTACATAAATATCTCCATCAAAGAAAACATAACGAAGCTGAAAGACTCACCTTGCTACTAGATGCATGCCATAGATATACACAGCTCCCCAGTCCCACGGCTAACACATTCTGCGAAGACCAGTCCACAAGGTTTAGATAAAAATCGTCTTGCAACGCAGGTGCATCCAGTACCTAGCAAGAACCATTCAAGCACCAACATAAGCCTTCTCATCTGGCAATAAAAATTCACCTTGAAGCAAGAAAAATAAAAAATACAAAAAAACTAAAAAGGGAACCTCACAAGATAAGAACTTTATAGAACCCTAAACAGAGAATAATCAAGATCCAAAAAAACAAGAAAAAGGAAAGAGGGTGGTGATTTAGGTGGCTGCTGAGGGAATTAACATCTAATAAACGTCATTCCTACTCTACGTCCCACAAGTAGGGGTGCCGGTCTGCCGGATAAGCTTTTCCACCGTCACAACGAACTGACACTAAGGGGTCATTTGGTAGGGTGTATTAGGTAGTAGAATAATGCTGGATTAAAAATTAAGTACAATGTTTGGGTGCAAATTTAAGCCTAGTACAACTAACACCAATATTACTTATACACTGTATTCAGTACTATTCTTATACATAGTAAACCATGGCATTAATAATACCAGTACTATTCTTATACACCCTATTCAGTACTATTCTTGATAATGCAATGCATGTAACTTTTAATACAACAAACCAAACAGTCAATATGAAATAATGCCTCCCAGCATAACTACTCTCAACATTACTAATTCCAGCATAACTTGTCTTTGAACCAAACGACCCTTAAGTGTTGTAGCTGAAATCCGAACTTAAGATGACCACATTATTACTTCTTACATTAACCACTTCATTATGCCCACAAAAATCCTACTACAATAATAATTATCATAAAAAAACTCAATTTTTGCACCTTATAAGGTGATCTTGGAACTTTCCTGGGAATCTTAACAGGGCTAGGACTAACAACACCACGCAGCTGATCATCATCAACCCCAAAAGGCGACAACGAATGCAAAGGCTGATACTTACACCCTATTCATGAACCTTATTCAGTACTATTTTATAATTATGCAATGCATGTTATATTTAATACATCAAACCAAACAGTTGATAACCGACAATGCCAGCATAACTAATCCCATCACTATTTGTCTTCGAACCAAACGACCCTTAAGTGTTGTAGCTGAAATCCAAACTTAAGATGCCCAAATTAACACTCCTTATCTTAACCACTTCACTATCCACACAAAAATCCTACTACTAATAATCATCATAAAGAAAACTCAACTTCTTTTTACCTGTACTATATTTATACTGATACACCCTATTCAGTACTGTTCTTGATAATGCAATGTTCTTGATAATGCAATGCATGCTATTTTTAATACAACAAGTCGATGATAAATAATGCCAGCATAACTTGTCTTTTAACCAAACGACCCCTAAGTGTTGTAGCTGAAATCCGAACTGAACATCCCCATATTATTACTCCTTATATTAACCACTTCACTATCCCCACAAAAAATCCAACCAATAATCATCATAACATAAAAAACTCAATTTTTTTTTACCTTATAAGGTGATCTTGGAACTTTCCTGGGAATCTTAACAGGTCTAGGACTAACAACACCACACAGCTGATCATCATCATCAACCCCAACAGGCAATAAAGAATGCAAAGGCTAATACTTATACACCCTATTTGGCTATTCATACACCTTAATTCAGTACTATTTTATAAATTAGGCAATGCATGTTATTTTTAATACAACAAACCAAACAGTCGATAATAAACAATCCCATCACTATTTTTCTTCGAACCAAATGACATCTAGCAGAAATCCAAACTTAACATGCCCATATTATTACTCCTTATATTAATCACTTTTGTCATCAGAAAAATTCAGTTTTTTCTTACCTTATAAGGTGATCTTGGAACTTTCCTTTTTTTGGGAGGCTTAAAAGGGCTAAGACTAACACCAGATAGCTGATCATCAAACCCGAAAGGCGATAAAGAATGCAAAGGCTGATTCGTCTCCGTTTTATACCGAAAAATATTGCAATTGGGTCTCTTCAAACCCCTCCCATTTACACCAACAGCATTCTTTTCAGGTGTCACAGGTGGCCCGCAATAATCAGGCCCATAATCAGGCCCGAATAAGGCAGAACGAAGAAGAGAAGTATACACATTGGTAGAATTAGAAGAATCTTGTTTAGTTGAAGAATCTTGTTTGGTTGATGAAGAATGTGGGGTTAATGGTAAGTTGAAAAGAGCGAAATTAGATGAAGATCTACTTGGGATGAAACGATCACTGTAAATTGAACGAGATGGGGAAGGGTGGTACGAATTTAAACCTGGGATTAAATTATTATTAGACTTTAATGGAGTCTTGGGATTAGGGGGTGATTGAGGGTGCATGGAACTTGAGCTAGGGGTTTCCATAGAGGATTGATTTTAAGGGATCTTGAAAACCCTAAGGATGAACAAGAAGGTGAAGAGGGGATTCTTGAATATTTGTTTTTGTTTAGAGGGAAATGATATATATTTTTTCCCGGGAGAAATAGTAACAGTACTTGGGTTTTGCGGGAAATTTTTATGGGTCCCATATAAAGAGTTTTTTATTTAATAAGCACTGTCTTTTATTTCCTTTTGTTAATTGTTATACGAGTGGCTTTTTGTAGTTTCATTGTTTCCTAATTGTGAACCTATTTTAAAGGCAACAACACAACACAACACAGCGTGTGATTTCCTTTCCTTGCCCCAAGCGTCGAGCCGCGCTCAACCGAGCTTTTATAATATCAAGCTTGAGTTCAATCGAGCTTTGCCGAAGTATAGCCGAGTTGACCCCAACGACTCTTTAAGGTTTAGTTCTATACAGTGCTACACTGTTAGAAAAATTAAATTTTGATAAATTAGTTAATTACAAAAAATAAGCATTACTATTTTAAATTGGCAACTGGAGTCAAGTATGATTGAATTATTTACATAATTAATCTCAATTAGAACTCAAATTCAAAGAACGCTAACTTGATATGGTACATGAGCTGGAGTATTCCATAGAGGATCACTTTGGGGAATGTTGAAAACCCTAGAATGTGGAAGAAGAAGATGAAGAGGGGATCTTAAGAGTGGAAATATTATTTTGAGGGAATAATTTTTTTGCCGGGAGAAATAATAACAGAATTTAAGGCTTTGCGGGAAATTTTGTGAGTCCGATATAAAGAGTTTTGTTTTAGAAGCACCGTCTTATATATTTTCACTTTGTTGTTAATTTTTCTTTTCCTAATTGTGAAACAATTCACAGGTAACAACAACATAATACATCGAGTGCTTTCCTATTAGGAAAGTTACAAAATTTTATTTTATTTCTACCTAATTGATTGAAATTCTCTTTGTTTCAATTTATGTGACACTTTTTATTTGTCGAGATTTAAACTATTTAAATTTTGAACTATTTTAGAATGTATTTTTAAATCATATTGACATGACAAGGATTGTAACTTATAAGTATTTTTCATATAATTTTTGAATAATTAAATTCTAATTTTTAAAATATTGAGTTAATCTGTCCAATTTAGCTTTAAAGTCTCGTAAAATGAAAAGTGACACATAAATTAAGACGGAGGGAGTATATCTTTTTAGCCAATAAATCCTGGTTTTTTCCTCCTAAATTTTTCCAAAAAAGTTCTTGTCCAATTAGCATTATGTTTATGCAAAAAATTAGAGATAACTAAATGTCTTGATTAGATTAATTACCACAAGAAAAAAGAAACTAATTGTGAGTGAAGTCAAAATTTATAACAACATACTGATTTCATTCAAGATCTTAGAGGGAATAAACAATAAGGTACATTGTATTGTACTTGTGGAGAAAAATTAAATTCAATTAACTCAACTTATAAAACTTTAAATTAGAAAATTACAACAAAAAAAGAAAATCAATTTGAACAGAAAAGGCGATTAATCAAGTCCAGCAAGGGGAATAAATTTTTCCCGGTAGAAATAGTAACAGAACTTGGATTTTGCGGGAAATTTTGTGGGTCCCATATAAAGAGTTTAATTTTGTAAGCACCGTCTCGTATTCTTTCCCTTTGTTAATTATTACGAGTGAATTTTGTAGTTTTGTTTGTTCCCAATTGTGAACCAATTCAAAGGTAACAAACAACATGGTAAAACGTGTGCTTTCCTATTAGGAAAGTAACCGACTTTTATTTTTACCTAATAAATTGATATGTCCTCTATACTAATTTACGTGACAATTTTCGTTTTTTAGGATTCAAAATATGTAAACTTCGACATATATTTTAAAATGTATTTTTTCAATCATATTGACATGAGACAGATTGTAACTTATAAGTATTTTTCATATAGTTTTTTAATATCTAAATTTTAATTTTAAAATGCTGAGTTAATCTAGTCCAATTTAGCTTCAAAGATTATTCAAATTAACTCTCATGAAACAAAAAGTACCACATAAATTGAAACGGACGAAGTCTATTTTTTAAGCCAATAAATCCTGTTTTTTTCCTCCTAAAATTTTCCAAAAATGTTCTTGTCAAATTAGCAGTATATTTTTGCAAACAATAGAGGTAATTAAAGGTCTTGATTAGATTAATGATCTCGAGTACCATATGAAAAAAGGAGCTAATTGTGAATGAATTGAAAATTGAAAATTGATAACAACACATTTCCTTCAAGATCTTAGAGGGGATAAGGTACGTACATTGTGGAAATAATTTCAACTTATAAGACTTTGGAAGAATTAAAAACTATAAAAACGAAACAGTTCAGTTTGGACAACAAAGGATGATTAATCAAGACTGATAACGAATTCTTCAACAAGCCTTACTAGGAGCTCTAGGAACTCTAAGTAATTGTCTGAAGATTTTGTTACACTTACGTATTATTAGTGTCAATATTAGAAGGGTATCTTCTATAATTTCGCACGTGAAGGGTTATTTCTTGATTTCTTCTTGTCATTAATAACTTATTTATATTTTAGATAATCCTAGGTAGAAACACCACTATGACGAATTGATTCTGCAAGGCCCCTAGTTTAAGGGTTGAAAAATTAATTACACACAGAAATCATAATGAGTAGCTAGGAAAGAGGACTATATTCCAAAACGAATGATCAATAATATCTTAGTCAAATTAAATCAAATGCGAAACCACAAACAATCTCAAGTCCATGAAATGGAAAGGAAGAAAATAAACCTTATTGACTAACCAAACAACAGGCATAAATTAAAGAAAGAATCACATATTAAGTGCTAGCTGCTCCAATATTCTTAAGCAATGATCATCAAGAACACAGCAAATAATGCAACAATAAATTTATAATTGGGACTAATCCCAAAGGCAGTTGATGAGGCAGGGGGACTTGAATTAGGAGATCCCACTTCAACTGGCAAAACATTAATGGCTAATTTCATGCCTTGATCACAATGGCCTCTTATTCCACAAAAATACCATTTCTTGCCCGGAGATGTCAATTCAATTACATCATTTCCAGTATTGAAGGATGTAACAGTAGTAGATGGTGCACAATCTTGGAAGGATATTAGATCTGCTTTAGACACATTGTGAACTCCTTCCTTGTACTTGAAAACAGCACTCACAAAAAAAAAAAAAAAAAAAGATTATATATGACACCAAAATTAAACCCTGTTTATTTTATTTTATTTTGTATTGTTAGCTTTTTGAAGGTTAAAGAAACACGAAAGCATAACATGCGTAGAGTTCAACTTCTATACGTCAAAAGTGTAAAAGAATTTTTCACTATCAACAGACGTGACAGAGTTTGATTGGAATTAATTATAAGGTAATCAATTGAAATATCTTTGTCGAAAATTATGCTATGAATAGAGGGAAAAAAAAAGGAGTCTTTTTTTGTGACACAACTAACACTTAATCATGATTGATTAAGGTATATTTTCACTTCATTAAATGACTTAACTATAGTAAGTTAGCATTGGTTTGACGTAAACATCCGATGCGGGTAAATTTTTACTATTCAAAACTTGCTTTAGCCACAGATTCGAATCCAAACGAATCCTAAGTATAATATTGTAGTGTCTTTTTGAATATGCCCTTATATAAATTTCTCTTTCCGACATTAACTAGAAGTCACTTAAAAGATAATTAAAAGTAAGCGTAGTGACGGAACTCCTGTAAAAACTAAGGTATAAAGTACAATATAAGAAGAGGATAAATAACATACTTAGCTTATCTCCAACATGGAACTCTTTGCTCTCCGCCCATTTATTGTAATCAGAGTTGAGTTTCCAACCTTGATCATCCCCAACCAAATGCTCAGTGGCCATAGCTGGAGCAACAACCATGCTAACAACAACAAGTGCAATCAAGAAAGCTATCAAGGCCATTTGGATCTTATTATTACTTTTGAAATCTTTCCTTATTTGAAAAATAGAATGTTAATTTGTTAAGCTGGATGTTTTGAAGGGTTGCATGTAGAAGGGAATATTTATAGGATTTTAAAATTGGGAACTCAGCCGGCTAATGGCGGCATATACTTAAGTAGTGCTACTTAGCAAGGCCAGTTGCCTAACGAATAACGCAATCTGAATTTATGACTATATTAATGTATAGAGAATGCGGTTTTTTTTTTTTTTAAGTAAGAGAGAAATGTAGAAATGTGCACAATGACTTGGTGAAGTACTCCCTCCGTCTCATAATAAGTGTCACCTTAGCCAAATTTTTTTGTCCCATAATAAGTTTCACCTTAGGATACCAATGCATATATTGACTAGTTTTTTTCATCTTTGCCCTTGGACAAAAAATGACTAGTTTCTTTATTCAAGGCCAAAAGTTGGATTCACAATGTCAAATTTTGGGTTTCATGTGAAAATGAAAGTTTTAGCCAATGGAAGATAAGATTAGTAAGAGGCAAAAGAAGTAGTAGTACTCTAAATGATGATGGTTGGATTCCCAATGTCAAAAGATGAACTGCTTGTGCATGCTCTAATCATCAAGAGGAAAAAATATTTTTTTTTTACATAAGGGTAATTTGGTAAACTTTACACTTCATCATTGGTTTCTTAATATGCATGTTTTTGGCTATGGTGACACTTATTATGGGACGGAGGGAGTAATTTTTTAAGATTATATAAATATTATTAAACTATGTATAATATTGAGGTGTCGCAACAATATGATGTGTGAAAGTTTGAGTTAGTCATACTTGTTTGTATAACATCTTTAAAGGACTACACACATCTTTGATTTAAGACCACAAGATTCATAAGTCTCCCTTTGTTTCTTAAACTTCTTGTCTAGTCAAACTAAGACAGTTAAATTGAGACAAGAAAGTATTAAAACGTATGTTCTTAAATATGCCATTACATTTTTATGGCTACAAAAACAGTATACTTAGGTAAAATTAGATAATATCTCAATTAAAAAAGGCCAAAGTCATAGGTGGACCCCTGAACTTGTCCTGATTTTCCATCTAGACCCCCTAACTGAAATGTTGACCATCTGAACCCCCGAACATAAGATAAAATGTGCTATTTGAACCTCTCGTGCCAGCTGGGCACACGCGTGAAGCTCACTTGCTGTGACATGGAAAAATAGACCAGTGACATGGAGTCATGTCATGTTACCTGTTTTTTTTTTTTTTAAAATAAGCCATGTCAACAAAAATAATTAATTTTAACAAAAACTCTATTTTAAAATCTATTTAAATAATTAAAAAAAATTGAAAAACCCAACCCATCCTCTCCGATAGCCCACTTTGCCGCCGCCACTGCTGCCGCTGCCTCCTCCCCGCCGCCGCCGCTTTCCTTTTTTAAATATTTAATCATTAAAAATTAATTTTAACAAAAATTCTATTTTAAAATCTATTTAAATAATTAAAAAAAATTGAAAAACCCAACCCATCTTCTCTGATAGCCCATTTCACTGCCGCGCCATCACATCGCCATCGCTATCTCCCACCACCGCCGCCATCGCCCCCCGCCGCCGCTGCTTCAAAATCTATTTAAATAGCGTTTTTGTTAAAATTAATTTTTAATGATTAAAAATTTAAAGAAAGAAAGCGGCGACGGCAGAGGAGGCAGCGGCGGCAGTGGCGGCGGTGAAGTGGGCTATCGGAGAGGATGAGTTGGGTTTTTCAATTTTTTTAATTATTTAAATAGATTTTAAAATAGAGTTTTTGTTAAAATTAATTTTTAATGATTAAAAATTCAAAAAAAGAAAAAAATGTCTCTCACGCTCTGTTTAAAGCAAAGGAGCTTCACGCGTGTGCCAGCTGGCACGAGGGGGTTCAAATGGCATAGTTTATCTTATGTTCGGGGGTTCAGATGGTCAACGTTTCAGTTGGGGGATCTAGATGGAAAATCAGGACAAGTTCAGGGGTCCATCTATGACTTTGGCCATTAACAAATATCATTCTTTTGAAACTGATTAAAAAACAGAGTGCCACAGCAAATGAAACAAACTTTATCGTATATATGAAGAGGCTAAATAACATACCGAGCGTATCTCTCCAACATATAGAACTCTTTGCTCTCAGTCAATTCTTGCACTGGCAAGTGGTGGTATCTACTAGAGTGTCACACGTGAGATCTGAACTTGTGATACACTTTTATCCTATTTATGAAATATCCTATTTGTGCAATATGAATTAAAAGGCGAATCAACCGTCTGTTTTCTAGTTCTTCCTTAATTTGTTGAAAGCATTTCCGCTAATTAAGCAGATTATTTTTCCAGCGAAGGAACTTCAGCATTGTTCTTGAAATTAAATGGTTATGGGTTTAAGTCGTATAAAATACCTAAAAACCTCCTAAACTTGATATGTTTTATGCAAATCCTGTTTAAGTCATATTTGGTCTTAATTATCCTCATGTACTTGACTTTTTTATAGTCGTTACCCCCCTTCAAATAATAATTGGTCTCAATTATAAGTAATAACCCCCCAGTACTTTGCTTTTCTATAATTTAAGTGATTTCAAATGACGTTTGACGCGTGAGAGTGTAAAAAATAATAGCCACATCATATTAATATGATGTGTAAAAAAATCTAAAATACCATTTCTTTTTATAGTTAGTCATTCCAACGGTTATTTCCTTATCTCCTTCCATATATCTTCCATTAAAATACAACTTCCAATTTTTTCTCCTTTTCCCTTTTTCCCTATTGAGAAGGGTAATGATTATAGAAAAAATAAGTACAGGGAGTAATTAGAACCAATTATTATTTGAGAGGGTAACGATTATAGAAAAATCCAGTATAGAGGGCAATTAGGACCAGGTATAGCTTAAGGGAGATTTAAATGAAACGTGTTAAATCTAGGGGGCTTTAGGGTATTCTGCCATTTTTTTTTCACACTTTGAGATCGCTCGAGAGAAATGAAACCCAGGGTATCTCTAAGAGTTTGAATTAACAAAGGTGACTTTGAGTTGGTCAACTTAGATTAAATGAAATATGGGCCTGACTATAACAATTAATAACTTGGGGTAAGATTAGAATTTTGAATTTTTTGAAAAAAACTTCCTGCTGCGTACTTTTGAATTTCAAAATTTAAATTTTCCCTCTCCTCTTTACCTTTTCAACTTAATTTTCCTTCTCTTCTTTCTTCTTTCTGATCTCTGCCATTTTTTCACTTCTTCTTCTCTTCTTTTTAGTTTGATCTTCTCCTTCTTGTTCGTCGTCATCTTCATCTTTTTTATGGCATCTTCTTCTTGTTCTCCTCTTCTTCTTTTTTCCTTATACTACGAACTGTTTTGTTTTTGATAGTGAAAATTTTGTGGAGAAATTTTGAAAAAATAAATTCAAGACGAAAGAAATACTGCAGAAAATCCAATAAACTAATTTTAGAAGTTGCAACAATTACTGAAATTTGTTGCAATAACTTCGATAGTTATAGCAACAACTACGAAATTTGTTGCAACTCAGTATTTATCGAGTTGTTGCAACAAATTCGATAATTGTTACCACAATAAACGAAGTTGTTGGATTTTCTGCAAAAGGTGATCAATGGTGGAAAGCGAGGGTAAGAAGCTGGAGGAGGAATCGAAGGAGCCGGAGCAGGTGGAGAAAGAGGCAAAGGCAGTGGCGGAGGAGTAGGAGGAGGTGGTGGTTGTGGTGGAGGAGGCGAAGTAGGTGGTGGCCGAGGAGGTGATAGTGATGGTGGAGGAGGCGAAGGAGGTGGTGGCGGAGGAGGAGTGTGGGTGGTGGCGGAGGGGTGTGGGAGGGAGATAGGGGCTTTCTGTAAATAACAAAATTTTGGGGCTTTTAAAATTAGTGTCATTAACATTAATCTCAAAAGAGTCGCCCGGCCCCTACTCAATAATAATAATTAACTTGTGTCATTTTTTTTTTATATATAAAACTTGTTTGTCACCTATAATATATTGACTCAGGTAACTCAAACAAAAGCAAAGTGTAATATGGGATTTGTAATATTGAAAATAAGACAGATTACTTGTTGTAAAGGCCCTGATAGTATGCGTAAATTAAGCGCCCATTCAAATATTTAATATTCCGAATTTGCTATTACATATTTTGAAATAATGGAAAAAAAAATTCAAGTTCACGAAAAGAACAGAAATAACAGAATTAATTAACCAAAGAACAATAGTCTTAAGCAATGATGATCAAGAACATGGAAAATGCAGCAACCATCATAGCAACTAATTTGGAAGGACTAATCCCAAAGGCAGCTGATGAGCCAGGGGAACTTGACAGAACGTTAACGGCGACCTTCATGCCTTGATCACAGTGGTTTTTTATTCCGCAAAAGTACCATTTCTTCCCTGGAGATTTCAGCTCAATCACATCATTTCCAGTAGTTAAGGGTTCGACATTGGCACCTGGTGCACAGTTTTGGAAGGCTGTCAAATCTGCTTTGTACACATTGTGAACTCCTTCCTTGTACTTGAAAACTGCACCCACAAAAGTTTTGTTCATTATGATTCCCAAAATTAAGCGAGTTTAACTTCTACATATTGACAACTTTAAGATTTTTTACACTATCAGATTACTTATAAATTGCAAGTAATATTCTGTTACAAGAATGATTTGGTAACCTGTAATTTATGGTAAGTAAACTATTATATCAAGTAAAACTACATTGATAGTGCAAGAACTTTTTTGCACTATCACGTTATTTAAAAAATGATTATTACCTGTAATCATTCATAAAAAGTGGATTAGAATCATGAAAAAATGGACAAATTACCTGCTACAATAGATTAAAATACACTGATAATGTAATCTTTTATGTTTGCACTTTTAATGTAAAATATATAAGTAAATCCTAAGATTCCTTATATGTCCTTATAAAAAATGAAGGCATAACATAGAATATTACAGGAAGAGGATAAATAACATACTGAGCTTATCTCCAACATGGAACTCTTTGCTCTCAGCCCATGCATTGTAGTCAAATTTGAGTTTCCAACCTTGATCATCCCCAACCAAATGCTCTGTTGCCATAGCTGGAGCAACAACTATGCTAACTACAACAAGTGCAATCAAGAAAGTTTTCGAGGCCATTTGGAATTTAATTTATTATTGCTACTACTTTTGAAAGCTTTCTTAATTTTTTATTATTTGTTGTAGAATGTTTGTTAAGCTAGATGTTTTGAAGGGTTGCATGTAGGAAGATTACATATTTATGGGATGTTAAAATTGGGAAGTGATCAGCAGGCTAATGACGGCAAGTACATTTTGCCTAAAGAGTAACGCAATCTGATTTTTAATCATATATAGAGAATGCGACTTTGGTATTTGGAAATGTAGAAATTGTGCACAATGACCTGGTCAAGTATTTGTTTGATTGATTGACCATTTCCTTCTACCTTATGACGTTTGGTCTCACCCCATCTACAAAGTTAATTTGTAAACTTGACAGAGTTTTCTTCATTTTTGCATGGCACCGTAATTTACATATATTGATGATAAGAAAAAGAATAGACGAGAAGAAGAGAGACAGATCTTTCTTGCTAGCACATGCGATATTCAGGATTAATTAAACTTGCTCGCTTTAGCCTTTGTTCTTAATTGTCATTGAAGCCTATGCATTTCCACAATTACAGGTTAATCATATTTTAATATTCATTAATATTAGTGATATTTCACATCTATATTTATGTTTTTTTTGTAAATAATAATAGGTTTAGTTGCGTAGGAAAAGTGTTACTAGTATCATATCGACAATGAATAAATTGAGAAACTGGAAAAGTTTATCGATTAAAATACTGTTGGCGGGAACATTGCCTTGAAAGAGATTTTGGCATGACTAGGATGCAAATCGTTAAGACTGGCTCTATAAGGTTCCACAACACTACCAAACACATATACTCGTGGTCGGAAGTTTAGAGTTTGTAGAAAACAAGTGCCCAAAAACATAATTGAAAAGTAGAGAGAATGAAAGGATTTCAGTGTGTGATGATTTCACAAAAGGGTGTTGCTTTTATAGGCCAAACTGCTGGAACAGCTACAAGAGGACTGAGAGTTGTTATAGAATTTAGCATAGCTGTTACAGAAAGAAAAGAAAAAAAGGTTGTAAATGAGTTGTTACAGAAGTGATTTGAGGAACTATAATAGAAATTTTAACGACTATTACAGGATATTTTCTGGAGCAGTTACACGCTGAAGAAATCAGCCAGGAAAAATTTTAAAGCCACATCATGCATGAGTCACGTGCCACGTGTCACGAGCCGAGCCAGACGGACTTCAGAGGTGGCGCGTGAGTGTGGTTTCAACTCAACACAAGTGGAGGAAACTCTAACTAATCCGGTAAGAAATTTGTATATGGAGTGCTCAAAATGACTTCCATCTTCCTCTTTGGGACTTTCAGCCTTTCACAGAAGGCAAAAGAGTAGGTGAAAAAAGGGACTCACAAGGAATTCCTTATTTTTGCATTAGCAATTACAAAGGGTTAATAATGCCAACAAATTGAACTCGCTAACTATACATTGCAACCTTCTCTGCTTAATTGCTAGGACATTTGCTGACAATAACCATAATTGAACTCGCTAACTATACATTGCAACCTTCTCTGCTTAATTGCTAGGACATTTGCTGACAATAACCATACTATTATTAAATGAATTTAAGTGATATACACTAATAATATACGTATCCAGTTCCATATCGAAATCGAGCAGTTGATCCCACGAAAGCAACACTGGCTTTGTGGCGAGTTCAACTGGAATTGCAAGAAGTTTTATAAGGTAGGGGTAAGATTTGCATACACTCTACCCTCTCCAGACCCGACCTGGTGGATTTATACTGGGTACGTTGTTGTATACACTAATAATGTAAAACAAATTATACTATTAATACATTTAATTGGCGATAACAGATATTATTCTATTTTCTAGATTATTGTACCAAATTTCTTCTGATGAGTTACTTATTACTATAGGTAATTTAATGGTATATACCATTAGTGTGCGTAACTTCTTGCATTGGACTTTGTTTTCGTGTCTGGTTCCGTCAACAGGGCTAAAAAACATCTTAAAGTTGAAGCAACAAGGCTGTTGCTGGATTGATGCATGTTTTGCAATATGCAGTAGGATGATACAGTAATAGTTTTCTTTTAAAGGAAAATCTTAAAAAAAAAAAAAAAAAAAAAAAAAATCCGGGAAAATGCAGAGGACCTTAGTGACATTGGAAACACTACTGATCATGAGACGAAATAGCGCTAACTTGAGCTCACGACCATATATTAAATACTCCGAATTTGCTATTACAAATGTTGAATTAATGGAAAAAATTTCAAGTGCACGGAAAGAACAAAAATGACAGAATTAATTAACCAAACAACAGACACAAATAAAGAACCATCTGCCCCAATATTCTTAAGCAATGATGATCAAGAACATGGCAAATGCAGCAATCATCATAGCAACAAATATAGAATTAGGACTAATTCCAAAAGCAGATGATGAGCCAGGGGGACTTGTAGGTGCAGTAGAAGGAGCTCCCAGTACTTCTGGCAGAACGTTAACGGCAACCTTCATGCCTTGATCACAGTGGTTTTTTATTCCACACAAGTACCATTTTTTCCCAGTAGATTTCAGTTCAATCACATCGTTTCCAGTAGTTAAGGGTTCAACATTAGCACCTGGTGCACAATTTTGGAATGCAGTCAAATCTGCTTTGTACACATTGTGAACTCCTTCCTTGTACTTGAAAACTGCACCGACAACAAAAAGAAGCAATTAATTAAACATTGTTTTTGTGCATTACCATTAGCTTTTAGATAGGTCGAAGAAACAGTACTAATAGGTCGAAGAAATTAACAGTACTAAGGCATAATATATATGTACTAGAGCTATCTTAATTAACTTTACTACACTGCCAGCCTAAAAGAATGTCGGAATTAGGTAAGGCGCCCGGTCCAATTGAATTTTCTTCGTCAAAAAATTGTAAATTTTCTTTAGTGTAGTAACAAAGGGGTTCAAAAATTGCTTTTGGCCACATGCACGTTCAAATCCTAAGTATAACATTGTGGTACTATCTTCACCCTTATATAAATTCCTGGCTTCAACATTAACCATCAAGTCACTTAAGAGATATTACAAGTAATTATTAAGAGTGATCCATAAAATTTTTGTAACTGATAACATTAAAAATAATGCAAGTTAGTACGTAAATTAAAAATAAAGCTAAATATATAACATACTGAGTTTATCTCCAACATGGAACTCTTTGCTCTCAGCCCATTTATTGTAGTCAAAGTTGACCTTCCAGCCTTGATCATCCCCAACCAAATGCTCAGTTGCCATAGCTGGAGAAACAACCATGCTAATAACAGCAAGTGCAATCAACAAAGCTCTCAATGCCATTTGGAATGTACTTGTGGTAGCTACTGCTTTTTGAAAGCTTTCTTAAATAATTTGATTAACTATTGTATAGCTAAGAATATTTGTTAATAAGCTGGATGATTTGAAGGGTTGCATGTTTAGTAGCGTATTTATAGGATGTTAAAATTGGGAAGGCATGCCGGCTAATGCCTGCATTGACTAATTTTGTGCGATTTGGCATGGTCATTTGCCTAAAGAATAACGTTGTCTAAATTTATTAGTACTACTTTCTGTGTCCAAATTAGTTGTCATGTTTCTCTTCTCGAGAGTCAAATTATATAAACTTTGACCAATACTTTAAAATACATTTTTTTTTTTCAAATTAACATGAGAAAAATTGCAAGTTATATTACTTTTAGTATAACTTTTGAATATCTAGATTTTAATTGTAACTATTGAGTTGATCTTAAGCCAATTTAACTTTGAAGATTAATGACTCTCGAGAACGAAACATAAGAACTAATTTGGTAATATGCACAATGACTTGGTCAAATATATCTATTCTAGTGTTGTTTCCTTCTACAAAAATGTGGACGCGATAGCGTAAAATTCTACTAGTTCTTTTATGTGTAGTGCATGAGTTCTGTTTACATAACTTTTTAAATCAAGCACAAAATTTAAATAGTGGCCACAAGAGGGGTTGTTTTACAAAATTGTTCATTGAGCTTGTTGGTAGGAATTGAATTTGGTGCTAGTTTTTATCCCATTATTTAAGTTATATTCAGTTTTGTTTTTAAAAACTTAATTAATTTATAGCCGGTTTGACAAACTTTAGACAAATTTTATGTTCCTTCTCCGCTTCTTCTACTTCTTCTTCTAGTAAGAAAAGCTTTGCTCATTATTGATCATAACAAAGCTTTATGGCACGGATTGCTATGCGGATACAAGTATATGTAATGCTTTTTTCACTATTAGTTTTCAGTTATTGGCCTTCTAAGCCAAATTTAAAATACAAATGTCTAAAGTATGCTTGTATAAGCAATTAGTTAATGTATCCGCGCTTCGCGCGGTCAACATCTGAACTGATTAATTTGATTTTTTTATAAAAATAATTGAGCTAAAGAAAAATATAATACGAAAAGTGAAACCAAGTATATAATGTAAGACTACTTTGGAAAGAAATTCAAAACACAATCATTTCGGGTCAATATTTGTATTTTTCTTCTTTGTTTAATTCTAATTTCAAGTTACATTTCTCTTACTTGATTATGGTCAAGTAATGTATTCTCGCTTCATTAAATTACTTAGTCATGGTAAGTTATTAAATATGATTTGATATAAACACCGATAATATTTATTAATAGAGGAAAAATTATTCTCTTGAATTGAACAATTAATCAGAATAATCTCTTTGTTTCTCCTTGATCTCATTATCTCTTGTCAAAACTTGTTGAGAATCATCCTTAATACACTTCACTTGGTTTAAATCCTTACCTTTTTTTAGCGGTCATGCTAATTTAAATATTTCTTTATTCCCTTCTCGCTTTTGAGCTTTGGATACAAGTAATCTAGTCGTTAATTATGATAATTAGTCATTGGTTTTGTTAGCAATAATGTTCTGGTTAGATATATTTTAACTCATTGATAAGCTCTAGTAATGAAAACCTCTGTTTCTCCTTTTTTTTTTTTTTTTTTTTTTTTTTTTTTCCTTCATGTTTTCTTCTTTATGGAAATCAACCTCGATTTCATAGTTTTACTTAAATTCTCCTTCGGATCTTATTTCTGTATTGGCGGGACGGTCATATAGTACATGACAATAGGTACATTTTGTTGCCTGTAATGTAGAATTATTGAACTATATAAGATGGTGTTATATATGCTAGATTATGTAAACTAAAAATAGAGGGAAGAATTTAAACAAAAGAAATTGAAAGAGAAATATTTACCCCGCGCCCTTATAGCCTTGCCAAACGAACACCCTTATGACCTTAATAGGTAAAAAATAGAAATCAAGAGAAGAAAAGAAATAAAAATTGCTAAAGAAGAAGATTGAATAAAAACTTACTTTGCAGAAACGCTTAAACCAGGACCAATAGTAACAGCGACGGTAGTTAGATTGCTTTTGAAAAGAAAATTAATGCTACTAAAAGTTGTGTCGAATTTGTTTACAGTAAAAGTTGCAACTGCTTGGAAAAAGATACATGACAAACAAATAAGCAACAATAATTGAAAAATGAAAAAATAAGGATAAATGCAGAAACAACACATTGATAGATTGAAAAAAGGAAAAAATATGAAAAAATTGAAAGGGAAGAAAACAGGAGAAAGAGAGAGGACCACAATGGTGAAAAAAGAATGGGGAAGGGTGTCATGCTAAGATTTGGTTGAAGAAAGTACAAAGGAGAGAGGGCAACCCCTTGGATTACAGATCTCTGGGAGGAAATTCACAGCACGTTGTTCTCTGTTCAGTCCCACCATTCTTGTCATTTTGAAAATTTATCGGAGGGGTTTTATGCCTATTTTTTCACCCTTTCACATGACCATGAACATAAAATAATGGCACAAAAATGAAAGGACTTTGATCTAGAAATGAAAAAGAGGAAGGCAAGGAGCCGTATGTAAGGAAACTAAAAGGAGGAGTGATGTCTCTGTTGGTAGTGACGGTTGAATTAATGTCTTGAGACACCTTTTCATGATTATTAACTAAAATTTAAAAATTAGAGAAAAAGAAAAAATTTTGAGAAAAAAGATAAATACTAATGCTTGTATAAGAAAGCGCCACCTCACCCGACCTATGTCCTATATATGCAAATTTAAGACAATTTGGGTAACTCTAGACGTGAATGTCTAACTTTGGACATATAAATTTGAATACGGTAACTCTCATACGCAAATTTTTCAACTTCAGGCATCCAAGTATAAAGTTAATTTTGAAACGGCTAAACTTACAAAATTACTTTATGTTCTTCAACTGTGACTTAATTAATAATGATACCTCAAATCAGCTTTCTGTGCACTTGCCCCAGGTTGCTCTAGATTTAAGCATTCCCAGCACATTAAGGGAGAACAACTTCACTATATTTTATGTGTTTTAAATTTTCTATTAAATATTGGGTAATCAAAGTAAAGTGAAGATTGAATGGGGAAGAATAAGAATTGAACTCACGCAAAAATAAATATAATATTTAAAAATAATTCATCCAATACGAGAGGTTCATAATAATTGAAAAATATTTCATTCCATTAGCAACGAAATACATTAAATTACAATATACTTAAAAAAAAATCAAATTCTAGACACTCTTCTACTTCCACATGTGCTGCTATCACGGGAGTTTTGCCCACATGAACGCTTATCATGCCCAAATTGCTTACATGTCGAGCACTTGCGAGAGTAAGTCTTTTCTCTAACATCCACTTGATTGGGATAACGGGTTAACTTGTTTTTTTCCCAATTTACGAATATGCTCCTTGTTCGCAACCATAGAAAACGGGCGCGGCTGGCCAATAAGCTTGATTACCAAGGAGATGGAAGTGGCCAGGATTAGCATGTTGTAAAGCCGCCATATACCCCGGCAACGCCCGAAAAGAGGATTCCCAAGTTCCAAAAGTCATCTCAAAAGCACGTCTACGCTCGAGAAATTCCTTTCTTTTGCTTATGGTTTTACCATATTTAGAGTGGACCATGCTAATACAAGTTTTGATGGGCATCCTGCATAAGTTTAAACAAACAACATTTAGCAATGATATTTTAATTGCTATAAGATATATAATGTACTAGGTCAGATAAGTTACCTTGGAGTTTCCTCAATGTCTTTAAGTAACACATGAGCAATCAGGTTTATATCTAAATTAAAATGATCTGCTCGATTTTGTCCCATATCAAAAGTGTTCTTTGGGTGGAATTTTGTGATTTCCCACGGACCATCAAAGCTTAACAATTCCCAAAGCAACCACCGACAAATTTCGAGTCTTTCGCTTACAAACCAGCCTCCATACCGATTTGTTTGAGTCATCAACCTTAAGCTCCCTCATATCCTTTATACAATAAATTTTGACAGACCGTTGCAACGCCTTTTTTGATACGAACATCATTCCCTTTGCAAAGACGCATTCTTCAGTCATGAGACTTAAACTCATGAAATGAATGAGTTTTTACCTCGTCCAACATTCTTCTTAAATAGATTCATATTGTCACGACCCAACTAGGGGCCGCGACGAGTACCGATATACTGTACCGGCACCCCGTCATATGTCTTGTTCTTATTACTAAGTGGGCCGTATGAACACTGGCATTTTTTTTTTCACAACATCGCCGATAATAGCATACATGTAAGCGAGTAGTAGTATTCAACTGTATTGACATATCGCACGGCGATAAAGACAACTAGGCTATGGAACATCTGACTGTACATATCTGTCTACGAGCCTCTAAACAAAATACATGTAATTACAAGTGGCTGACTTTGCTGAGTTCAAATATATACATAAGAGTAGTACCCAAGACAAAGTAGCTCGGACAACCGGAGCGTCTCTCGATGTGCGACTCGAAATCGAGCCCGTCAACCTCCGTTCCATGCACTGCGTGGCATGAGACGCACCCCCGAAAAGGGTCAGTACGAACAGTGTACCGATTATGTAAGCCATGAAAATAATATGATGGAGCATGTAACATGTGAGCAATAACAACATGTGAGACCAAAGATCATATAACGAGATAAGAGATAATCTGTACCTGTAAGTGCCTTTCAGGCGGATGTCATGCTTGCTTATTATATACTTTTGTTCAAAACATTTCGTGTCATATACATGTGAAAATAACAAGTCATGTCGCCGAAATACGTCGGCTCGCCCACATGTGTCCCGCGTCGGGCATCCCGCGTCCGGATGGAATTACGCCCGGTCGACCGACTGTGGCATGCGTCTATAGCGCAACATGTATCCATTCCCCAAAATTCCCCATTTTCATATACATATCATATACATGTCATATACATATCATATAAGCGTACGCATAAAGAACCCAAGGAAAGTCATGTGTGCATCGGGGTGACGTAAGGTCGGTAGCCCCCACTACCTTATGGAATAACCACGGTCGTTTCGTCTCACCTTGAAGGAACAATCATTATAAGGCGAGACCATCAATGAATAGCAACACCATAAGAAAACATAAAATAAGATTATAAAGTTCCTATGAAAGAAGTAATGGAAACCGATATGCACGTTTATCGAGACTCGGGTGACGAACATAAAAACACGGTCATCATGTACCATTGGGTCATTCACGAAGGTTTCAAGGCATTTCAACTTCATTTCCAAAGGTTTCGGACGTTTGAACACTTCTTTTCTTTAGAGCACAAGTTATGGATTCAATTCTATTGAATGAAAAAGGAATAAATTTAGGTGTCGTTTCCGAGGGGTAGGACTTTTCCCGAGGGTCGGATTTCAACTTATACTAACTAGGACATGCCAAATGAAGGAGAGGTAGGCTTCACATACCTTTTCTGCTTTGCTCACGTCTCCAAACTCAAGCTCCAAGTTCGCCAAAATCTACAAATTGGTCATGTTTACCAAACATGATTAGTGCCTTTAGAATTGAATTCTTAAAATAATACTTGGCTACCGAAATTTTGGCAGCACCTCCTCAGAAATATTCCATTCCACCAAGTTCAACTTGGCCAATTTTTACTCAACAACAATCCGGAATTCAAACCCGGCCAAACTATCAACCAACAATACCAACAAACCACTTATATTCAATTCAACTCAATTCAATTCTTTTCAATGCAATTCAATTCAATTCCATACAATTCAATATAATTCAATACAATATAATTCACATAGTATTCCAACAATACCATCAACATACTACTTACCCACATCTTCCAATTTATGAAACAACAACAACATTTTTTTCCTTCTTTCAAATTCAATCAATATACTACTTTCTTCAAAACCTTCCAACTCCAATAAGAACATTAACAACCTTCTAATATATATTCCAACGACGCCATACCAATATCATTGCCTTCCATACATGTAAGAACATAATATTCAACTTACATAAACTTCAACAACAATTCTCCAACCTCTACCATTTCACTAAAATTATTAAGCTTTTAGAGGCAATATAGAATCCACAACACAACAACGACCAAAACACAAAATAAAATTGACTCATTGTCTTCCAAACTACATCACAACCACACGGCCCACATCATGCACACATGACTACAACTTCTCCAAAATCATTCAACTTTCATTATTAACATAGCCTCCATAACGATAGCAACCAAACACTAAATAAAATAATTGGCACATAATTTCCACACACACACACATGTATATACATGCACGGCCACCACCTCCTTTTTCATATTTCTCATAAATTTCACTTCTTTTTGTATACTACAACATGCACAACATCCATAACATATAAAAAGGAAATGAATTCTTACCTTCTTCCTCTAACCCTTCACTTGACTAAAGCTTCCAACTTGCAAGAATATGAATCTTTCTTGTTCCAATGAACACTCCAACTTGCTAGAGACCCTCAATTAGTAGGAAAGAAATTTTTGAAGAAATTTTTGCCAACTTTTCTTGGAAATTGCTCTTGGCCGAATGGCCTTGGAGTTTTTCTCCTTCTTTTCTTGTTCTTCTTTTCTTGAAAACTCTAGGGAATTAAGATGAATTAATCATCTTTCCCTATATATATATATAGTCCCTTCCAATGGGAATTAAGCATATTGCCCCTAGCTTGACTTGATTTTATTTGGCCACATTTTGAAGGTGGGGCCCACGGCCAAGTGGCCCCCTTTCTTGAAAATTCTAGCATATTTCTCTTATTTCATGAAAAATATTTTCCTTAGTTCCAAATTTGCCCTAGCCTTATCCCATATTTCCATGAGTCATTTTGCAAATTTACCTTTTTACCCCTGGCCTTTCTTAATATTCCAACTTTGCAATTTTCCATACGCGACTTGTGTCGCTTGCCTTGATTCACCCGAGGGTACAAAATGCGGAATGTAACACATATTGACCCCTATTGCGCATTGAAATGTTGCGCAATAGTCACTAGGTTCGTCATTTCATGCATTGTATTATCAAATCGGTCATTTATGTGTCATAAAAAAGCTGAAATTGGCATGCATGATGCGTTGTCAAATCGGTTCTTTATGTGTGATAAAAAAACTGTAATTTTCAATCATAATGTGTTGTCAAATCATGTTATATTGCGCATTGAAATATTGCGCAATATGAATTAAATTCAAATAAAACGGTCAAAAATGTGTGATAAAAAAGCCGAAATTGACATGCATGGCGTGTAGTCAAATCAAGCATGGGGTATAAATACACTTTATTGCGCATTGAAATGCTGCGCAATATGAATTAATGTCTAATAAAACGGTCAAATAATGCAGTATTGTATTGTCAAATCGATCCTTTGTGTGTCATAAAAAAGCTGAAATTGGCATGCATGATGTATTGTCAAATGAAGCATGGGTGTCATAAAAAAGCTGAAATTGACATGCATGATGTGTTGTCAAATCGGTCCTTTATGTGTCATAAAAAAATTTGTAATTTTCAACCATGATGTGTTGTCAAATCATGTTATATTGCTCATTGAAATGTTGCGCAATATGAATTAAATTCAAATAAAACGGTCAAAAAATATAGTACTATATATAACATGATTGACAAATAACTAGTATTCACTTTAAAACGAGTTATTATGACATTCTACACCCAATTTGGTAATCTTGATTCTATTACATGTTTTATCCCAGCAAACATATTTGAAGCAATGGGTAAGACATGGGAACTAGATGATGATGATTTTTATTACTCAAATAATCCTAACAAAAGATTCAGTCGAGAATACAATAAAACAATGATAGAGGAGTGGAATTGGCGTGTTAGGGAGGCTGAAGCACTGGAGCAAAAGTTAGCTTCAGTAGGGCTTAAATGCCCAAAAAAACGTGCTATGTCAATGTCTCGTGGAACTCTACAAGAGTTTAATTTTGCTCTTAATTGTTTTCGCGAAGAGAACAATCGGATGCAAATACGTTACCATAGGGTAGAATATGGTGTACAATCTAACGCAAGATTTAGATCCAAGTGGGATTCGAACAGTGAAATATCCGATGAAGATTAATATTTTTCTTATAATAATGTAAGTAGGTAGGGTCATAAAGAACCCCCCCCCCCCACCCCGAGGGTACTTAGGGGTTTGCAACTATATAAGTAGCCCTTTCTTTTATTATTAGACTACAACAAATTCAATGTCAAGTAGTAGAAACGCAGCTTGGTCTTTACCCCTTCCAAAAGAACCAAATAGCAGTGATGATGAGAGTTCAAATCATAATAGTTTTTCGAGTGATAACAGTGATTTCAAACTAGACGAATTGAATCCTCACCTTCTTATAGAGCGTAATAATGATTTATACAGTGTGAAATATTCAGATCCGCGAGAATATTATTGCGGGTTACGCCGAGAATGGTCACATCGGCTTGCCGAATCAGAACGTCTTGTTCGTGACTTGAAAAATCTCAACGCTCCAATCCCAACAAGGTACTCAATAACCATGCCTCGAGTAGGTTCAGAAACTTGCGAGTTTGCTGTACAAAGAATTAGAAGAAAAAAACGAGACATCGGCAAGACGTTGTAGATTTTACATGCTAAAGTTGGCCGAAGAACAAGCATCATCAACCTAAGAGAGAACTAACATCTCCCGAAAAAGATGTGTGTTAAGAGACCGCCTATATCGTTCTGAGGACGATATTGAGGACTTCTATTCTGATGACGATTACGGTCTATTTAGGCTCACTGTCTTAGATTATGAGTCATTTAAGTTTCGAACTAAGGTTGTTAATTTGTATTTTTATTTTATGATGAAGTCATCAATTTGAATTAGTTTGGCATGTTTTTAATTTGCTTTTATTGTTAAAGTCTATTATTAATTGACAATTTAACAAAGAAACACAAATAAATTAGTACATAAAGGGTGCGGATTACATTATAGGGGAAAAGGTACAACTAGGAAAAAACATAATCCATAGAAATATTAAACTTAATAAACAAAATACATATAAATAATAAACAACAACAAGATAGCACAAATTAATCTTTCACAATTTAAGTTTTTCTTTCAAAGCTATTCTCTTGTGTTGAGCGTCTCTAAGGTTAGCCTTGAGCAAAATTCATTTTTTTTTCGGAACCGGTGAGCAAGACCTTCAAAAGTTCAATTTTTTCTTCAGCTTCCACAAGCTTAAATTGCGAGTCCAACTTAGAGTTATCTCTAGAGATACGTGAAGTCGCGGTACCTCTATCAAAAAGTGAATTTTTAAATTTCACCGCCACCGTTTTATCCACGTGAATGCTATCTTCCCTCCGAAAGTGTTTGCAACCGCCTATATCCTATAAACATTATAAGAAAATCAGTTTTTTAAAGTAAAATATGTGGATAACGTGAAAATAAAACACTAAAAAAATGTAAAAACACTTACTTCGTGCACTTTACAACGCCAAAAACGGCGATTCAGATTATCGTGGGTCTTTGATGTTTTTAGTTTACAGTAATAGCCGCATTCACAAATATTGGGTTGTATAGCAAACTTTGAAGTTTCAAAACTTTGAGACATGTTTTTGGGAGTGCAAAAGTGTGTTGAAAGGGTGAAAATGGAGGAAATGAAAGAGAAGACTATGCTGGAAATGAGAGGTTTCTGGTGGGTTTTTGTTACGCCTTTCATGCACATATTCTGTGCGTGAAGCCTACTTTAGTTTTTTTTTTTTTTTAAAAAGGTTAGTTTGGTTTCATATGTTATTTTTTGGGTTAAAAAAAATTTCGGACTTGTATGCTTGATACATAAATTTAGTGGCTAGAAAGTAAATAAAAAGGCTCGTTTTTATGTTTTTGTAATACTTCATCTATCCTATTTTATGGAATTCACTGGTAGTACATAAAATACTGTAAGTATTAGTACATGATTACATCAGACCAAGTTGGAAAAAGAATGAAAACTTTGTGTTTACCCTTAAATGGATCTTACACAACACGGAACAAAAAAAAAAAAGGAAAAAAAATAAAAAAAATTCCACTTTCATTTGCATTTGCGTTTCATTTACCCGAGGAATCAAGAATAGGGCCCCCACATTTGTCTCTCTTTCTTTTTCCTTAAGTATTCTCCTTACTGTTTTCTAGCGCCTTCTCTTTTCTTGTTTCTTGAAAAAAAAAAGGGGGTTCTTCTCTTTACCTTAATCAAGGTATGCTTCAATTCTTCTTCATGAATCATGATCAATCCTCTTAAGTTGTTTTCTAATTTGATTTTGTGATTTTTCAGTCTTTATTCCTTGTGTTCATTTTTACCCTGTTGTCTTGGCTATTTGCTTTGGTATTTTTAATTAGTTGCTCGACTTTTTGATGTTGTTGCCGGTAACTGAATTTTGGGGTTCTTAGGGTGTGTTCAGTATGAAGGAAAATGTTTTACCCGGAAAGTGTTTTACTTATTTTCTTGTGTTTGGTACATAGCAAAAATATACTATAATCTAGACAAATACTATGTGAGGTTTTGATCCCAAAAAATACTTGGGTTTTCACTATGTGGGTTTGTTACTTATTTTCTTGTAGTTTTGATTTGAAGTTCGTTTGGAACTTTGTTTGGATGATCTCCTTGTGGTTTTGATCTTTATGCTTGATACATAAATTGGTGGTTATAAAGTTAATAAAAGGACTTGTTTTTATCTTCTAGTTTTAGTAATACTTCATGTGTCTTATTTTATGTAATTCACTAGTAGTATTTGGTTAGTTGAAGATGATTTTCTTTGACCATTAGTTTTTCAAACATTTCTGATATATACTCCGTCTGTCTCAATTTATGTGATACACTTTCTTTTTTAGTTTGTCAAAAAAAGAATGATACATTTTCCTATTTGACAACAATTTAACTTTACACTTTACCTTTTACGCTTAACGAGATGATCTATAACCACACAAATAATTGGCTTATTTTATATTACAAGATTCAAAAGTCTTCCTTTATTTTTTAAACTCCGTGCCCAGTCAAACTATATCACATAAATTGGGATGGAGGGAGTAATTGTTTTCTGTTATGACTTATAGTACTCCTTCCGTTCCATTATATGTGAAAGGTTTCGGAGTGAGAGGGTCGAAGCATCTAATTTTTGCTACGAATCAGGCCACCGATTCTTCTTTTCTTTCTTTTTTTTTTTTTTTTTTTTTTTTTTTTTTTGGGAAATAAAATTCACATAATTGAAAGCGCACACGAATAGGACTACTTACAAGTTATAGTAATTAATAATTCAGAAATACCTTTTCTTACCAAAATAATTCAATATATATAAAATGCTTTAAAATTCAATATATTCAATTACCAGTTTCAAAAAAAAAAATATATATATATAAAATGCTTTAAAAATTGTGGTAGAAAAAAAAGGTGACTGAACGGTCTTGTAGTGGTCTCTTATTCTCTAGGTCATTTAGCTTCACACCGGTGCTTATCAAGAAGGAATATTAGGCTAACATTGTGTATTTTGGATGGATTTTGAGAGCATGGTGTTGCATTTGTTTTAGTTTTTACCTAGTCTTGTTATAGTGATTCACTCTGTGGAATTCGGTTCCGCTATAGAATGTAAAAGTGGACATGCGAAATGCAAACACGCTCATTTTTTGCCAGAGTTACAAGTGAACTATGAAAGTGCTACTTGTGGACATGCTGAGTTTGGAAAGGGATGACGTTATCGTGTGAAAAACTCTGTCCTCCTGATATAACCCAAATATTGCTTCTAAATTTCCAATTCTAACAATTTTCTTGTAATTATGAATCTAAGACAGCTATTCCACAGTAAATATGTTGAACTTCTTGGGTATTGGCTAGGGTCTCAATACTTGCAACTTTTTTAAGTGTAGATGTGCATTGCACTTGATGAATGAAGATATGCGCGTAGGTGTATAGTATTCATTAACAAACTTTAACTCAGAGTAAAAAAAAAATATGTGCAAGTGTGTGTACAACCCAAATCAAGTCATTCGGAGTCGTCATCAAGTTTGTCCAGATAGTATCATGAATGAACTCCAACTGCATCTATTGACCCTTGTTTCTGTGGCCTCTTGTGCTTTTCTGATCAACTCCTAGCTGCACACCCTGCAATGTTGTTTTTGTTTCTCCTCTTCCTTTTAGGAGTCGGGGAAGATCATTGCTTGTAGCAGCAGTTGAGTTCTGTAGAAAGGAAATTGGTTTACCTTTGAGCTTCAAAGCACATTGTCAAGAGAAATAAGTAACTGATAGAGGAAGCAATTTCTTGAAAAAGTTTTTTCAGAAACTGTGCTGAACTGATATTGTTAACATTCTTTACTTCGACTCTGCATTTGTACCAGCGACATCTCACCTAAATTGTACTTGTACTTATAATATTTGTAGTCCTTAGAAGATGGCTGACGGGGAGGACATTCAACCACTCGTTGTTGACAATGGAACTGGAATGGTTAAGGTTAGTTAGAAACAAAAGAGTTTGCAATTTTAGCTTACTGTTTACAGTTTATCGTGTCGAGTTACTCCCTATGTGGCATGTTAATGTATAGTTAATCCTTTTCTTTATTTTAGGCTGGCTTTGCTGGAGATGATGCTCCCAGGGCTGTATTTCCTAGTATAGTTGGTCGTCCTAGACACCAAGGGGTAATGGTTGGGATGGGGCAAAAAGATGCCTATGTTGGTGATGAAGCTCAGTCTAAAAGAGGTATTCTGACTTTGAAATATCCTATTGAACACGGTATTGTCAGCAACTGGGATGACATGGAGAAAATTTGGCATCACACATTTTACAATGAGCTTCGTGTTGCTCCTGAGGAGCATCCTGTTCTTCTTACTGAGGCACCACTTAATCCCAAGGCAAACCGAGAGAAAATGACCCAGATCATGTTTGAGACCTTCAATGTGCCAGCCATGTATGTTGCAATCCAGGCTGTTCTCTCTCTGTATGCTAGTGGTCGTACTACTGGTAAGCAGAATACTCCCTTCGTCCAATTTATGTGATACTTTTCACTTTTCGAGAGTCGTACAAGAAATTCTTTGATGGTGATTTATTCGTACGCCCTTTATATATTTTAAATTGTTAATTATTGTGGGCTGTAGTACTTTTATGTAGTTTCTAAATATGTAAATTAGTTCTCAAAAAATTTAAAGATTGTATGTCCGAATTCACGGTCAAAACAAAGAAGTTTTGACTCTCGAAATCCGAATTGTGTCACATAAATTGGGATGGAGGGAGTTGTTATCTTCTAGTTTTTTTATTGCTATTCGATTGCTAATTTGAGTTTTGTGATTCAAAAAAGGTATTGTGCTTGATTCTGGTGATGGTGTGAGCCACACTGTCCCCATCTATGAGGGATATGCACTTCCCCATGCCATCTTGCGGTTAGATCTTGCCGGTCGTGATCTTACTGATCATCTCATGAAGATTCTCACTGAGAGAGGTTATATGTTTACCACATCTGCTGAGCGGGAAATTGTTCGTGATGTGAAGGAGAAGCTTGCCTATGTTGCATTGGATTTTGAACAGGAGCTTGACACAGCAACGAGTAGTTCAGCAGTTGAGAAGAGCTACGAGCTTCCCGATGGACAAGTGATCACTATTGGTGCTGAGAGGTTCCGATGCCCTGAGGTTCTCTTCCAGCCATCGTTGATCGGAATGGAAGCAGCAGGAATTCATGAAACAACGTACAACTCGATCATGAAATGTGATGTGGATATTAGGAAGGATTTATACGGGAATATTGTGCTCAGTGGTGGATCAACTATGTTCCCTGGCATAGCAGATCGTATGAGCAAGGAAATCACTGCTCTTGCTCCAAGCAGCATGAAGATCAAGGTGGTTGCACCACCCGAGAGGAAGTACAGTGTCTGGATAGGAGGATCAATTCTAGCTTCTCTTAGTACTTTCCAACAAGTTAGTTTTGCTTCATCTCTATAACTTTGTAAAAAAAGGGGATGATTTTAATTGTGAATTTCTTCTTATTAACTCTTCAAGACTGCGGGATTAGCACTAATTTCTGGTTGCTATGCAGATGTGGATTTCAAAGGCCGAGTATGATGAATCTGGTCCTTCAATTGTTCACAGGAAGTGCTTCTAAGCTTGGTGAGGACTCCAGTTTATTTTCTGAATTTTCGGTGTCTCTCTCATTTTTTTTGGGGGGTGGGGTTAATGCCATCAAATGAATGTTGCTTTTCTGTCGCATTGATCAGATTGGTAGGAAGTGTACTTGGAGCGCGCTAAGTGTTTGTCACGTTTGTTTTTTGAAGTGTACCTGGAGCGCACAGTATCTTTAGTGCGGGCCCGCACACACAGAGACACGACACATCTATACTGATATATACATGGGCTACTTTCTTTATGTCTAATATTGCTAGCTTGATGGTGCTTTTTTCGTTTCTATCAATTAATATTGCTACTAAGCTATGAAAGTGGTCGGTTGGCCTGTTTTAAGAGAGACTTAACACATCTGTTTTATTGCTTCTCAGGTCAAGACAGTTGTGGTTATATTCCTCATGTAATCAGAGGTTTTCCAATAGCGTGGAATGTGGATTTGCTGGCAGTTTTGAACTCCATATATATATATATACTAGAAAATACATCAGACGTGAATTTGCAATGGTTTATGTTCTGTGTTGGTAACTGAACGATAGGTTTCGTAGTGCTTTATATTATTCTAAGGTGGAACATTTAGCTTTCAAGATGTTATGAATGTTATATGATAATATAATGGTATTGAAGAGTGAGATATTGGATTTATCTGTAGTTTTCAAGATGTTATCAGAGTTGAGTTCTGATGATAGTCGATAAGGCATTCTTCTTTTGAATCAGTTCTCATTTTTTAGTTTGCTGTGAAATAGCGTGCACTTTCGCAAAAAAATCTTTCAAACATGTGGTACTGTTGAGCCACAGTTGATTAACATTGCGTACAAGTTTTTTATTCTTACAAAAATATAATAAATTTATAAATTTACTTATGGACCTACATGTTCTTCCTAGTCTCAATAGATCCTACATATTTTATATTATTGGATAGATTTTGTACTAACTTCTCAAACCAAATTGACATAATCAAGAAACAAACTGAGTGTGGAAGTGAATGCAGATTGCATAAAGGTATACATCTGCACTGCATGATTAGCCCCACCAAACTAGTTGTCTCATATCTGCTGACTCTCAAGTCGTCTTTATACATCTAACAATATGCACAAATTATTTCATACATCGAGTGCATAAACAACATGTAGCAATTTCATATCATTAAGAAATATCCATATACAGCTAGAAATTAGGGATAATACATATTTTTCCCTTTGGATTTGTCCTGTTTCTTCAATAGAACACTCTTAACACTATGCGGGGTTCTATGATACTCCTGTAATCATTGGTAGTGTAAATACTGGAAAGGATTCCCTCCAGTAAAAGTATGTCCAATAATGTTAAGCATTTTGGATTCATGCCACGTGTCTCTTGAATATTGTATGTGGGCTCAAGCGTAAACATGGACTTGCAAACTAAACTAGACAAAATTTGCTACTGTAGATGTATACGGTAAAAACCGAATACTTGCAAGACCGATGGGACCGGGGGCCGGAGATAAAAAGAGAGGCATGGTCAATAAGAGACAGACCGAGTTGATCGTGGCCGACATCTCCGGACCAGACTCGGCATCATAGCCAGTCCGATTTTTCATGATCGAGTTGATCGTGGCCGTTAGTACGGTTTCTCCATGACCGAGTTGATCGTGGCCGTTGGTCCGGTTTTAGCATGACCTAGTTGATCGTGGCCGTTAGTCCGGTTAATCAGTTATAAAATCGCCATGCGTCAACATCGTTCTATCACATTGTACCGACGACCGTACGGGTGTCAAACCGTATGGCCCAACCTTATCCTTTTAGGGTTTACTTTATTCTAAAAGGGCTTTATGTTGTATACAAAGCCCATAGGGCAAAACTATAAATAGGGAGCACTTCCCTACTTTTAAGGGTTGGCTTTTTTCAGATCAAGAACATTGTAATAGAAATTATATTGAAGCTCTCCCTCTCTCTCTAATTTTGGTCCGGATTTGCAGTGTTCTTTGGCTTAATTCAGCCAACCAATACGATATAGTACCGTAATATACGTATATATTTAGCTTGAATCTATAATATCAACATATTTGTCCAAGTTATTAACACATATATTCATAGATATAAGTCACTATGCACGAATCCACATATATATTCCCTCAAAAATCAAAATAGATTAAAGTTTGTCCACATATCCTATACCTCACTTACAAATTCAACTTATTATCCAATTTCGGGGTAAACAGTTTGGCGCCCACCGTGGGGCTAGGATAATAGTGGTCTTTGATCTCGGTTTCTATTTCTTACCCATTAAGATTTTTTCAATCTTTTGTTCGTCTCTGTGAAAACGGATCAAATGGCAAGCAGTGGACAATCTGGTCACGTCAACAACAACGAGATTGTGGCCGAAAATGAGAATAGTGGGCTACAGGGCTTACCGGCAGAACCCATTGACCCAAACCCCGTTGATTCGAGGGAAGGCCTCAATGGGCAAAACACCGTGAACCAGGAGAATGCCGCCCAGCCGGCCACCGATCCCTTAAATACTCACAATTCAATTACTTTGTCCCGGGCACAAGGCCAGAAAGTGCCGAATACCCCGGATGATATTAACTTACATCTAATTTTTGAAATGTTGCAGGAACAGAGAGCAGCTATTGCCGAACAAGGAGTCGCGACCCCGATTTGCAAAAGCAAAAATGATGAAACGGCCCGGAGATGACGAAAGGTGTTCTTGCGAACCCGGAAGGACGAAACACGAATGGTCGAGAGTAATGGGTCCGGAGTCGGTTCATCCATCGAAGTTACGAGAATGCTCGAAACATTGGCGAAGCGGGTAGACTCGGCCCCGAGAAGAGGGTGGAAACATATAACTCTCGGGTGGACCAGATCCCGGAGGCTCCTCCCATTCTGAAAGGACCGGATTCGAAGAGGTACATCTAGAGGCCTTTCCCTCGGAGTGCGGCTTCGAAATTGATCTCGAAGAGGTTCAAAATGCCGAATATCCAGAAATATGACGGCACAACGGACCCTCAGGAACACGTGACTTCATACACCTGTGCCATAAAAGGTAATGATGCTGAAGAGGATGAAATTGAATCCGTGTTGTTGAAAAAGTTTGGAAACTCTGTCAAAGGGAGCATTGACTGACACAGTACGACCATCTGCCCGAGCATTCAATCACTTCTTTCGAAATGCTCGCGGATGCGTTCATAAAAGCTCATACCGGTGCCAAAAAGGTGCAGGCCCGTAAGGCGAATATTTTCTGGATAGCCCAAAGAGGATGATGAGTTATTGTGTGAATTTGTCAACCGGTTCCAAAGGGAACGGATGGAGCTCCTTCCGGTTCCGGAGGAATGGGGGTGCCTGGCTTTTACCAAAGGACTCAATCCTCGGAGCTCGACAGACTCGTTCAAACTAAAGGAAAACTTGCTGGAATACGAGGATGTGACCTGGGCGGATGTCCACAACAGATAAGAATCAAATATTCGGGTAGAGGATGACCAACTCAAACTCCCCCCGGGGCCCGTAAATATGAACAAAAGCTTTAAGAGATCGAGAAAAAGTTACGATCCGGTGTCAAGACCATCGAGGGAAAGATATCGGCCATACTCTCATTCTGAAAAGCCAAGCTTCAGGTCGGAAAAATCGAGGATTGGTCCCGGTTAATTCTCCAACCGGGGAGATAAACGAACCGAGCGACCATCGAATAGTTGAGGTCTGTCATTTAGAAGTGATGCCGGGAGCTCGGCTACCAACAGAGACCCGCTAAGGATATCGAAATACAACTTCAGTGTCAATACCTAGGATCTCGTCTCGGCCATAGGTCGTATCGCAAAAGCAAGGTGGCCGAGACCATTGAGATCAGATCCCGGTCAGCGGGACCCGAACATGATATGTGAATACCACGAAACTCATGGGCACGGGCGAAGGCGTCGCCATTAAGAGAGGAGGTGGCCCGTTTTGAAAAATGATCACCTTCGTGAATTCCCCGAGTGAGCGGGCTAAAGGCCAGCTACAAAAGAGAGTCAAACAAACGGGTTGAACCGGTAGAACCTCGGCATATAATCAACATGATAATCGGGGGAATACGATGCTCCTGAGAGGACCGGTGATGAAACGGACAAAGGTTTCCATTGTTCGTGAGAAGCGCGGCCGGGATTACGTACCGAGGGTTCCGTCTCTTTCGACACGAGGATGCGAAAGGCATCATTCAACCGCACAATGATGCGTTGGTAATTTCTATTCTTATTTTTAAATCGCAAGTTAAACGTATTTTGATTGACCCGAGTAGCTCGGCCAACATCATCCGGTGGAGAGTGGTTGAACGGCTAAGGCTACTCGATCGAGATCGTACCGGTAGCCGAGTGCTCAGCGGGTTCAATATGGCTAGTGAAACCATGAAGGGGGAGATTTCTTTGCCGGTCAACATTGACGGCACTATTCAACAAACGGTGTTCTATGTAATCGAATGAGATATGAAGTATAATGCATTGCTGGGTAGACCATGGATACATAGCATGAGGGCTATGCCATCGACATTACATCAGCTGCTGAAATTTCCGACCCCGGAGGGGATAAAAATCATCCGAAGTGAACAGCCCGCTGCAAGGGAGATGTTCGCGGTCGAGGAAGCGTCACCCCTTCCCAAAAAATCGGATAAAAAAGAAGATGAGTCAACCGGGGGCAAGGACTTTCAATAGTAACTAAAGTACACGGTTTCGATAACGGAGCAGATGGGGTTGGACCTGGGGAATGAAGAGGATGATTTCGATGTACCCAGATCATTCGTCTTGCTGGATGACTCGGATGCAACCACGTCTACAGTAGAGGAGTTGGAGCAAGTCATCTTGTTTGATTATCTACCGGATAGAAAGGTATACCTGGGCACGGGGTTAACCTCGGAGCTCAGGAACAAGTTAGTTAAATTTCTTTGTGTTACACCTTAGAAAATTCCCCTACCGTACAGTGAGCAGACTCAGGAAAGACATGACATACACGGGGTTTAGACAAGTAATAAATAGTACGTGATGGTCCTAATTAGGATTCTCAAAGACATTAAACTTGAGGAAAGAAAGTTGTTAAGGGGAGTGAGTCGTAAGTTAGTATGTCGGATGAGAACTATGAGTATTGAGTGAATGGTGTGCGAATGATGCCCCAAGAAAAGTTATAACGTCCCTTAGAATGGTATTGAAGTGTTGAACGGGAGTTAAGAAGGTTCCATAAGGATCGGAGATCAAACGAGTCGACGAAACGAACCTCGGAAAAACTGGGCAAACATACGGCCAAACATACTGGCCGTATATAATCTACTGTACGTATGTCCAGCCGTAGATTTGACCCAGAATGTCATAATGCACTGGACCAAATATACGGTCCAACATACGGTCAGTATATTTTATACGGACCGTATGTTGGTCCGTATATTCCTATCGGGGCTGAAATGTGTTTTTATATAAGGGATCCTTTCATTTCATTTTTACTCCATCTCCCACTCCTCCACACCTTAAAACCTCTCTAGAACATTCCATACCCTTCATCCATGAGAAAATAAGAGAAACCAAGGATCAACATCAAGATTTGGTGAGAATCAAGCTTTAGGAACTCCATTAAAGCTACCAAAGTCAAGGAATTCCAAGAGAGAAGAAATAGGGTTTTGTGCTAGAGGGTGTATCATCATTCAAGGTTTATTCCTCTACCATTCAAGGTAAGTTTCATGAACTTTAGATGTTGATTGAAGTATTATTAAGATGAAACACTTAGATTATGAAAGAGTATGAAAAATGGGTCATAAATGGGTAAATTATGCCATTGTTGAATAGTAGTTGAGGAGAATCATGAAAATAGTTATGTTGGGATTGTGAATGTGTTATGAATTACATTTAGAGCATGGAATGAGTATTATAAGTGAACAAATGTGACAACGAACCGTAGTCATGAATATGGAGAATTTAGGTGAATTTATGAAATGCGAATCATGGGAATGAATGACGATTGTTGTTAGCGATATTGTGATGGTTGTTATGGGTGTTGGAAGTTGATATGGAATATGGTGGAACGTAGTATAAACAAAGGAAACGCTGCCCAATTTTCTTTAGCCTTAAGAGGCATGGTTTCATAATTGTCTAGCTAACGACGATACGAACTCTCTTGAAGGTAAAGACGAGGACATCAAAGGAGGACGAGCAAGCCATAAAGTAGTTAACGACAAGAGGTATGTGAGGCATTACCCTTCCTTCCAAGGCATGAATCTTAAATATAATTTCCCTCTTCCTTCACGGATCTTTTATGTTCCTAGATATGAAATGTCTACGTCCATGAGTAACGAGACTGGATAAGAAACACGTTATGAATGCAATAAAGACTCTAGAGACCACGATATAATGTTCCTATGAGTTCAATGATGAGGATCACGATACATTGGCATTTCTTCTTATATGTACTCGCCTTAAATCATAAAATTCCTCCAAGGTGAGATATGACTCTTATGCTATTCCATAACATGACCGGGGGTTTACGACCTTACGTCACCCCGACATAAACCTAGCCGCTCTCAAGCTTAATGTATGTACATGTGTATGTAACTAAGAATGTTAAACTATGGTAAAATCGTGATAAGCCATGATATGTCTATGAATTGAATGTTAATGGTGACAAGTGTATGAAATGCATGGTATGTGTGATAATATGATTCCACCGCGCCTAATTGGCCGGACATGTCACCGCTACGGCGGGGGGCTGCTATGGTTCCACCGCACCGAGAAAAGGCGGACATGTCACCACTAGTGGGGGAGCAGATGGTTACCGGACGCGGTAACGACATGATTGATGTAACGATGCTTGCATGCTATGATAATGTATGTGATGTATTTATGTATGATGAACGTACGCGGCGGTTCATATGTAAAGATGGTACAGGTTATGCCCTCATCTCTTGATTTACGATTTCCAGGTTATGTTTGTTTCATTTCTGCTTTACATACTCAGTACAATGTTCGTACTGACGTCCCTTTTCCTTGGACGCTGTGTTCATGCCCACAGGTAGGCAAGGAGACGGTGCCGATCCCTAGGAGTCAGTGGCCGATTTGTGAGCACTCCATCGTCCGGAGGTGCTTTGATTATTCTTTTGGTACATATTTGTATATTCATATTTTGGGCCGAACGGGTCTGTCCGTCTATATGTCTAGTATTCCATTAGAGGCTCGTAGTCACGTATGTGTGGGTAGTATGGCCCCATGGTCTCCATGTATATGTATGTGTATTTGTATATATATTATTTTGATAGCCGAAGGGCTTATGTCTATAAAAGTCAACGTATCTCAGAAAATGACAGTCTTATATGATTATGAGTATATAGTATGAATGATAGCAGATAAGCGGTAATATGAGCGGTGTTCGGTGGTCAGCCCCGGATACCCGTCGCGGCCTGTAGTTCGGGTCGTGACACTTTGAGCTAATGCTGATTGTTTCGCATGGTCCCATATAGATATGACAGGTGTGCCACCAGAAGTAACAACTCACAAGCTCAGCCTTGACGGGAGATTTCCCCCGGTGAAGCAAAAGTGGAGGCCTATGGCAGAACTAAAGCACGCCTTCGTAAGGGATAAGGTAACAAAGCTTTTGAAAATAGGCTCTGTTCGGGAGGTAAAATACCCGGATTGGCTAGCTAACGTAGTGGTGGTGCCGAAAAAAGGTAATAAATTTCGAATGTGCATTGATTATAAGGATCTAAACAAAGCATGCCCGAAAGATTCATTTTCGATACCTCACATCGATAGAATGATCAATGCGACGGCCGGGCATGAGATGTTAAGTTTTCTCGATGCTTACTCCGGGTATAACCAAATCCGGATGCACCCGAAGGATCAAGAGAAAACGTCCTTTATTACCCGGTACGGGACTTACTGTTACAATGTCATGCCCTTCGGATTAAAAAATGCCGGCGCAACTTACCAACGCCTAGTTAATGGGATGTTCGAAGAACAAATAGGAAAAAAAAATGGAAGTTTATATTGATGGCATGGTTGTCAAGTCCCTGGAAACAGAGGACCATTTAAAACATTTGCAGGAAACCTTCGATGTGCTCCGAAAATACAACATGAAGCTTAACCCGGAGAAATGTGCCTTCGGTGTCCGGTCGGGCAAATTCTTGGGTTTCATGGTGTCCAACCGAGGGATCGAAATTAACCCGGACAAGATCAAAGCAATCGAGGATATTGAGGTGGTAAATAACGTCAAAGGAGTGCAGAGGCTCACCGGAAGGATAGCGGCGCTGAGTCGGTTCATATCGAGATTCTCGGACAAGAGTCACCGTTTTTTCTCCTCACTAAGGAAGAAGAATGACTTCGTTTGGACCCTAGAGTGCCAAAGAGCTTTACAAGAATTAAAAAGGTACTTGTCAGCCCGACCTCCGTTTGCACACACCGAAAGCGGACGAGCAACTTTTTTCTCTACCTTGCCGTATCCGAGGTAGCGGTAAGTGGTGTTTTGGTCCGAGAAGAATCGAATACCCAATTCCCTATATATTATGTGAGTAGAACTTTAGGGGATGCGGAGACCCGTTATCCCCACCTAGAAAAAGTTGGCATTGGCATTGGTAAGTGCTTCAAAGCTCAAGCCTTACTTTCAATGCCATCCGATATGTGTAGTGACTACTTACCCTCTAAAGAACATCATGCATAAATCGAAATTATCGGGTAGACTAACTAAATGGGCTGTAGATATTAGCGGATATGATATCAAATACAAGCCTCGGACGGCCATCAAGTCCCAGATTTTAGCTGACTTTGTGGCAGACTTCACCCCGGCTATGGTCCCCGAGGTTGAGAAAGAACTTCTGCTAACCTCGGGAAAAACTTCAGGTATTTGGTCACTACACACGGACGGGGCCTCGAACCTTAAAGGTTCCGGGTTAGGAATCGTCCTTAGAACCCCTGCCGGGGATGCGGTTCGACAATCCATTAGAACTGTTAAATTGACTAACAATGAAGCCGAGTATGAGGCTATGATTGCAGGTTTGGAATTAGCTCGGAGTATGGGGGCCGAAATAATTGAAGCAAAATGCGACTCTCTCTTGGTCGTTAACCAGGTGAATGGCGTCTTCGAGATTAAAGACAAACAGATGCAAAGGTATCTGGAAAAAATTCAAGTGATACTACACCGGTTTAAAGAATAGACTATGCAACATGTACCCAGGGAGCAGAACAGCGAGGCCGATGCATTGTCCAATTTGGGATCTTCAGTCGAAGGGGAAGAAATCAACCCCGAGACTGTGGTGCACTTGATGAATTCGGCGATAGAAAACAGGCATGCTGAAATAAACATAATGGGTTTAACTTGGGATTGACGCAACAAATACATCGACTACTTGCAAGATGGAAAGCTCCCGAGTGACCTAAAATAATCACGGTCACTAAGGACAAAAGCAGCGCGGTTCTGCTTGGTAGACGGTCAATTGTATCGACGATCTTTCTTCGGACCCCTGGCCAAGTGTTTGGGTCCCGGAGAAACCGAGTATGTGATGAGAGAAGTACACGAGGGGACCTGCGGCAATCACTCCGGTGCTGAAGCCTTAGTCCGAAAAATTATCAGAGCCGGTTACTACTGGAACCGGATGGAGGAAGATTCGAAGAATTTTATCCGGAAATGTGACAGGTGTCAAAGACATGCCCCGATGGATTCATCAGCCCGGGGAGTTGCTGCACTAGGTGATATCACCTTGGCCCTTCATGAAGTGGGGAATGGACATTGTTGGTCCATTGCCATGGGCACCGAGTAAGGCCCGTTTTGTTTTGTTTATAACTGACTATTTCTCCAAATGGGTTGAAGCGTAGGCCTTCGAAAAGATTAGAGAAAAGGAAGTTATTGACTTCATATGGGATTACATTATTTGTCGTTTCGGCATCCCAGCCGAGATAACTTGTGATAACGGTCCTCAGTTCGTTGGCGACAAAGTCAATGATTTCTTCGAAGGGTTGAAGATCAAGAAAATCATATTAACTCTGTATCACCCGTGTGCGAACGGACAGGCGAAATCCACGAATAAAACAATAATTCAAAATCTGAGGAAAAGACTTGAAACATCTAAGCATCACTGGAGGGAAATACTACCGGAGGTATTGTGGGCTCTAACCACATCGAAATCAAGCACGGAAGAAACACCCTTCTGTTGGTCTACGGGGGCCGAAGCCCTCGTTCCAAAGTAGAAGTTGGTGAACCGAGTCTCCGATTCAGGTACACCACCGAGGGGTCAAACGAGGAGGCCATGGCCGTAAAACGTGATCTCACAAATGAACTTCGTGAAAACGCGTTGGTCCGTATTGCAGCCCAGAAGCAGAGAATGGAAAGGTACTATAACCGGAGGACCAATTTTCGACATTTCCAAGTTGGGGACTTGGTGCTTCGAAAAGTTACTTTGAACACCAAGAATCCCAACGATGGAAAACTGGGTCTGAACTGGGAAGGGCCGTACAAGATAACCGAGGTAACGGGCAAAGGATCATACCAGCTGGAATCCATGGACGGGCAACGGTTGCGCAATAACTGGAATGTGGCTCATTTGAAGAGATACTACTGCTAAGGTATGGACACTTGTATTTATTTATTAACCTTTTCTTTTTGCGGGAAGTCGAGTACCGGATAAAGTTAGGTGCTAGGTGCGAAAACATGGGTTGCACTCTTTTCCTTAGTACGGTTTTGTCCCAAAATGGGTTTTCCGACAAGGTTTTTAATAAGGCAACAAATACAATGTGTTACTAGATTAAGACGAGGACAAATGCCCAGAAACTCGGGGCCACACCCTACGAGTGGGGACTTGATAGTGCTTACTTGATCTTGCAGCTCGGACAAGCACTAGGGGACTACTATACCCACATCGAGGTTTACCCCGATTAGTTGAAAACGGAGGAGCTCAACAAAGCAGAACGCCGTTGGGTCCTCGAAAACCGGACCTTCTGTATTAGGTTTCGATGTAAGGACCAAACGATCAGAATGAATCGTGTCCACTTAGTATTTGCTATGGCAAAATCAAAACCGGACCTTCTGTATTAGGTTTTGATGTAAGGACCAAACGATCAGAACAAATCGTGTCCACTTAGTATTTGCTACGGCAAAAACAGAAGGAAACGGACAAAGTCCTCATATCATGTACGTACAAATACTTACAAAGATTATTGAAAATTCGGATTATTGCATTTCGGATATGTCTTCTTGTTAAAGCACCCTACCCCGGTTGAGTGGCCGACTCGAGCTCGGCTTTGAGAAGATCATTAGCCTCGGCTGTCTCCTCGAGTTCGATTTTCAGCTCGTCGCATATCCGGGCCCTATCCTCGGCTTTTCGCTCGAATACTCTCATTCTCTCCTTATACTTAGCACTCTCGGATTCAAGCAGCCGATGCCTCTCGGCCATGCTCATGGCATCGGACTTGACCGAGTCAAGCTCCCCCTGGAGTTGAGAGATAGTGGTTTCAAGCTCACTAAGCCTCGAGGAAAAATGAGCATTGTCTTGGCTAAGGCCGACCTTCTCCGCTTCCAGAAGCCGATTCTTCTCGACCATCCCGGCCAGCTCATCCTTTAACCGAAGGTTTTCAGCCTTCGCTGCGTCGAGCTCGGGTTGAAGGTTGGTAAGGGCAACAGCTCGGTTCAATTCATCCTCCTTCACTTGCAAAAGGTGCTGGAACTTCTCCGTTTCCCGACCCTGGGCATCCAGCTGGCCTCTAAGGTCGTCAACCTCTTGCTGAGCACGGATGAAGGCTTCATTGACGAGCACCACACTCTGTGAAAGAAACGGAGAAGTTAAACGAGAAATTAAAATTCACATTGAATTATGCAAGGGTAGGCCGATAAGCTTACTCGATTGCCCGCTGCATGCCTTCGTTAATGAGACTCTGCCAGGGGACTCCGGCCATCTTTCGCTTATCCGAGTTGTTACACCTCGAAAAATTTTCTGTTGATGCACAGTGAATAGGCTAATGAAGAACACTAAGTATGTGGTGTCTCGATAAGTAGAAAGTAGCGTTTGATGACCTTAAGTAAGATTTCAAAGACATTCGACGTTAGACGAGAAAGATTGCCAAGAGAAGGCCAAGCTTACGATAAGTATCGGAAAGAATTTATGAGCAACGAGTTAATGGTGACTTAAAGATATTATGAGGAAGATGTTATAACGTCCCGTAGATTGGTATTGAGGTGTTAAGCAAGTGCCAAGAAGGTTCCATAAGGATTGGAGATCAAACGAGTCGACGAAAATAAGATCGGAACCACTGGGCATTATACGGCCAGACATACTGGCCGTATAAAATACACGGACCGTATGTCCAGCCGTAGGTTTAGCCCATAATGGCATGCCTCTCTGGACCAGATATACGGTCCATACATACGGCCCGTGAAAATTATACGGACCGTATGTTGGTTCGTATATTCTGATCGGGACAGAATGTTGTATTTAATGAGGGTTCAAGTTTATTTCATTTCATTTTCATCTTTCACTCCCTTCTCTCTAAAACATCTCTCCACAGGTTCTCCCACAAGTTTTCAAGTGAATTAGTGCTCAACTTCAT